>NW_021604700.1:668846-701406 GCF_004785775.1 Grammomys surdaster | reverse complement strand
AGGAGGAGGAGGAGGAGGAGGAGGAGGAGGAGGAGGAGGAGGAGGAGAGAAAAAAGAAGGGAAGGGAAGTAGAGAGGGGGAAGGAAAAAAAGGAGGACATTTGGAAGTTTCTGGGAATACAGAAAACTAAACTGGGAGGAGGTAGCACACTTAGGATCTTCCCCAGTGTGAAGACCACTGTGTTTTTGCCACTATCAATCAACACAAATTTAGGAATTACACTGTCAACGCACCCAACAAAACCCCATGGTACAACAGAACTGTGGCCTCTGCTGTCTCTGGAGGCCAGAAGTGAATACAAATGATTCATCTGTCAGGCCACTCGGCACAAGCTCTGATCCTGAATGGCTAACTGATTCTCATTGTGTCTCTGACCACATCTGATTCGTGGAGCCTGGATTTTTTGCTTAACCCTAGGTACAAAGAGTCTGGGAAAGGAAATGCCTCTAAGCCACTGATCTGAGGATAGGAGAATTCTTTATTCAATGTGGATGGTTCTAGTGTTTGACAACACCAGACACTCAAACACAGGGCAAGCTAGGATGGTTTGAAAAAATGAGGTGGAGGAGTCTTAATAATTTGTAGGGTGGAGATAAGTTAAATATCATTGAAGTTATTTTGTTAAAAATATATCCCTCCTACTGTATGTTTGAGTGTATTTTGAGCCTGCAAGCACACACGGAGATCTGAGGACAAATGGATGGAGAGAATCAGTTCTCTTCTCCTTCCACCAGGGTCTCATCTCAGGTCCTCAGGTTTGGCCACGAGTACTATTCATTTTGAATAACCAAGTAGTTTGTCTGCAAAGTTATATAGATATTTACATTTCTTTAGGAACTAGGCTTTTGGCCACTGGCTCAGTTCCCCCCCCCCAATAATATACATTCGTCTGAATTTCTTGTTTAATTTTGTTTTTTAGTATTTATGTTTCTAAAAATAATAGACATTTCTTTCAGATATTTACCATTTTGAATCAAGTGGAACACAAACATAATTTTGTTCATGAACTTGGAGGAGAGAGGTGGCTATACCCTGACTGTCCTCTGGTTTTCCATTGTTTTGTGGGCACTTCTGCTTTTTGTATTTGATTAGCCATGTTAACTAAGGGTTAGCATATTAATTAGATTTTGCTAATTCACTTAAAAAAATAGTGCATGAACTCACTATTTTATTTATTTCCACCTCATTAGATTATGGGAACCAGTTGATGAAAAGTCCAGGGATTGAAAAATCCTATAATACATCCTGTGTAAGATGGAGCACAGGGGCCTCATGCAGTGGTACGTATCTTTAATCCAGGCATTCGGATGGCAGAAGCAGGAGAGTCTTTGTGAACTCAAGTCTACACAGAGAGGTCCAGGATAGCAGAACTACACAGACAGTTGGAAGTTTCTGGAAATATGGAAAATCAAACTGGGATGAGAGGAGACTGCCCACCTAGTTTCCTCCTCAGCATGGAGACAACCTTGCTCTTGTCACTGCTGGCCACCACACATTAAGGCATTATACTGCCAGCTCACTGAACAGAGCTCCCATAATACATTAGAAAAGTAAAACCAAAGATGGAGACTTGCCAAGACCTCCAGTGTCAAATTGGCAGAAGTACCAGCTCATGAAGGAGAAAGGGTGTCATCCGTCTGCATTTTCTAGGTGTGCTGTCAATGTATTGGATGATGTTCACTCAAATACCGAAGGCAACTGTTCTTAACTCAGCCTGCTGACCTAGATCTCAAGCTCTTCCAAGAAAACCCTCCCAGACACACCCAGATATCAGGGCATCTCTTGGCCCAGGCAAGTTGGTACATGAAATGAACCATCTGTCAACGTGTGTGCTTTGGTCCTCCCTCCCTCCCTCCGCCTCCTTTCGCTTTTCTTTCTTAGACAGAAACTCATGTCACAGGCAGGCCTCAGACTCCCTATACAGTGGAAGATGAGTACTATGCACAGTTTGGAGAATTAATCTAGGGCTTGGTGCAAGCCTGGTAAACACACCATGTAACATCCGCAGCAGGCTAGATTTCTTTCTTTCCACCTTTTCTCTTCCTTCCTTCCTTCCTTCCTTCCTTCCTTCCTTCCTTCCTTCCTTTCAAACATGTTGTTTATCTTCTTTCTATTTTTTTCTTCAAATTTTGCTATTAGCCTTGTGCTAAATTGCTGGATTTTTTTTTTATATTCATATATTTGAATTAGATTTTTCCTTTGTTTATTTGGTTTGTTGAGACAAGGTCTGACATAGCCCAGGCCTTAAACTTGCTATGCAAGGCACACACATACACAAAATAAAGATTTTAAACATAACTTTTTGCAGTATAATGTTTAGTTATAGATTATTTTGACAATTAAATATATGCATATACACAAAGCAATTAAATCCAACATACTTAAAGCATGGAAGAAAGTACATTGAAATATACAATAGATTTTTATAGTTTTTCAGATCCTGTGGTGATTAATCTCAATTATTCACTTGATAAGGTATAAAATCACCTTGGAGATGGGTCTCTGAGTATACCTGTGAGGAGACAGTCTTGACTGAGTTAACTGAAGCAACAAGACCTGACCACCGTAGATGGCATCATTCCTTGGGATGAGGTCTAGAATCCACATAAAAAAGAGAAAGTGAGCTGCACTTGGAAATCCATGTCTCTCTGAATCTGAGTATGGATACCACGTGACCAGCTAGCTACTCTAAGTACTGACTGTTCTGACTCCCCTGCTTTCATGGACAAGACCCTTGGACTGTGAGCTGAAATAACCCCCATTTCACTCAATTGCTTTTGTTTTCTCACAGCAACAGGAAAAGGAAGTAGCCTGACATTTAATTTGTCAGCAGTACATTACTGGTAATTGTCCTTTCTTATCAAGTCCTCACACATTCTAGACAAGCACTCTCCTTCCAAGTTGCCCTCCCTTCTCTGTCTTTTTTCTGTAACACTTCTGTGTCATTTCTCCCCAGCTCCCAGTTTCCCTATTTATCCTTTAAGGTTCTTCTTTCCCTCTACTAGTTTGAGTTTTTCTCCAAAATGGCCTTTTGCTGTCTTTTCTAGCATTCTTTTCTTCCTATGCCCAATTGTACCCAAATGATGCAAGCACTCGTGTTTCTATTTGGATGTCTTATCTGAGCTCCAATGTCAGTATCTGAAGGACAGCCTTATGTCCTTTGAACATTTCAGTGATAAGTCATATGCAGCATGTCCAAAATAGATGTCATGGCAAACCCCTCCTTCCTCTTCCCTCATATAATCTACTTGTCTTTGGTTTCCTTTCCAGTAAATTATAGCATGATACTTTCATTATTTTCCTTTCAACTATTGCATGTGTGTAATGTCTCTCCTCTATACTATCTGGATAAAGCCATGATCTCACTTTGGTACATCTTCTCTTCTGGTCTATTCTCCATTTCAACCCAAGCAATTATTTTTAGTGAAAACTTGACAAGCTATCTTTGGCTTAAAACTCTTGAATGCTTACAGATAACTCTAGGGTAACAGGAGAAAAAAGTATCATAATCATAATACTTGGGAGACTGAGTCAGGAGATTTATCAGGAGTCCCAAGCCAGAGTAGACTTCAGAGTGAGACTCTGTCTCTAAAAGTAAAATAAGGAGCTAGATAGATAGCTTAGGGACTAAGAATACATGTTCCTCTTATAGAGGATCTTTTATGTCCCAGCATCCACATGGTAGCTTGTAACCATCCATAATTTCAATACTGGGAAAGGATCCCAGGTTCTTCTGCAAGATCAGCAAATGATCTTAACAACTGAACAATCTCTCCACCCCCATTGCTACTATTTATTTATTTATTTATTTATTTATTTATTTATTTATTTATAAAATGAAGAATTTTCATCTTTTAAGTATCTGTATAAAAGAATGAAAAAATCTTAATTGTAACTCCTATGTAGTTGTATACTTTTTACTTTCCTTTTCTTTTAAAGGATACACTTATTTTAAATGTATGTATGTATGTATGTATGTATGTATGTATGTATGTATGTATGAGTGTCTGCATGTATATACATACACCATATGCCTGCCAGATACCTGAGGAAGCCAGAAGAGCATACCAGATCTCCTGGAGCTTTAATTACAAACAATTCTGCTACCATGTAGGTGCTGAGAACCAAACCCAGGTCCTTTCAAGAACAATAAGCATTCTTTTTGCCTGAAGCATCTGTTTAGCCCCTGTATACCTTCTTAAGGGTCCCATGATAGTTGTACTTTATATTATTATGTGAATACTTATGCAAGGACCATCTCTACAACTAAAATGAAGCTTCATCAAAAAGACCCTCCTCAGTCTAACACAAAATTCTGTAGGTATCCAAAGCTGGCTTCAAATACGTAGCTACCCGCCTATCTTAGCCACTTCAGTGCTAGCTTTGTAGGAGCCTCTCCTCTGCTTATAGAGATAATCTTACTGGAAGAAGTTGAGCTGTAGAGTCTTATGTTTCAAAGTTACATCGGCAGTAAGACCATTAGGGGAGAGATGATTCACTTCAGTTCAATGGTCAGTATTCGGAAGTCCAGGCTTGAGAAATAAGTAAACAATGGTGGCCCTTAAAAAGATATCAAGTATCTTCCACAATGCTGTATATTTCCACTTTATTCATTGTGTGTTGCATTAATCAGAACCAACAATTTATGGTTCAGAAGCACGTCATTGCCATAATTTCATTAACTGTAAAGACAGTTCAGTGGCAACATGCCACAGCCACAGACAAAGCAAACCTGTGGATAGCATAGTAGAGAGTATAGCAGATTACAAAGCTTCAGGCAGACTTAGATTAGAGTCTGGCTCTCTCACAGTCATCTTTAGCTTAGGAAAAATAACATCTATCTCCTAGTGCTGTGGTGAGCAGTTGTTATCAGTGTAGACTGAGTTTCCTTCCGACCAATCACATTTATAGAAACCAGGTTTTTGAAGCTCTCCATGTGGTAGCTGGTACTGAACCAATGTTTTCCACCTCTGCCCTCTTTGTAACTGTCTAGTTTACTGAGTCTCTGGTTGGGCCAGTTTCTTCACTCATCAGTCACTCCTCAACATTTCTGTTGTACACAAACATTAATTTGTCTAAGGTCCTAGAATTAGTGAGTTTGGGAGATAGAGTCTGAATCAGGTTTTTATACATCTTGAAGGTCTTTTTGTTTTATGTAACATCAGTATCTCCAGTCATTCAAAAACATCTTTCTTTTCTTTTTTTTTTTTGATGTTTTGCTCAAGTTCTGTTTCTAGGATGAAATGGGTGCCTTTTTTATCCATGCACTCAGGAACATGGGTTTGCTCGTGTGGTGTGAGCAACTCTGGCGCATGGGTAGAAAGCCAGGATAGTCTTATCCCTAACATCTTACCTTCAAAGCTCTGTTTATATGTCTGGATTTTAGCTTTTCTCCCTTGGGGAGCATGGATGATACATAGGATAAGAATTTTATATGTGGCTTATAGTGATAATTAGAGAACCTGATATGGAAGACAGTGTGAATATAAGTTGGCTGGTGTTACACGTCAGCCCTTGAAATCTGTATTTGGCTAATTCTCATTCATTTGGGAAGTAGTGAGAAAGGCATCTCTGTTGAACAAAATGATAAACCCAAACAACATGCATGGCTACTAATACATAATTCCATTTATACTGCCATCACTCCAGTACAGGAATAGAAACAAGAGCTGAAGATGTAGCTCAGTTGGTTGAGTGTCTGCCTGGTGTACTGGTCTTTGGTACCATCTAAATCATACATGATGGTACATTCCTGTCCATCTCTCAGGCAATGGAGGCAGGGGAATCAGAACACCACAATCATCTTCAGCATCATAAGGGTGGTCCAGGCTAGTCAATTGAGACCCTGTCTAAGCAAAGCAACACAAAATAAGAAAATAAACCAAATACTTGTGTGTGCACACACACAGTTTAGTTAAGTTTAGTGTAGACTTTAGTTCAGAGTTTCCCATTCTTTCACCAACAAACATTTCTAAGGATGTTGCTGAGAAGCAGTGTTTAAAGAAATATAGCAGAGTATTTAAAGGAATGTTTAAGTAGATCTTTCCAATTCACTACATACTGGCCAACTAGTCAGATGAGACAGTGAACAACTGTAATCCCAGAATTTAGAATGAATCAAGAGGCTCATTTAGAGTTCTAGGATATCCTGAGAAACTACAGTAAGACTTAGTCTTAAAAACACAACACAAAACAGGCAGTGGTGGTGCACATATTTTTTTTTCTAATGAAACTTTTTTTTTTAATTGGATGTTTTATTTACATTTCCTATGTTGTCCCCTTACCCCATCCCCCACCCACCCAGGAACCCTCATCCCCTCACCCCTCCTCCTGCTTCTCTGCTGATGTACCCCTACATACCCCCCTCCCACTTCCTCACCCTCAAATTCCCACCCCCTGGGGCATCCAGCCTTCATGAGGCCAAGGATCTCTTCTCCCACCTATGCCCAGCAGGGCCCTCTGCTCTTACATATACAGCTGAAGCCATGGATCCCTCCCTAAGTGCTCCCAGGATGGTGGTTTAGACCCTGGGAGCTGTGGTTGGTTGGTATTGTTGCTCTCCTCATGGGGCCACAAACCCTTTCAGCTCCAATAGTCTTCACTCTAACTCCGACATTGGGAACCCCATGATCAGTTCAATGGCTAGTTGTGAGAATCTGCCTCTGAATATGTCAGATTCTTGCTGACCTCTGAGGAGACATCTATATCAGGCTCTTATCAGCATGCACTTCCTGACTTCCACATCAGCATCTACCTTTGGTGACTGCACATGGGATGGATACTCAGGTGGAATGGTCTTCAGATGGCCCCTCCTTCAGTTTCTGTCCCTCGCTTTGTCTCCATATTTGCTCCCTTGAGTATTTTGTTGCTCCTTCTAAGAAGGATCGAATCATCCCCACTTGGTCTTCCTTCTTCATGAGCTTCATGTGGCCTGTGAGTTGAATCTTGGACATTTCAAGGTTCTGGGCTAATATCCAATAATCAGTGAGTGAATACCATGTGTGTTCTTTTGTGATTGGCTTACCTCACTCAGGATGATAATTTCTAGTTCCATCCATTTACCTAGGAACCTCTCGAATTCATTGCTTTTAATAGCTGAGTAATACTCCATTGTGTAAATGTACCACATTTTTTGAATCTATTCCTCAGTTGAAGGACATCTGGGTTCTTTCCAGCTCCAGGCTATTATAAATAAGGCTGCCATGAACATAGTTGAGCATATGTCTTTGTTATATGTTCGAGCATCTTCTGGGTATATGCCTAGGAGTAGTATAGCTGGATCCTCAGGTAATGCTATGTCCAATTTTCTGAGGACCCGCCACACTGATTTCCAAAGTGGTTTACCATCTTGCAGTCCCACCAACAATGGAGGAGTGTTCCTCTTTCTCCACAGCTTCACCAGCATCTACTATCACCTGAGTTTTTAATCTTAGCCATTCTGACTGGTGTGAGATGGAATCTCAGGGTTGTTTTGATTTGCATTTCCCTGACAACTAAGGATACTGAACATTTCTTTAGGTGCTTCTCGGCCATTCGAGTTTCCTCAGTTGAAAATTCTTTTTTAAGCTTTATACCCCATTTTAATAGAGTTATTTGGTTGTCTGGAGTCTAATTTCTTGAGTTCTTTGTATATATTGGATATTAGTCCTCTATCATATGTAGGATTGGTAAAGATCTTTTCCCAATTTGTTGGTTGTCGATTTGTCCTATTGACAGTGTCCTTTGCCTTTCAGAAACTTTGCAATTTTATGAAGTCCCATTTGTCAATTCTTGATCTTAGAGCATATGCCATTGGTGTTCTGTTCAGGAACTTTTCCCCTGGGCCCAAGTATTCAAGGCTCTTCCCTACCTTCTCTTCTATTAGTTTCCGTGTATCTGGTTTTATGTGGAGGTCCTTTATCCACTTAGACTTGAGCTTTGTACAACGAGTTAAGAATGGATCAATTTTCATTATTCTACATGTTGTCCTCCAGTTGAACCAGCACCATTTGTTGAAAATGCTGTCCTTTTTCCACTGGACAGTTTTAGCTCCTTTGTCAAAGATCAAGTGACCATAGGTGTGTGGCTTCATTTCTGGGTCTTCAATTCTGTTCCATTGATCTTCCTGCCTGTCTCTCTACCAATACCAGGTAGTTTTTATCACTATTGCTCTGTAGTACAGCTTGAGGTCAGGGATGGTGATTCCTCCAGAACTTCTTTTATTGTTGAAAATAGTTTTCCCTATCTTGGGTTTTTTGTTATTCCAAATGAATTTGAGAATTTCCTTTTCTAACTCTGTGAAGAATTGAGTTGGGGTTTTAATGGGAATTGCACTGAATCTGTAGATTGCTTTTGGCAAGATGGCTATTTTTATTATATTAATCCTGCCAATCCATGAGCATGGGAGATCTTTCCATCTTTTGAAATCTTCTTCGATTTCTTTCTTTAGGGACTTGAAGTTCTTGTCATTCAGGTCTTTTCACTTGCTTGGTTAGATTCACACCAAGGTATTTTATATTATTTGGGACTATTGTGAAGGGTGTCATTTCCCTAATTTCTTTTTCAGTCTGTTTATCTTTCATGTAGAGGAAGGCTACTGATTTGTTTGAGTTGATTTTGTAACCAGCCACTTTGCTGAAGTTGTTTATCAGGTTTAGTAGTTCTCTGGTGGAAGTTTTGGGGTCACTTAAGTATACTATCATATCATCTGCAAATAGTGATATTTTGACTTCTTCCTTTCCTATTTGTATCCCTTTGACTTCTTTTTGTTGTCTAATTGCTCTGGCTAGGACTTCCAGTACTATATTGAATAGGTAGGGGGAGAGTGGCAGCCTTGTCTAGTCCCTGATCTTAGTGGGATTGCTTCAAGTTTCTCTCCATTTAGTTTGATGTTGGCTACTGGTTTGCTGTAAATTGCTTTTACTATGTTTAGGTAGGGACCTTGAATTCCTGATCTTTCCAAGACTTTTATCATGAAAGGATGTTGAATTTTGTCAAATGCTTTCTCAGCATCTAGTGAGATGATCATGTGATTTTTTTCTTTGAGTTTGTTTATATAATAGATTACATTGATGGATTTCAGAATACTGAACCATCCCTGCATTCCTGGGATAAAACCTACTTGATCATGATGGATGGTTGTTTTGATGTGTTCTTGGATTCGGTTTGCTAGAATTTTATTGAGTATTTCTGCATCGATGTTCATAAGGGAGATTGGTCTGAAGTTCTCTTTCTTTGTCGGGTCTGTGTGGGGTTTGCGTATGAGTGTAATTGTAGCTTCATAGAACAAATCGGGTAGTGTTCCTTCTGTTTCTATTTTGTGGAATAGTTTGAAGAGAATTGGTATTAGGTCTTCCTTGAAGGTCTGATAGAATTCAGCACTAAAACCATCTGGTCCTGGGCTTTTTTTAGTGGGGAGACTTTTAATGACTGCTGCTATTTCCTTAGGGGTTATGGGACTATTTAGGTGGTTTATCTGCTCCTGATTTAACTTTGGTACCTGGTATCTGTCTAGGAAGTTGTCCATTTCATCAGAGGTTTTCCAGTTTTGTTGAGTATAGGCCTTTGTAGTAGGATCTGATGATTTTTTGAATTTCTTCAGTTTCTTTTGTTATGTCTCCCTTTTCAGTTCTGATTTTATTAATTTGGTTTGTGGGTAGATACTGTGCAAATTTGTTTTTTTCATGGAATATCTTGGTTTCACCATCTATAGTAATTGAGAGTTTTGCTGGGTATAGTAGTCTGGGCTGGCATTTGTGTCTTCTTAGGGTCTGTATGATGTCAGTCCAGGCTCTTCTGGATTTTATAGTCTCTGGTGAGAAGTCTGGTGTAATTCTTATAGGTCTGCCTTTATATGTTACTTGACCTTTTTCCCTTACTGCTTTTAGTATTTTTTCTTTGTCTTGTGCATCTGATGTTTTGATTATTATGTGACGGGAGGTATTTCTTTTCTGGTCTAGTCTATTTGGTGTTCTGTAGGCTTCTTGTATGTTTATGGGCATCTTGTTCTTTAGGTTAGGGAAGTTTTCCTCAGTAATTTTGTTGATGATATTTACTGTCCCTTTAAGTTGGGAGTCTTCATTCTCATCTATACCTATTATCCTTAGGTTTGGTCTTCTCGTTGTGTCCTGGATTTCCTGGATGTTTTGGGTTAGGAGTTTTTTGCGTTTTGCATTTTCTTTGACAACTGTGTCAATATTTTCCATGGTATCTTCTGCACTTGAGATTCTCTCTTCTATCTCCTGTATTCGGTTGGTGATACTTGCGTCTATGACTCCTGATCTCTTTCTTAGGTTTTCTATCTCCATGGTTACCTCCCTTTGAGATTTCTTTATTGTTTCTATTTCCATTTTCAGATCCTGAATGTTTTTGATGGATTCCTTCTTTGTGTTTTCTTGCAGTTCTTTAAGGGATTTCTGTGATTCCTCCTTAAGGGCTTCTACCTGTTTACTTGTACTCTCCTGTATTTCTTTAAGGGAGTTAGTTATATCCCTCTTAAAATCCTCTATCATCATCAGGAGAAGTGATTTTAAGTCTGAATCCTGTTTTTCAGGTGTGATGGGGTGTCCAGGGCTTGCTATATTGGGAGAACTGGGTACTGATGATGCCAAGTAACTTTGGTTTCTGTTGCTTATGTTCTTGCACTTGCCTTTCACCATCTGGTTAACTCTAGTGTTACTTACCCTCACTGTGTAAGACTGGAATCTGTATTTCCAGTTATCTTGCTTGTGGCAGAGCTCCTCAGAGTCTAGATGTCTCCGTGGTCTTATGATCCTAATCTCCTGGGTGGAAGAACTCCTGGGACTCAGGCCACCTCTTAGATCTGGAAATCCTTCTGCTCTGGGTGCAGTGGTTCCCCTAGGATGGCTCAGGATACAATGTCTCCCAAGTGCAAACAAGCTCAGTGTCTGCTGCTCTGAGTGCAGTGGCTCCTCTAGGATGGCTCAGGATTCAGTATCTCCACAGGAGCAGACCAACTCTGTGTCTGCCCCAGCCAAAAGGGGTGGTGCATATCTTTAATATCTGTACCTAGGAGGCAGAGACAGGCAGATCTCTGAGTTTGAGGTCAACCTGGTCTACAGAGTGAGTACTAGGACAGCCAGGGATACACAGAGAAACTGTCTCAGAAAACAAATAAGCAAACAAACAACAACAGATGCACAGAGAGAAATAACAACCACACCAAAGTAACAAATCACCATATACCAATATACCACTCCCTTTCAAAAAGCTAAACACAAACTAAGATATAAAGCAAAACAGTAATTTAAAATTCCCATTGTGTGCATAAATAAGGAGAGGTAAGGGTGCTTTATCTATGGCAGCATTAGCTGCCAATCAAAAGCACAAACCACATCCTTCCTAGATAATGAATGCAGAAGGAAGTGAGCTGGGAGGGAGTCAGCAGTAAACATTTTATATTAGCTGTTAAAGTACCAACACTATAGAATCTAACAGAGGTACGTCTTTGCCTATGATTACCATCATTTGGCTAGGTGGTTAAGAGTGCTTGCTGCTCCTCGGGAGAATCTAAGTTCCTTTCCCAGTACCCACCTTGGGTGGCACACAATTGACTGTAACTTAAGCTCCACAGTATCTGACACTCCTTTGCCCTGGTCAGGCATACATATGCAAATTCTTGCACACAGATACATAAACATATAAAGAAATAATGTAATAAAACTTTAAAAAGGGAACAGTCTGGTGCGGTGGCATCCTCCTTCAATTCTAGCACTCAAGAAGCTGAGACAAGCAGATCTTTGCAAATTTCAGGCCAGCATGGTTTGTATATTCCAGGCCAGTAAGGGCTAAACAGGTTAAACCCGAGAGAGAGAAAGACAGAGAGCTAGAGCGAGAGCGAGGGCGAGAGCGAACGAGAGAGAGAGAGAGACAGAGAGAGACAGAGACAGAGACAGACACACACACACACACACACACAGAGAGAGAGAGAGAGAGAGAGAGAGAGAGAGAGAGAGAGAGAGAGAGAGAGAGAGAGAGAGAATATCTTTTGTGGCCTGTTTGGCGAAAGAATCAGTTTGGTAGTCTTAGAAGGGTTAGAATCCTCTCTAAAGAAAGCTGGGTTTGTCAACATTTCTAAGACTCTAACCTGCTTATGAAGGTTAGAGCTATGAAATGTTTAAAGAGATTTCTTTTTTAGGCTTCAAATCTTCTTACCAACTGGCAGTGTTTGTCAAGGTTCTCTAGAGGAACAGAATTGATAGAATGAATACCCCCCCCCCCACACACACACAGGGGATATATTACAGTGCTGTACAGGCTGTGGTCCAGCTAGTCCAACAATGCCTATCTACCAGCGAAAGGTCCAAGAATCCAGTCGTTGTTCAGTCCACAAGGCCGGATGTCTTAGCTGCCCTTTAGTATATACAGGGACCCTGAAGAAATAGGCTCTAATGTCAGTGCAGGAACAAACTTCCCAGCAAGAGCAAGCGCATGCAGGCAAAGAGTGCAAGTGTCCTTCTTCCATTTCCCCTTTATAGGTTCTCACCAGAAGTCATGTCCCAGAATAAAGGTGGATTTTCTCACCTCAAAAGATATGAACTAAAGTAGAGTCTTCACACTTCAAACAATTTAATTAAGAAAAGCATCTGACAGGTGTGCCTAGCCACTTGCATTTTAGTTAACCCCAGATGTAATCGACCACCACGAATAATCATCTCACCAACACAGCATACAACCTTCTGTGACCATTTGTAACTCCAGCTCCAGGGAATCTGACACCTCTGTCCTTGGTGGTCACTTGGACTCATGTACACATACCTACATGTAGCCACACATATCTGCACATAATTAAAAATAATGAACATAACTCTTTTTTAAAGGATCTCCTATATGCTGCTCTTGGTGGCACACATCTGTAATTCCAGCACAAGATTACCAGAAATATTAGTTCAGCCTGGTCTTCAGGGAGCTGAGGGGTAGCCAGTACTATACAGTAAGACCCTGCTTCAAAAGATCAAACAAAAAGTAATTTTCATTGTGTATGAAATTTGTTTATTTATTATTACCTTTACAAAATCTATCCATGTGCTATTATTGTTTAATATGGTGAGAAATATTTTCCAGGGTGGGTAGCTAAGATAGGGTCTCACTGGCTAGCCTGGAACTCACTAGAATATCTAGGTTGGCCTTAAACTTTTGCTGCTTTTCTGTTTCTAGCTACTCCACATTGGGACTGGAAGTGTGGATGTATTATCAAACCTGGTAAAAGAGCTGGCTTTGTGTTGGTTCTGCCAGGTCTTTAACTGACTATTAAGTAGTGTATACTTTTTATTTTCATTTTTCAGTTCTCTTATCTTGGGGCATGTGGGTGGGCATGAGGGTGCCATTATGGGGTCCTGACTGGCTTGGAACTCACTGTGAACTCACAAGAGATTCACCTGTTTTCGGTCTCCTGAGGGCTGTGAATCTTTTCACAATCTTAAGGGTTCTGCAATCTTAAGAAATGTAAGAAAGAAGTAAGTGTTAATCATAATTCATCTCTTCTTGGTAAAGCAATGATTCCTGTAAAGGAATGTTTCGAATATTAACTTTTATGTGAAAATTACCTAGTGCATAAAAGGAAATCAACTGCTAGAAATATCTGTGCTTTTTTCCTCAAATAATGTTTGACCTGGCCAGATTGGTATTGGTGAGTAGACAGGGGGAAGAAAGACCTTGAAACATTGAAGACCGTTCAAGTCTTTATTTCAGAGAATGAAAAAAAGACTCTAGAAGATACTCAAAGGCAAAAATGCACTGCCCAGGCGCAGTTACGTGTACACAGTCTTTTTATTCCAGATTTCTACAGTCTCAACGCTAATCCTCATTTTACATTTATATATCAACCGTTAAGCTCCATCCTGCATGTTGAAGGTGATAAGGCCTTAGTGGGCTATTTCATGAAGGCTCTGCTGATAAGACTAGAGCTCTTGTGAGAGAAACACAAGAGCTCTGTGAAGTACCTCAACTGATAAAGATACTTGCTACCAGACCTGACCACACAGAGTTTGGCCCCTGGAACCCACGAGGTGGAAGAAGACAAGTGATTCCTGTAAGTTATCTTCTCATGGTGTATGTGTAAACATAGACACTGGCAGTGTGTGCTATGTAGACACACAAACACAATAAATAAACCAGAGAGAGAGAGAGAGAGAGAGAGAGAGAGAGAGAGAGAGAGAGAGCAGAAGGAGGGAGGGAAGAAGGAGAAGGGGAGGAAAAAAACAAAGAAGATTCCTGACCCTTTTTTCCTCCACAGAGAAGACATCATTTATGAGCTAGGAAACAGGAACCCTCTAGAATGTAAAGTCTACATGCTGAATGTTGATCAGAGGCTTCTCGACTTCCTGAAGCCTGAAGTAGAAGACATAAACTATTATTTGTCCTGGTTAGTTTTATCAACTTGACAGAAGCTAGAATCATCTTAGAAGAAAATATCAATTGAGAAAATGCCTCTGTTATACTCCATATATGGGGAATTTTCTTGATTAATGACTGATGTGGGAAGGCCCAGCTCGCTGGGTATAGTGCTATACCTGGACAGGTGATCCTGGGGTAAATAAGAAAGCAGGCTGAGAAAGCCAGGGGGAACTAGCCAATAAGCATTATTCCTCTGAGACCTCTGCTTTAGTTCCAGTCTCTAGGTTCCTGCCTTGAGTTCCTGTCCTGACATCACTTATTATGGACTATAAATTGTAAACTGGAATAAACCTTTTCCTCTTCGTGTTTACCACATCAGTGAAAAGAAAGCAAACAATCTAAGATACTGTTGCTTCCTGGCATCTCTGTGATACTGTTATAAGAATTCAAATGGACTAAGAAATACACCAAAGATCTGGATTTATGTCTTCTCAACTTCAATCCAAAGAATGGCTTTGAACATTTGGCCTATCTCTTTATCTGCAATTTTAACTGATTTATCTTTTATATACCTCTTGCTTCCCTCTCCCAAAGTAGAAGTTGACTGAGTGAGTAAAGGATTCTTGCCAAATAAAACACTCCATACATTTGGCTTGTTTGTTTGTTTTCATTGTTGGCTGGTTGGTTGGCTGGTTGGTTGGCTGGAGACATGTTCTCACTCTGTAGCCTGGGTGTGCCTCAAATTTGTGGAAATTCTCTTCGCTTAGTTCTAGGTTTACAGGCATGTTCTATGGTGTCTGGCTGAGGATATTTCTTTTAGGATGGTATTCATTCCTTCTATGACAAAGGACCACTTGGAATATTTATTTAATATTAAGTTATAGAAAAAAATTCCCTAAGCAGTGTTACAATTTTTCCATTTGGCTACAAGAGTCCCAAAATTTATCCCATATCCCTTTTTAACTTGGTCAGTGACTTTTAGTCACATGTGAACTTGGAAAAATGTGGATTTCATGACTACTAGGGTTTGTGATTATGTTTTTAATTTTTATCTTCTGAGAAAGGCTGTCTCTATACCTATCCACAGGCTCCCAAACTACTTTATTCTCCTGAGTACCAGGATCACAGGCATGCAGCAATATGTCAGCCTGCATACCTGACATGGCATACTGTTGAATTTACATATACCAGATTCTTATTAACCTGATTTGAATTAAGTAATTCATTTCTTTAATAGAGTGTTTGTTTGTTTATAAGTTTGTTTTTGTAGCTTAGGCTGGCTTCAACTTTCACTATGTAGCTGAAGATGACTTTGAACTTTTGATCTTCCTGTTCATACCTTCTAAGAACTGGGATGATAGGTTTGTGCTTGGTCTTGCTTTTTAAATGTCAGTAAGATACTGAAACTTTGAAAGCAATGAAGATATATGCTTAAACACATGAAAATATTCTAATTGGGAAGACAGCATTCACTAGACTTTTCCATAAGAGCAAGCTAGATCTCTGTTTTGTTTTGTTTTGTTTCTTTCATGTTTTATCCTTAGGATTTGGTACCATTCTTATAGACACAGAATGCTTACTCTTTGGTGAATGTGTAATTCACACAAATTAACTATAGGTGAAAGTAGCCCTTACTTTACCCATATTGAGTGATAACTTGTTATCTCTATGAAGAGGCTAGTCTGGATTTTTCCATCCTTATTTGAACATGGTGAAAACTTGTAAAATGGAAAATTCCAGATCTTAAGAATGTGTTTAAAGATCATTTCATTAATAAAATCATGTACTTTTAGTAATGTTAGCTATAAATTTATTCCACTGACATGTTCTCATTTTTGCTTTGTAAGTATGGAGAGTATGTTTAGAGATTTTAACTGGGCATGGCAACATGCATCATAATCACAGCACTGGGGAGGTTGAGGCAGGAAGATCATGAATCTGAGGCCAGCCTGAGATTCTGCTCAATAAAAGAAACTCCAAAACTAAAAACAGATTGGCAGTGAATGGGGATGGTAACTGACATGCATGCTCTGGAGATTTGTTCATATCCTATTCAGATTTCTTCAGTGTGGTAGAGTTGTGGTGGAGTTGCCTTCTGTCTCACTTCCTGCTATTGCGTTGGCTCCCACAGAACTTTACCTAAGGATTTTTGGTCCTTGTTTACTTCTGTTAAGAATCTTTTTGTGTGGTTGGTTATGAGAAGTTCAGGCTAATTTGGTATTCATCCCTGGGCTGGCCTCAAACTCATGGCAGTCCTCCTGTCTCAGCTTCCTTAATGCTGGAATTATAGGAGTTGATCACCACTTTTAGTTACTTGAGAATCTATGACTTCTCAAGTCTCTACAAACACACACACCTGCTTATCTATAAGATGGTGCTTACGAAAAGAACCTTGGTTATTGAATATGTATCTCGTGAAACTCCTGTTTCCTTTTAGGGTTTTTTTGTTTTGTTTTGTTTTTTGTTTTTTGGCAAGGTCTTGGTATCTCTTCATGGGTGGCACAGGATTTATTTTGTGGACCAGCCTGGCCTTAAACTGGCATTAATATGCTTGCCTCTGCCTCTTGAGTCCTAGAATTACAGCAGTGTACCCCCACTCACTTGGCTTAATAAAGGTATGAAATGCTTTTGAAGCCCTTAAGAAGTCATTGCAATAACCTAAACCACGCCCAATCTTAAATGGAAATTTGTTTTTAATGCATTGTTTCTCAGTATCCTTCCTCTGAGTTGGCATTTCACATTTTTGAGGGAGGTTGGCCAAGAACTAGAGGGATTTTCTCTCTTAACTTTTCTTTGACCAAAAAAAACAAAAAACCAAAAAACACAACAACAAAAAAACTACATAACAAGTCTTACAAATGTAAATTTCCAGTTTGTTCACTGGTCTATGATACATCTATGAAACATTTGCTTGACATCATCCACTGCCCTTTTACCTACCTCCAACTAAGGCAACAATATTAATTCTTTAAACACTCAATTAAAATGTCAAATTGTTATATTTTCTTCACTGCCCCCACCTCCTCTTTTTTGATACCTTTTTTTCTCCTTTGAGACTGTCTCAGGTTACCGTAAACAGAATCAAGAATGACTCTGAACATCCTAATTCTCCTGCCTTTGCTTCATTAATGTTCCTGTGTTGGAGACTGAACCTAGAGCTTTGACAAGTGCCCTACTAATTAAGATATATCCCCAGCCCATCAATATATGTACTGATAAAAGTTTTGAATATTGAGAAAAAATTTTTTGGTTTGATGTCGCTTTTTGACAAGATCAAGCTATACAGGCTGAAAGTCCAGTTGTAGCCTAAGTGGGTCTCTCTTGATCCTCCTGTGTCAACCTCCTGAGTGCTGAGATTCACAGCTCTTTGCCATACGTTAACCCACCTATGTTAACCATATGTGGTTAGTATTTTATACTAGAGACTAATATAATGGCATATTGTGGCAATTAACTTTATAGCAGTGACCAGGAAGAATTGAAAGAGGATAGCACTAGAGAAGAGTATCTGTCCCAGAAAGTGTGAACATAGGTTGTATCAACAGCAAATTCATGGGACAAGAGATATAAAGGTAAGGAAGGTGGTAGGATTGCATGAACCAGGGTCTCTTTCTTCTTCCCCAACCCCCCTCATTTTTCTTGGCTGTGGGTTGTCCGGTGTGTGCCCACATGCCCCCATCTCGGTCCTGAGAGCCAAGGACTTGAGACCAGTCGGTCTCCGGCCAACTTCTGGCCCAGGGATCCCCAATCCAAGAGCTCTGCACCCCCGAGGAACCAGAATGAGAATTCCCCATGCTGGGTGGGGCCCCAGTGTTACAGGGAATAAACTCAGCCAAGATCCCATGTGCTCCTGCCATGCTGAGCTACCACATTGTGGTAGACGCACGGACCCACAATGCAACAGAGATTCATGCCCTCGAGTGCCCACGCATGGGCCTACATCGTTCCCTACAGGTGGCAGAGGATTCGGGCAAAGCCAGCTCCAAGAGTACCCCCGCTGGCGCCCGCCAAGACCCTCTCCATGGAGCCATGAGTAACTCCAGCCTAGTCCCCAAGACTAGGTGAGTCTCTCTCTGTCCCTTCCTCTCTCTTTCTCTCTCCACATATTTCAGGCCAGTGTTTTCTCTCTGACTCTTAGCTATCACTAGCTCCTGCCTAGCTCAAAAGACTAGATCTCTCTTTCTGACTCTCCCTCTCCTCTACATGTTCTCAAGGGCAAGATGGCGATGGCTCCCTAGTCTCCACTCTGCCCATCCCCCAGCTCCACAGAGAGGGGTCCTTCACAGCAAACAGCTATTTCAGGCCACAGTGCCTGTCGTGACTCTTGTTCTAAGACTCTTTCCCTTGATTGAGAGACTCCCCTTTTGTTTTGAGCTCTCAAGAGTGCCTACTTCAGTCTTTCAGGAGCTGCCTGCTATCATAGCTTTCTTTCTCCCCACATGTTCTCCAACTTAACAAGATGGCAGTGATTCCCTAATCTCTGCCCTCTACCCTTCCCCCAGGGGTCAGCCTTTCATGCTCTGCCTGCTAGCTTCTTAGGAGCAATGGCCCTGAACTCTAGTCCCCAGTGATTTTCCCTCAGGGGATCAATCTTTCACAGGCTGCCTGCTAGCCTAGTGTAGACTTCCCCCACTCCTCCGCCATTTGCGGCCAGCCGGTTTCAGCCAACTTGCCTGAAGCAACAGGGCTGGCTCCCTGCTTGCCCCCTTCCCCAGGTCATTTGCAGCCCACTATAGCCCAGCTGGCTTGCCTAATAGCAGAGGGTCTGAGATTCAGTCTGCTCCCTTCATCCCTGTGTAAACTGCTCGCCTTCTCCCAGGAGCTGCCAGCTCCACATGTCCCAGCCATGGCTCAGTTTTACACAGCCGTTTACTCCTTCTGACTCTCCTATCAAACACCTATGTTTCTTGCTTTGAGCTTTTCTTCAAGGTTGGCCTTTTTCTTCTACATTTAGGATTCCTAAGAAAAACAAAAGGGGGAATTCCTTGGCCTCTCTCCTAGAGCACCCAGCCACCACATAGTAGCCCGGTCACCACATGGCAGAGCAGGCCCCTCCCCCACTACTTCTAAATCTGCCATTAACCTTTTCTCCCCAACAGGAATACCCACAACAATGTTCTTGCTTTCCCACCATTAATGCCTTTTCCCCCAACAGGAATGCCTAAAACAACAGTGTTCGTGCTTTTCAACCCAAAATTTTTCGCTTTTTGTTTAAATGTCTCCTTTTTCTCTCTAACACTCATGATATATTCCCAACATTTTTTTTTCAAGTTTTAAGACTTCTTCAAGGTTCAAAGGTCATCTAATCTACTTCCACAGGTTAAATCAACATGCTGATCACCATCTTTCAGCTCTTAATTAACAACTAGTTTCCTTTTACAGACAAATTGTTGCTGCCTACATAATTAAAATGATGTTTTTCTTCCTCAGCCATCCAAAACAGACTCAAAGGTGACTTCTAAGACTAAAATTTCCTCAAACACCTCTGCCTTTCTAGGATCTCAACGGCACACTATGACATGCCGGATCCCAAGTAGCCTAATGCCTACTACACACCCTTTGCAGACATCCCCCTGCCTGGGTGCTGCTTCCCTGTTGTGATTATTCTACAGGTGCTCCCTCAAGTCCAGCAGAGAAAACGCCACCTCCTGGAACCTGCCTAGGATGCCATGCTGTCTTCTTCCAGCCACACCACCTGACTGAGGACTCCAGAGACACGCTGAGACTCAGAGACGCATGTCAAGATCCAGAGACTCACTGAGTCCTACGGACAGATTCAGACCTTCCAGCTACAAATGAACTCTTTTGCCAAAGTCAAATAGCTAAAGTTACATGTTAGTGAGGAAAATGTAATGTCTATCTAGATTAGTCAGATATTACTACCTCAAACTGTGCCACCTGAATTCAATTGATTCAATGATCCCTTGCCTTCCCTCCCTCCCCCCAACTCCCCTTACCCTGTGACTTAATGGTGCTAACCCCTCTGGCCTACATAATGCTTTTTTTAGCTTCCTCATCCAAAATGACCACAGTGACCCCCGTTTTTTAAAAAAGTAAAGGGGAGGAGATGTGGGACTGTGTAAGGGTATCCTGGGTCATGGCTAAGCAGTTGCCTAGAACCCCGAGACTCTGTGTGAGAACCAGCAGGAGTTCAGCGTGCCCCAAGAACCCAGGGGTCCTTAAAAGCAGTCCAGTCTCCATAGAATTACATTGTTCAGTCACATAGGCCAGACTATAGACCTCAGGGCCTAGGGATTTACATACTAATGAAGGCCAGACAGCCCCTCCCAAAGTGCATAGGTAGAGGGTGTGACTAGAGTCCTCAGGGCCTAGGGATTTACATACTAATGAAAGCCAGAGGGCGGAGCAAATTAAGCATGCCTTCCCAGATCCTCCCCAGATCTTCCCCAGATCCTCCCTCTTTCTCCCTCCCTATATAACTCGGGACTGCCCTGAGTTTAATGGGGGTACACCTAGATCCATCCATCATCTGTCATGACAATAAACCTTTCTGAAACCAAGAACTTCCTCATGTCATTGGGGCCTGCCGCTGCCAAAGCCTCCAGGCCGCTGGAACCATAGACATTCCTGCCTACATGTAGGACCTGCTGCAGCGTGTGGAAGCCTCCCTGGGACCCCCACAGCTGCTGCCCTCTAAATTTTCCCCACAAAAAGTCACCCTTACTATAAAATTAGACAGATATTATATAAACTTATGTATTTCAACCAGTAATGTAAAGCAAAAGGAAAAAATAACAGAAGGAAAATGGGAGCAAGAGAAATAAATTACATTTTCTTCAACAAAGCTGCAACCCCTTTGTATGAAGTCAAGATTACACCATAGTTTGCCATCTTTATTCTCAAAGAATGCTAATGGAAGCAACAATGATACCAGACATTTTACATTCAACTATTTAAAATTACGTGCTGCTTTGGATGAAAACATTTGAGTGCCTGATATTTAATAGCATTATGGTAGCATTTGGGGACATAAAAGATGTAATGAAGAGCCACATAAGGATTTTAAAGTCAGCTCTACACTGGACAAACATCATATAAAACTGGGAGTGGTGCTGGGAGTAGTGGCACAGCTTGATATCCTAGCATTTGGGAGCTGGAGGCAGGAGAATCAGAAGTTCAAGGTCAATCTTGGGTTACATAGTAATGGATGGCCAATTTGGGTTAGGTCATACCCCCCTCTAAAAAGACCCAATCTAAACCAAAACAACAATGAGGAGAAGAGAAAATTGACTCCATAATCTATAGTTGTAGGGGGATTATCTTTGTGTTTTCCACAGCTTAAAAAGCAAATAGAATAATAAAAGAGGATTGAGAGTTCTAACACATGGAGCCACTGACAGATATTAGGCATTCAATAGCTGGTTCTTAGTATTGCCTGTTTCACCATGTTGAAATTAGGCCCAGTCAACAAGTATGGGTTCAAATAATTTTCTCTACCTGCATGATAGACCATAGCATAGATTACCATTGTGCAGTATAACCTGTATTAATATAAATATTAATTTATCTACACTCTACCACTGGTCATGCCAAGGGTTATCATGACACATAGACTGAATCATGGAGACCAGTCTTGTCATGCAGGTACAGAAATGATCTAATAATTGGACTATGAATGTATTTCTGGCAGGCTGAGAAAACTTGGGAAGCCCCTCCCAACCACACCTAACATGACAACAATTTGAGTGATTTGTGACAGTTCCTTTATTTCTGGTTTGCATGGTGTAAAGCCAGTGGGTGATGGGCAGGAGTGGGAAGGGTGGTTTATGCTTAGAAGACTAGAGACTTTCTACTTCCTTAATTCCCATCTGTGTCTAGATTTATATGGTTGAATTTGGGATAAGTTCTTTTTTCTCTTTAATTATTTACTATTCTTTATCTACTGCTTAGATTTAAAATATGATTATCTAGTGTTCAGATAATTAATTCCTGGCCTAAGTTCATCTTCCAGACCACTCTATCATATTCTTTCCAACATGCAATGCTTATTTTTTTCGCAATACTCTTCTCCCAGGCAAGAATTAAGTCTTTCATCCATCTCTGCTTAAATTCATCTCCAAGCTCTGGAAGATACTGTTTTCCCCACAGCTTTCCCTGTGACCTACAATAGGAGTCTCAGCTAGTTCTATACACCACAAATGCATCTCTTTCCTTCCTTCTGATATGTGATGCATGGATTTTTGGAGCAAAATCCTCTGTTGAGTATAAGCTTTTTTGAGAACAATGTATGTCCAGCATTCTGCCTTGATGCACTTAGAGTTTGGTAATGCTTAAACAATACAATGAACGAATAATGAACAAAGAAGATGATGGTAAGATGATGCCCTGTGAGGTGGACTCACGAGAATGCAGGTAGGAGGAACATGACCATCCTTTGATTGATTCACTCATAACTAATTAGCTGTAGCCACTGGTAACCATGGAAAGTGTGAGTGGCTACTGAATCTCAGAAGTATAAAAATAATCAAGTTAATTGTATTAGTAAGAGTACTTGAAATGATCAGAACTAGGGTGTGTGTGTGTTTTAGATTTCTTTACAGGCTATGTAATTCAATAGTAGCTGTCTTCTGACAGAAAGGTCATAAAATTGGCACTCTTATAAGTTGCACTCTGTTACTGGAGTCCTGAAGTTTCTTAGAGAAGAGCTAGTCTCTAGTCTCCATTGGAATCTTGAAGAAGTGGGTTCTAATACCAGTGAAGAAATGCCTCAGTAGCAGGATAGATAAACTGCCAGGGAGAGAGAAGGCAAGCAGATAAAAAGTAAATCTTTCTTTTTCTATGTCCTTTTATGTGGGCTTCCACCAGAAGGTTTCTGGTGGATCTTCCAACTTCAAATGATCCAATCAACAAAGTCCCTCAAAAGAGTCATGCCCAGCCCCTTGAATTTTAGTTTGTTACAGATGTAATCAAATTGACCATGATTAGCCATTACATTATTACAAAACAAGATGTTATTTTTTTTAACTTGGCATCATCAGAAGGCTATTTCTTTAATTAAGTAAAACAAGATGTTAAATATAGGTATTTAACTTGTATTAATTATCTTACCCAAATACCCTTCTTCATATTTAAGAGAAAACAATTCTAGAAGGAGGCTAGTCTACCAATGTGATAGGAAATATTTTTTCAATCTTTGAATTTGCCTAAGGTCATTCATTTAGTGCTTTTCTTTGTGTATTTTTCTGTCGATTATGAATCTTATTTATAAGGTGTTTGTTGCATATCTGAAGTAGTTCATTACTAGAGCCTCCATTGGTATATGGCTTAGTCTGTCTGTCTTTGTTTCATTCTCTCATCTCTTCCCTTCCTCCTTCTCTTCCTCTTTATCTTCTTCCAATATGATCTCACTGTGTAGCCTAGGCTGGCTTCTACCTTGTAGTTTCAAGTTGATTTTTATATAAAGGCGAAAAGAACAGAACATTGGAAGGTGTTTAGTAATTACATACACTTAGAAGAATGAAACCTTTAGTAGCAATGATTAATTTGATGGAAGCCATTCAGTTAAAGTCATTCACACTGGAGTATAAAGTGTCATTCCAGACTGTGAAGTGTTTGAACAAAAATGCCCACATCTATCTGAATTCTTGGCTCCTAATATAAAATTGACATTTAATAAGTGTTTGTCAAATCAGTGATGCATGAGCAAATGAAAAGGTGAAAGAATGAACTCTAGAATTCTTGGTAATTCCAGAATTGGAAGGTGGCACACCTAATAATTAAATACAACAATAAGCATCAACTCTAACCCTTGACAGAAGTTTCAATTCAGGATGTAATAGGGCCTGCTTCAGTGAATTTCCCAATGGCTTTTTAGAGAGTGTGGCTTGTCTTGACTAGGCAGAAACTTCACTTTTTGCACTTTCTCCACCACCCACTCCCACATCTTCTAGTTGCTTAGAGACTGTTGTTCCTACCTAGGCACAGTATGACTTGGGGTCAGTGATGAGTCAGATGAACACCCCAAGATGATTCACAACAATGTGCTGCACTTGGGTGATCCAGCCTACAGAATCCTTCTCTAGTTCTGACATCTACTTTTGTCTAGAAGGTGAACTTTCTTAAATTGCAGGCATGGTTAGAATAATTTGTTTATTGCATATGAAAATTAACTTACAAAATTCTCATCTTAATATGGAAATCTCGTAATTTTTGTAAAAAATTTTTTTGGGTCAATAGTAAACTGTTATCATCCTCAACTATCATTGGATACCACTGGTGCTCCATTGTTCAAACAGCCCTCTGTGTGTAGGAGTGCCGAAAGAAATTCTAGACTTGGAAGAATTCAAGGAAATGAACATATTTAAAAGAAACACATTTACTTTTAAAGATTATTTTGGTTTGGTTTGGTTTGCTTTGCTTCCCTTTTTTGTTTTTTGTTTTATCTTTTGTTTGAGACAGAATCTTATTATGTAGCAATGGTGTATAATTCACTACCTAGATCAAGCTGACTTCAAACTCCTGGGTAATCATCCTGCATCAGCCTCATAAGTGTTGGGGTCTTAGATGTATGCCCCATGCCTGGCTAACAAGCTTACCTTGACATTAAGCACTAAATCATTGTTTCTATGGCATCGATCTATGATTAAAAAACAGTCAGAGAGATCTGAGATGCTTCTTCATTCCCAGAAGATCAGCATCTCACGGACTTTGGGTATTTACAGGAGGGGCATACGTTACTATCATTTGGTTGGGTTAGAATTCTAAGTCTGCTTACTTTCTCCTTTGCTGGCATTATGATGTGTACCACCATGCCCACATTCTGGATATTTTTTATGAGTAGTATTAATAAACTTTCAGGATATTGACCTTTTGAACCAAGTGTGGGAAATGTCCTGCTACCTTGACTTCTTTTGCCTGCTTATCATGTATTCATTAAACAAAAACAACCCCAAACTCCTAATATATGTATGTTTCCTTAGTTATATGTTTTCCTCTTGTACTAATGGAAGAGACAACTACCTGACATTTTCAGCATTCTTGAGTTCCTTCCTCTGTTCCTTTCTTTACAGGAAAATTTGCTTCCTTCTCCCATCTCCCACCCATCCTATCCATAGTTAGATACACTCATGTCAGTTTTTTATATAACAGAAGAACATTCTGTTCACAGTCTCATTTGTCTTTTGATTTCTTTTCCATCCCATGACACTTCAAAGAATCATGCTGTTGTCCCTCTGTCTGTCTCTCTTGAAAACACTTGGACTAGCCTAAGCAAGGCAGTGTTCCAGTAACTATTACCAAATATCCCTCAGGGTTTGTTTTTACTGCCCAAACCAAATAACTTCATATTTATCCTCATTTTATGTCATCCCTTCATGTTGAATCCCTACTGTCTTCTTGAGGTTTCCTAAGTGGCAATATCACCTCAGTTGTGTGAGATTGCTTTTATCTGTAACAATTGGGAGGCTAAGGCTGCAGGATGGCCATGAGTTAGAAGCCAGCATGCCTGGACTTCATGGCAAAAAAATAAACAAGCAAAAACAAAAATCAAACAACAACAAACCTGTCTTTTAAAAACACAGAGATGTGTATACTTAGTTTTTATAAACTAGCATAACTTAACCACAGTCAACCTTAAAAAAAATCCAGACTTTTTCTTTTCAAATATCAATTGACACCATATTTGAGGGAAGCTATCACTCTGCCTTGTACCAGTGAAAGTTCTTCTGGGTTAAAATAAAAAGAAGCATAGCAGGACTAGCTAGCTGGACACACAATAATTGATTCATCCCTTAATGACAAAGACTAATTCACGAGATTGATTTAGGAGAGACCTTTGACCCAAGTAAGTCACAGGGAGAACACTGTTTGAGGGCGGCTCTTGACCTTCAAATGAGTTGTATGAAGACCTGATGTCTAAAACTCAGACCCATCTTACTAGTGAAAAGGAGAGACAGTCAGACAGTGATTTACAACATGACTCTGGAGTCTGATGTCCAAATCCTGGCTTTCCAAGATTATCATCTGTGGTTGGTTAAAGTCCTAAATACAGAAACGACAGATGAAGAGTGTTATCTATTTCTTGAATTATAAGGAGTTCATAGCCATGCTATTGCCAGATGAACTCTGTATCTCAAGATTCATAGCTTTATAACTAAGCAATGATGGCTCAACAATGTAAACTGAACAACAGAGATGTCCTTCTGAGCTCCAAAACCACATCTAAATTGATTGTTGCATAGATGTATCAGAGACTACTAAGTTCAATGTTTTCATAACTATGCTTATTGACTCTTTCCCTATTGACTTCCAAGCAGTTCATCTGTGCTCTTTTTTAATGAATGTTCCACAATTTGCCTAAGTTACAAATTTAGGTGTGAAATGCTTTCTTCTGTCCTTCACTCACACAGAACCAAATAAATAGTTTGGGATTTCAAATTTCAGGAGCATCCTAGAGACCATTCTAGTTAAAGCAGTGTGAACAAAGGAGAGAAGGTAGAAAGAGCTTAGGTTGAGGAGCAAGATGGTGCCATATCACAAGCCCATTTTCTTTTCTCTTAATGAAATGGGAAGCCATGCAACAGGAGAGTGATGACACAAAGCATGAGATCTGTCAGCAAAAGACAGAGAGAAGGACACAAGTGAGCAGGCAAATTAAGAAGCCATTAAAATAATACAGATGAACTGTACAAGTAACTCTGCATGTGTGTGGTGGAACTAACCTTTAATCCCAGGGTTAGGAAGCTGAAGCAGGACCTCTGAGTGAGGCAAGCCTGATCTATAGGGAATTCCAGATTAGCTAGGGGTTCACAGTAAGACTATCTCAAGAAGAAGAAGAAGGAGGAGGAAGAGGAAGAATAGGTAGAAGAGGAGGAGGGGGAAGAAGAAACAGAAAGAGGGAAGAAGAAAAGAAAAAAGAAAAGAAAGGAGAAGGATAAAAAGTGTCCCTAGTTACTGGTGATGTTAATAATAACTCCAGTAGGGCTACACTGTAAAAGAGGAGTACATAATTTATTAATGGACTTATATGAGATGAGGAATGAAGAGAAGAGAGCAAATGTTGCACCAACATCAAAGTTATTTTTTTATTCTAAGTAACCTGAAATATGGAGTTATCATATGATCAGATATTGAAAAGAAAAATATATACAGGGCAGATGTTACCATTCAATATAAGAACTTTATTTTAATGGGAATGGGGGATATTTAGACAGAGTCTCCATTTGTAGCCCAGACTGGCCTTATATAGGCAAGGATGTCCTTCAACTCATGATTGTCCTACCTCCATCTCCCAAATGCTAGATTTATATGATGAACCCTGATATCTGGGGATAAGTTTACTTATAAATATGTTGTACAGTATCTATTGGTTCTTGAAGTAGGGAACTTAAATATGACTTTAAAAAAAAGAATATTTATTTAATGTATGTGGGCACACTGTCACTGTCTTCAGAAACTCCAGAAGAGAGCATTGGATCCCATTACAGATGGTTATAAGCCACCATGTGGTTGCTGGGAATTGAAATCAAGACCTCTGGAAGAGCAGCCAGTGCTCTTAACCACTGAGCCATCTCTCTAGCCCCTAAATACCACTCTTTAATGGATCGTTCTGGATATATGGAGAAGATTGCACTAGAAATAGAATTTTGAAGCTGTATAAATAAATCTCAACATACAGATCAGATATAAGATCGGGAAACTGAATGCAAAATGATGGATTGAGAGTTGAAAGAAAAGAGAAACTATTCAAAGACGGGGCCCTCAGTACGTCTCTGTTCCTCATTCTAACAAATGGAACTGGGTGACATACATGGATAGAAGGCTGGGGAAATGTGGTTAACAATAGCAGGATGACAGAACACAGCTTAGGGAGGATGATGGGTAAGAACTAACCAGTTGACCTAGCACTGGGTAAGACAATTGTGATCTATGCTGCTTAACTTCAGTTGACTTTAAGGGCTGAGCTTGGAGTCTTCCTCCTCCTGTTATCCTGATTGCACAGAATTGGAATAAGAAGTTTTCAAGATGTGCACTAGCAAGTCTACTATTTTGTGTTCATCCTCATGTTTTGAAATAGCTTTTCTCCTTATCTGAGTGTGATTGCCAGTGTCTCTTATGCAATATCTGGCAAGGAGTAACAGAGTAGGGACAATATTTACTAAACATAACTTAATTGAATTGTCTATGAATTGTGCCAGAAGTTCAACCTTTCCAGATTAAACACACACACACACACACACACACACACACAGAGAGAGAGAGAGAGAGAGAGAGAGAGAGAGAGACAGAGAGAGAGAGAGAGACAGAGAGAGACAGAGAGAGACAGAGAGAGACAGAGAGAGACAGAGAGAGACAGAGAGAGACAGAGAGAGACAGAGACAGAGAAGGTGGATAATATCAGGGAGTAGCCAGGTCTAGCTAGTATTGTGATTCATCCATTGATGACAAAACTCAAGGTTTTGCCTCATTTGGTTACTTCCAATTCAGAGCAGCTTGTTAGAACAATCTGAAATGAATACCTTCCTAGTGGAATATCTAGGTGTGGCAGTTTCCTGAGGGCAAAGATCAGCCCAAAGCTAGCTAAGCAAATTAGTGAGAAATTGTCATTAGTCAGCTATGCCCACTCCAATGAGACTTTATCAATGGATAGCTTGTGATTTTCCTAAACGTTTTACGGAGATGTGCATAGCTCAGTTCTCTACATCTGCAAAACTTGGATGAATGATAGCAAGATCTTTTAAAGTGAAATAATTTGTAAAATTAGTTGTAGGATAACATTGAGTGAATTAATAATTATAAAATACTATTACTGATAATTAAATAGATAAATAGGAATCATAGATCACCTTACTTTATTACTCTCTCTCTCTTCCTTTCTCTCCATACATACATATGTGTGTGTGTGTGTGTGTGTGGTGTGTGTGTGTGTGTGTATGTGTGTGTGTGTGTATGTATGGTTGAATATGTGCCACAGCACACACGTGGAGATCAGAGGACAGTTTGCAGGAGTAAGTTCTCTCCTTCCACATCTTGAGTCCTGACTGTCAAACTTAGGTTATCTGGTTTGGTGGCAAGCGAGTTTACCAGAGGAACCATCTCACCTGCCTGGGTTACTTTAATTTTGATCAAAGTAATATATTGCTAATGGCAACTAGTTCTATAGCCTTTGTTTACAGGACTTATTAAAGTGTAGTGAAATTAAATTTTCTTTGTGAGCATGTGAGTGTGTTTTGTCTACAGTATTTATGTGTATGGTGTATGCTCAGTGTGTGTACCCACGTGGGTGTTCTGCTGTATCATTCTCCACCATGTTTCTTTGAGACTGAGTCAGCACTGACCCTGGAACTAGATTGATGACTAGCAGGTCTCAATGATCCTCCTGTCTCAGATCCTGACAACACTGAAATCATAGGCATGCATGGCCACACCCAGCATTGTCCATGGGTACTCCTGTTTTCACTGTTGTGGAGAATGCTCTTTCTTACCCATCGATCCACCTCTATAGCTCATCTCTACTCATCTCATGCCCATGAGTCCACCTCTACATCCTTCCTTAGCTGCTCTGTAGATGAGAGTAAATGTCTGCTTTTGAACTTTTACGTAGGAAGTTAGTTTTATATTAGTAATAAGCCAGTATCATATGGATTAGAAAGAAGACTTTCTTTTAAAAGCATTTTCAGGCCCAGCAAGTGGGTTTATTTAGGAATAAATAACTTGCCAAATAAGGCTTTTTCTTTCTTGTTCACCTCATGTATATCCAGTCATATGAATTGAATAGATAAGGAATTAATAAATACAATCTCAAGTGATATACAAAGTAAAAATCTATAGATGTTATTATTTCCTTCCAAAATGTGATTGCACTTACCAAGAAGAAGTAAGAAGAGGGCAGGAAAGAAGGTTAATAGGACTTGCTGCTCTTTCACAGGATCTGTGTTCTGTTCCCAGAATGCATTGGGAGGCTCACTACCATCTGTAATTTTGGTTTCAGGGGATCTGACACCCTCTTTTATCCTATGAGGACACTAAGCACACAGTGGTACCCCCACACATGTAGGCACAACACTTATACATGTTTTAAAAAGTAAAAGTGAACAAAATGAAATACTAGAGAGTAATATAATTTTATACCCAGTAAAATTTGAAGTAAGCTCTTAAGATATTATTTTTTTACTTTATATCATCTATTGCTTACTGTTTCCTCCATGTCATTCTAAAATATCTACCTAATTTCATATTTTGTTTTATTTTACTTCTTGATTTCAGAAACAGGGATAACCTAAAATCTCTATATCTGTCTCTGTAGGTGTAGGCATGAATCACACTCTGCCTACAATATTATCATGAACATACAATACTAAAGGCATATTTAAAACCTTGAGCTTATCTAGGAGTAGTATTTTACATATATAATCCAAGTGCTCTGGAGGAGGTGGCACTTGAGGAGTAATTAAGAGGATTAAAATGGTTTGAGGCAATCCTGCACTACATGAGGCTCAAGTTAATATAAAATGTAGAATACTGAACCTGTCTGAATCCTCTCTTCTTTACTCTTACTCTTCTCTTAAGGCAAAGTTTTTCACAAAATAATAATAGCAAAGAAAAAAAAACAGCCTGTGAGATTAGAGGAAGTGGTCTTGAAACACAACTTCATAACTCAAGACCAAGTTGGGCAACTAGAAATCTATGGCTTATCATTGGTAAAGGAAGATGAAGCAAGATTTCCTGTGTAGGTGGATGAAGAGTATGGAAAGGAGTGAAAGGTGACTGAAGGGTGAGAAAAACAACTTGCAAAACTAACAAAAGAAAATGGTCAGTGTTAATCTCACTGGTAACATATTTCTGATAGAACAGGATAACAAGTGCAATTTAGACACAGGGATGATCTCCTCACACTCTAACCTTAACCATAACTCTAACTTAACAATAACACTAATACTAACGAAAACTCTAACCCTAAACATAAACCTAAACGTAAACCTAACCCTAACTCTAACCCTAACACTATCCTAAATCTATACTAACAATAACATAACCCTAACCCTAACCCAAACCCTAACACTAACCCAAACCCTAACCCTAACCCTAGCCCTAACCTAACCCTAACCCTAACCCTAACCCTAACCCTAACCCTAACCCTAACCCAAACCCTAGCCCTAACCCTAACCCTAATCCTAACCCTAACATTAGCCTAACCCTAACATAACTCTAACCCTAACCCTAACCCCTATAACAAGGGAAAAATGAGCCAAGCAACCCAGAATGAAGAACATAATCAAATGCTTGACTAGTACCTCTCATATTGGTCACGGCTCTAGCAAACATAGAAAGAAAGAACTGCAACAGACAAGAGAAGACTAAAGAGTATTGTAACACATGGTGTGTGGGGGGGGACAGAGGGACAGAGGGACAGAGGGAGAGAGGGAGCGAGGGAGAGGGAGAGGGAGAGGGAGAGGGAGAGAATGAGACATCTCATGTAGTCTATCTGGTAGAACAACCTTCTACTCCAGATCCCCCTACTTCTATGTCCACAAGTGCTGTGATTACAGGCATGTACCACCATCACTTGTGGTATATACTTGAAATGATATGTTTTAACTGAAAAAAAAATTAAAAAATCAATCCAGATAAAATCTACTGGCTTATCAATAGATTAGGTGAATCAATGTACAATGTGATAAGACTGTACAAATTAGTGAGGCTTTAAAACTCAAACTTTGCCCTTAGTTAATAAGTATTCTTTCTGCTACGTCAGTCTTTTTAATTTTTTTTCCATTAGATGAGCATTCAGGAGAGAACAATTATGGCTTTGAAAATTACTGACTTGCTGCTATTTATATTCATTAACTGCTAAACACCCAAGGACTACACGCCTCAGGGAACTAGGTCCGTGGTAACCAAGTAGACCAGTAAAAGGTTTAACAAATCAAACTTTCCACTTCTACTTCCCTTGTAGGAAGTTTATTAACATTTACAACTACCATGATGCTAGAAACCAACACTAATTCAATTTCATTTTGTGAAGAAATACTGCCAGCTTCATGTCAATTCTTGAGATTGCAGAGACTAGTTGGCAGTGAGTGTGAGCTAGCTCAGTACTCAGCTTCTGGAATGGTGTGGACTTTAATTTAGGAATAACCACAACAATTACTACTTTGTGAGAAAGCTAAGGTAGCCAGGGCTTGTCAAACATTTCACGACGTCTTGGGAAATCTTGGCAAAAACCAAACCAAACCAAACCAAACCAAACCAAACCAAACCAAACCAA
>NW_021604700.1:640841-668836 GCF_004785775.1 Grammomys surdaster | reverse complement strand
AAACCAAACCAAACCAAACCAAACCAAACCAAACCAAACCAAACCAAACCAAACCAAACCAAACCTTGTTCCTCTCAAAGTATTTTATAAGTGAAGGTATTGGCAGTCACATAAAGTGGTCAGGTTTTAATGATAAAGCCAAAAGTCTATCGTGCCTGTTAAAGCAGAAAAAATAAAATTGTTACTTTACCCTCATGTTCCTGACACAAAACAGCACATCCATAATAGATACAAAGATAAATTGTCATTGGTTTAAAGATGGAAGACACTTGAGAAAGTCATTAAAATCTTGAGTTTTCTTTTAACTCATCTCTAGCAAATGGAGGAAATGATATAAATCCTACAGGGCATTATTAAAATGATTTTATTAGATAATTTAAAAAATGCAATGTGCCTTAATTAGTGTTCTATTGCTGTGAGGAGATACATGACTATAGAAACTCTTATAAAGGAAAGCATTTAATTGGGGCTGGCTCACAGTTTCAGAGGTTTAGTTCATTATCCTCATGGTAGGGAACATGGGGGCATGCAGTCAGACATGATAGCTGAGAACTCCACATTTGGATCTGAAGGCAGCAGAGAGAGACACTAGGACTGGCTTGGGCCTTTGAAACACCAAAGCTCACCTCCAGTGAGATACTTCCTCCAACAAGGCCATACCTCCTAATCCCTTTCAATAGTATCACTCTCTAAGCATTCAAATATAGGAGCCCATGGGGACCATTCTTATTTAAACCACCACACAAAGCATCTAGTGATAGAGAGATGGATGACTTAGTGGTTTAGAGTGTTTGTTTCTCTTCCAGAGACCCCAATTTCATGGCCCAAACCTACATTACACTGCTCACAAGCATCTGTAACCCTAGCTTTATCAGAATCTGAAGTCCTTTTCTAGTTTCTGAGGGCACCTGAATACATGTGACAGATAGGTGGACAGACAGGTGGAAAGACAGACAGACAGACAGACAGACAGACACACACACACACACACACACACAAAGACACAAACACACAGGAAAATGAAATAAATCTTTAAAAAGCAACCCACAAAACATCTGCTAGATATTCTTCCTAATTAATATTAGGTAGTAGATGCAAAAGAACTGAAACAAATTGGTTTTTACAGCCATTCCTGGTTATTTTTACCACTATAACCACAAGGATACAATACCAACAAATAAATAGAGACAAGCTGACTCAACTGTGGGCAGAAACATCCATTCTTAGTTTTTAAGGAAGTAGAAACAAATGAGTCAATCGAAACCTCAGTTTTCACTAGTTGCTTTGGTATACAAAACTGTGGGTTCCTAAAGACATCAGATTCTAAATATTTAACTAATGCAGCTCACTTAAATTAGTATCTCCATGCAAGTGTACCAGTCCACACTGGGCATTTTACTTTTTTTCCATTTGTACTACAGAATATAAACCAATGCCTTGTCCTTGGGTGTATTTGTGTATATGTGCATCTGTGTGTATGTCTACTGTTTTTTGAGGGCTTGAGGAGTTTTCAAATATTTGGCAGTTAGAAGAATTTTGTCCCCCAACCAGATGTTCATCACCCACTTCCACGAATTTGTACTTATCAAGATTAAACTGACTTATGAACAACATTTATTGATACACAACAAGTATCCTTACTACAAAAAGACATGCCTCAGTAAAATTTTCCTGAAAAATTAGTTCCCAGCCCAGTGTGGTACTGCACTCGAGAAGTCTCTGCCCTTGGAAGACTGAGACAGGAGGACCCCTGAGTAGGGTAGTTTGAGGCCAGCCTCAATTTATATTTCTGTAAAATGCAACAGGAAATATCATAAAACAAGTATTCTCACCAGGAGAAAAAAAGTAGTTCTTAGTCCTAACAAATCTAAGATTCTACCAAGTTTACAAAAGTTGCTCACTGGTGGCTTTATATGAAGAGTTTCAGAAAAGTTAAATTTTTGACTGTTAAGTAAGGCAAATCTCACCTATGCCAGAGATGAGTTGTAGATAAATGAAAGAGATTTGATAGGTTTGGACTGATGAATGGCCAGGATTGAACACGTGAAAGGAAGCAACATACAGACTTAACAGATGAAAAATGTTCTTGAGGTTTAAGGTTTAAAGAATGATCCAGAGTCAGCACATGCACAGCAAAACAATCTCTCTCTCCCCCTCCCTCTCCCCCTCCCTCTCCCCCCTCTCCCTCCCTCTCCCTTCTCTCCCCCCCCCTTCCTGTGCCCCTCCTTTCCCCTCCATCTCTCTTCCCCTCCTCTTCCCTTTTCCTCCTCCTCCCTCTCTCCTTCCCCCTCCCTTTCCCTCTTTCTCTCCCTCTCTCTCATACACACACACACACACACACACACACACACACACAACTCCAGCAATGAATACTACTTTTGATCAGCATGCATGCCAGCCTTTAAAAGTGAAATAGACTTTGTTATCTTATGGTTTTGTTTTTCTTTTTAAGATTTATTTATTTTTATCTTATGTGTTCAGTGTTTTGCCTTCAGGTATGTCTGTGCCACGTATACAGTATTCTTTCAGCCAGAGGTGTCAGATTCCCTTGGAACTGATGATACAGATGGTTGTGAGCTATCATGGGGGGTACTTGGAATTGAACCTGGGTCCTCTGGAAGAGCATTTAATGGTCTTAAAAGCTGTGCTATCTCTTTAGACTCACATGTGATTTTATTTCTAAAATGATAACTTGCTGCAAACTAAAAAACAATTTTCCCAAAGTAAAATCCTTTTTGGTATGATAGAGTACATTATTTTCAGCACTTGTGGTTATGTCGTATTATTTCGTTTTATGTGTCACCTGATTAATTTGTTTATTTTTTTAATCCCGGCATCAAACCCAGCGTCTTGAACATGCCAGACAAGTGTTCTGCTACTGAGGTATATTCTTAGACATATGGGATATTACATTTAGTTATTTAGACAGGGTGTCTTATAGGCTGTCTTCCAACTCATGTTTTAGTAAAGGATGATCTTCAACTAGTACTAGGATTATAAGTATGGGCCAGATTTCACTTGGTGTGGGGTGATCACTGACCCAGCTATTACATCCTTAATCTACAATGCTGACCTACCTACCTGTGTAGTGGCACCAAACTTGTAGGAGTAACCAACCACTAGCTGATTGGATTTAAGATCCACTCTATGAAATGCAACACATACCTGACATTGCTTAGATAGCCAAGAACCTGAGATTAGATAGGCCATGGATCTAAGGGAAAACCAAAAACTATTGTTCTGCTAAAGAATTACAGTTATACAATGACTTCTAATGACATTCTGCTATAACCACATATCAGTGTCTTGCTCAGCTATCATCAGAGAGTTTCCACCTGTGGTAGAGGGGGACAAATACAGAGACCTACAACCAGACAACTTGAAGAGAGTAAGAGACTTTGGAACACCTAGTTCGAAATGGGATATCTATATCAAACTTTTCCCCTCAGGGCTGAGGAGACTGCAGAAGAGGATGTGGAAAGACAGTAAGAGCTTGTAAGGATGGAGAACACAAAGGAAACTGTGTCTTCTAGAAAGAACAGGATTGATGCATACAGGAACTCATAGAGACTGCAGCACCATGCACAGGGTCTGTACAGGTCCAAGACAGATGGGAATCCAGCACTCACAGCGGGAGGGGACTATGATTCCTCAATCCCTAATCAAGAAGTTATCTCCTATTGACAACTGTTCATAGAGGAAATTTTAGCTTTCTCCAGTGTAGTCTCACTAGGTACATAAACCACATTTAAGGCAAAGCCCCATGCCCAGCTGTAGACTGTAGAAGGCCAACTCAAAGCATAATAGTATTAACTCAAAATGTAATAGTATTTTGAGAGGTTTGTGTGTGTGTGTGTGTGTGTGTGTGTGTGATTGTTTGGTTAGTTGGTTGGGGTTTTTTTGTTTGTTTGTTTGTTTCATTTTGCTTTATCTGAAAATTTTACTGTACTGTTATTTGCTTTTATATTCTGTTTTCTGATTTTGCGTTTTTATGGGTATTAGGTGTGTACATGTGTCTCTACATGTGTGTGTGCTTAATGAGCATTTTCTTTTCTTTTTTTTCTGTTCAGTTCCATTTTGATTTCTCATTGCCTGTTTATTTTTTAATGGGAGAAAGAAGACATGGAGCTGGGTGGGTGGGAAGGTGAGGAGGACCTGGGAGGAAGTAAGAGAGGGGAAACTGTGATCAGAATATAGTGTATGAAAAAATATTTCAATTTTTAAAAAGTAGATTAGATTCCTTCAGAGAAGAGCTCCCTCCCTCTCTCAACCTGCTCTCCTTATGATACCATAATTCCCTATCTTTCTATCCTCAGCTTATCCCTCTGAGCCTTTGAACTTCTAATCATAAGGATTGTAGAAGGTTTAAAACTTTCCACAACTTCTTTATAGCACAGGCACTGCCCTTTCAGGAACCAGAAGACAGGATCTACATGCCTGCTCTAAGGGAGGCAAGGGAAGATCCACAGAGCTGTAGAATCAAAGTATCATCATCCAATGGGCTTTTAGATAATGTCACAGATTCCTCCAGTCTGGCTGTTAGCTTATCTAGGATCACATCTGGCTTTGTAAGACAGCTGTACTCATCATATCCCATGGGTGGATGGATGGATGGATGGATGGATGGATGGATGGATGGATGAATGTCTGGCATCTTAGTCTTTGGTGTGTCTGTGTCCTTCTTGTGGGAAATCCAGATGCTGGTTGTTTGTTGGGTGTCCTATTGTTGCTTTCCTGCATCCATGGGTCATCAACATGAAGAATGATGAGTAAGGACATCAGAAGGGCAAGCAAAGTTCATTGAGAAGGAAGGAAATAGCTATCTACAGCAGAGAGGTCACTTGAACACAGTTGCCCTACAATGAACACATTAAGTTCTTAGTAGCCCAAGATCTGTGTTGTTCCTGGCTTTGAATATATGCTTTGTGGACATAAAACCATATATTTTCCTTTAGTTTCTAAATATTGTAATCTAGGTTCAGCCTGGATTCACACATGTAGATGTAATAAGAAAATACTTAGCACAAAAATATTCATTTTCTGTGTTAAAAACAATCATAAATTTAAGAATTTGGTAAACATATGACAGAAAGTATTGGAAATTTACCAAAAAAAAACCACATAGGAACTCAAAGATTGTTTTAAAAAGTAAGCAAAACTCAAGTGCTTGAAAGATGGTTCTGAAGTTGAGAGCAATTGTTGTTTTTACAGAGGACCTGGGCTTGCATCCCAGCACTCACATGGCAGCCTACAATTATCTGTAACTCCAATTCTAGGGCATCCATTCAGGTACCCTCTTCTGGCCTCCATGAGCAGCAGGCACACGTTACAAGATATGTAGGCAATTGATTTTATAGACATAGATGAGTTTGGTCAGGATTAAGCTAGATTAGGACAATGCCAAAGAAAAGGGGAAGATGTTTAAGAGCAGGAGCCGATCCAGATGTGGTGGTATCTTTAATCCCAACATTCAGGAAGCAGAGGTTAAGGGATTTCTGCACCATCAACACTAGCCTGGTCTACATAGTGAACTCCAGGCTAACTACTTGAAATGTCATTTAGTATTTATTCGTTTATTATCTTAAGACATGGTTTCTCTGTATATCCAGGATGGTTTCTAATACTTTTCCTCATACATATGTAGATGTGTACCAGGGTTACATAGTAAGACCTTATTGCAAAAAAAAAAATCCCAACAAACAACAACAATAATAATTAACTGTGGTGATTCATTCATCCATTTACTCAGTGAAAAACATTTATTGTCTTTGGGATACTAGTCTTTGAACTAGTTGGTAGGTCACAGAAAAATGTCTGGGAAGTGATATTTCAAATAAGTTACCATGATGCATGGTAATAGCTACACATAAGAGCAGACACAAGTATCCTGAGTTTCACAACACACACCAAGTGAATGGCCCTTCCTCCCCTCATCCTTTTGTTCCTTCGTTCCTTTGTTCCTTCCTTCGTTTGTTCCTTCCTTCCTTCCTTCCTTTTCCCTTCCCTTCCTATTTTACCCTTCCCTGCCACATCTCTCTTTTTAACATTGGTTTGAAAATTAGTTTGAAAACTTGGCTGTAAATTGAGGTCATGTGAAGAACTTTAGAAAAAAAAAAGTCTTGGTAAAATTGGGAGTGGTGGTTTGAGGCTGAAATTATCATGATCAGGAGGCTAAGGACCACAGATTGGTGACAGCCTAGGGTACACAGAGAGACAGCCTGTTTCAAAAAGAAAAAACAAAAGGATAGCAGTAGTACTTGGGGAGAAGAAAAGAAGGGAGGAGAGGAGAGGAATGAAGAGAAGAGTAGGGGAGGAGGAAGTAGAGAAGGAAAGAAGGAAAAAGGGAATGAGGAAAAAGAAAAATGATGAAGAGAAAGAGAGAATGAATGTATTAATATTTGGCTCTCATATGCAGAGATTCATAGTGAGGAATAAGGATTAAAACTCATCTTTTTAATTCCAAGTAGAGGATCTTGGAAATGTTGCATGAAATGACTTTTCTTGAAGGTTCTCTGTGGCTCAATGAAAGGAATTTTTAGTATTCTGTGGCAACAAAATCAAGACAGGGTTATGGGTTTTCCTGGAAGTGATTTATTCACTAGGCTTTGCAGCCACCGTGCTTAGGAATTCAACAAAATGTTTTAATATTATTTGTTTATTTATTCATTCATTTATTTATTTTGAGACAGGGTTTCCCTATTTATCTCTAGCTGCTTTCCAACTTGTAATCCTCCATCTTCAGGCTCCCAAAGTGCTGGGATTACAGATGTGTAACACTGTGTCCTACTTAATGTCCATTAAAAAATATCAGGAAAAAAAATCAACAGATTTTTAGGTAGAAGGTAATTTTCAGTTTTTGGGTGTAGCATTAGCAACTAGTTCATACCATTTGTTCATTATAAGTGTTCCTCAACACTTACAATATTTAAGCTATTTAAGTGTTGGCTGGTCACTTCCCATGTGACTCCTGACAAGCTGAGTTAGGTTTTCATCTATGATTAGACTCTGTCATAAATTCCTAATACAAAGTAGGTGCCCCAAAACATTTATCCATCAAAGTGTTATATATAAATATAATTACACAACAAATGTGAACTATACTTTGGGACAAAAAGTCCAAATGGACTAATAAAAAATTCTGGATAACAAAACTCCTTGAAACAAAGTTAGGTCCCGTCTGAAGCAATTCATACTTCAAGTAAAACTGAGACACAATAAGTCCTGATGGATCTCAAAGAGCACTTTTCTTTTAACAGTTACAATGGATGTTTCCCTAATAGGCCTCAACAAGGAGAAATCATCATAAGAACTTCTAGTTTAGAGATTCGAAGTAACATGTGCTACCTTGGCTTTCTTGATGGCTCAGCCTTGGCCCCACATCTAAAGAAATTTCCATGTCAATCAATCTTTTGGAAATCAATGAAAACTTTTGTTCACACATGTGTTCAACAGAATTGTTGGTTAACATTTAAACATGCTTTATCTTCAGTATGATCAGGCAGACCAGTATGACCTGGTTATTTATTTGTATTTTCCATGAAGCACTGAGGTTCTGAGTGCTGCTATTCCAGCTGTGACATTTGTGAAAATGCTGGTTCAATTAAAAACGGAGAGCTGAGTTATTTTTAATCTAGGGGCTATTTTTAATTTAGTCCCTAAACAGTAATTAAATTAGTTGAAAAAAATCACCCACCACAATCCTGTTCTTTCCTTTCTTGTTTGGAGGACACGTGAATCTTATTGTCAGTGAGGCTCCCTTCTCCTCCCTAGACATTATGCTACCACTTTCTTCAGTGCCTATTTAGCTTTGGGTCAAAGATGACCTCAAAGATAGCAAACTAAAATTGAGAAGACATCAGGCTTCCTTCACTGAGCCAAGAATCTCATGCGCGTGTTCCCATAGAAGAGGGGGAAATAATAAAAGTATCAATCAGATCAAATAATAGAAAGATGGTATCACAGGAGGGAGAGATTGGGAAAAATGGAAAAAGCTTTGGAAGATACCAAGGAAATAACCTGCTGTCCATTGAATTTCATGTATTCCACATGTGAAGGCAGAAGGATTGAGAGCTCAAGACCTGTGTTACAGAATGAAACCCTGTCCCAAGCCCTCCCGAACCACCAAAGGCAATATATTTGAATGCTGGCATGACAGCCATTGTGTCAACCATGGAATTTTTAACTTTGAGGTTTCGGCAGTAGTTTGTAATTTCTCCAGGCCCAGCTCTGTAATTGATGAGTATTTAGAGCTGGAATGTTGTCTAGAGGCATTTTCTGAAGTGAGATCTGGACAGGGTAAGCATTGAATGTGAGCACTGACGTTGTCAGTTTAAAATAAATACAAGTGCCCGTGGTCGTGTATTATGTCAATGGTCATGCATTATGATGGAATGACTCCAACAGAGGCAGGGAACAGGGAAGGGTCCAGTGGATTCATGGGCAGAGTATTGTATCAGTGACCTGAGAAATCAAAACATGGAAGTCAAGAGGGAGCTTTCTATTCTTCTGTTTCAGAAAGGATATAGAGCTCCAAATATGGAGATTCAGCTAACAAATCCTGAAGAAGACACATCCAGCATGAGGGTGCTCCAGTGGCGAAGGTCACTTGGTACAGTTAAGAGCACAGGCTAGGAGCAGATGTTAGGCTAGGCTCTCATGTTATTAAATTACTTACTTCTGTGTTTCAGTTCATTCAGAAGTAGAGCTGGAGTTGACAGAGACAGTGTCCACCTATTTGTGAAAATTAAATGAGTTAATATTACTAAAATGCCTAGTGGTTGATATAAACTACTCAGAAGTAGTAGCTGTGCTTATTTCCAGATACAGACACGGAGATGGTCACTGGCCAGTCTAAACTGCTTCACCTCCGTGGTTCCAGGACTTTTCCATTCCAGCCATGTTAACATCAATTCAAGAACAAAACTTCAACTCTTAGTCTTGTCTTTACCACCCCTGGCTCAAGTTAGTTATATGATTTTATTATATTAACTCGTGTTAGAAAAATAATTACTGTTGATTTTTGATTTCCTTCAACAGGCCTTACTATTTTAGTCTTAGTGGGCCTGGGACTCCTGATATAGCTGAGTGTGCCCTTCCCAGCCTTGAGCAGGCTGAATAGACCTTGCTTGTCACAATAGACCTTAAAGACCCAAGTGGGTCTTTAAAGACCCAAGTCCTGGCTGATCGCCCAACTTCCTACAGGAATTTAGAAGAATAGACTGCCCGCTGAGCCTACTTTGCAACATAATCCAGCTGAAATAAATTTAAGGTGATCCTCCTACCTAAGTCTCCGGAAAGGTACAAGTTACCACACCTGTCTAAAACTTAAGGATGATTGTTTCTAACCCGTGACAAAGCTTACCAACTTAATACCCTGAATTCTTGGTCTATAGAGGTTTTTGTTTACTAAGATTTACTCTGTTGGAAACTTCTGGCAGGTAGAAGCAATGGACACCACTCCAAAGGATGTGTAGTTTCAAAATTGGTTCTGAAGAAGCAGAATCTATGTACTTGATCAGCAAGTCTGCCAGATCCCATTTCTTAGGTTCAGAATTTCAGATCCATTCAGGAAACAAATAGCTGAATATCCACTGCAACATCAGTCATATGGAAGGGGCTCCCTTCCTTCCCCCTCCTTCCCTCCCATACATACAATTTACTCCAAAACATACACCCTGACATCTGCAAGCTAACTTTGTGCAGAAATTGTTGCTGAGGAAATACGGATGTACCATCAGTCAGTGAGGTCCTGGTAAAACATAAATTACTTTCAGGAGAAAACACAAGGATTACTTCTAAACTATAAGCAATGTTTTAGAAAAGCTAGAAGGGAGAGCACAATGTTGTGATAAGACTTTACCACCTACAGGCTTGAATGAAGTAGTAAAGGGTGTATGGCATTCTTGGTATCTAATGAAAGAGACTATGTATAGGAGGCTGCTTAAAAGGACCATGACTTTCATCGAAGGAATGTAGTCAGCTTGGGGCAGTTTGGCAGGGAAGACACATGAGAGGAAACTGCCCTTGTGCCTTTTGTAGCTCTGCCAGTGCCTCCTGTGGGCCAAATCCATCCAGGAGTCATACAGGAAATGCATTGTATCTGGAGGTTCACATTCCAACCTCTTTCTTTAACAGTCAAGGAAAATTTTGCATCCTCGACAAAGAAAAAGTCCCATTAACAAGTGTATCACTGTGGATTATAGCAGTTTGTCATATTCTCATCTATATCTAAAGTATTTATATAAGTAGTATTGAGAACATCTGAAAATCCCAGGAAAATCAGAACTAAGGAGGCTGAGGTGGGAAGATCGTTAGCTTTGAGTCCAGCCTTGGCTACACAGCAAAACCATCTCAAAAATAAAATTGACGGAAGGCATCGGGGTACAGTCCTGGAATCCCAACACTCTGGAGGTGGAGATAAGATCACTGCCAAGTTTGAGGTCAATCTGGTCTCTATAGCCAGTTTCAGGGCAGCCATGGCTACATAGTGATACATTATCTTAAAAAAAAAAAAGCTGAGCCTGGGCCTGGCCCCACAGGCCTATAATTCCAACATTTGGAAGGCAGACGCTGGACCAGCAAAAGTTAAAGGTCAATCTTTGTAACCTGACTTCAGTCTAGGTTCCTTTCTCTACCACCCTTGAATGAAGTAGTAAAGGGAGTATGGCATTCTTGGTATCTAATGAAAGAGACAACACTTAAAGTTATTTCAAACTTTAAAAAGACACATTATCCTGATACCACCTCCTGACCCAAGTGCAGTAAGTTGGTAAAAGTCACCCCTACTGGTACAGTTTTAAAGTTCCATGTTCTGTTGGCTTAAGAATTTAAAAGGACACATTATTGACACTATTCTTCTCTGCCTAGTTTCTTCACTGGGGAATGAATAAAATATCACGAAGACTATGAAACCCTGTTGTGAGTTCATTGTGTGGAACCTCTTGGCCCTGAGACTGGAAATCTCTTAATTCATATTTGACTTTATTCATTTGGACCAAGGACTTTGGACCTTCTTCCCGGGCACTGTCTTTTTGGACATTGTTCATTTTCCCAGTCTTCCTTCTGAAAAGATTCACGAGACATTGTGGGTGAGAAGATGATATCCACAAGGTAAATATTTGCCACCGGAAGAGGCTTTAGACACTCCTGTCAACTCAAGGCTTCTGTAACCACATCCTGCTTCTCCTAGAAGATGTTCCATCTGGAATCCTCTTATTCACACTAAGATCAGAGTTGGAAAAAGCACAGGACTGCCTTTACTATTATGCTGGTTTCATGGGGATTGTGGCTTCCAAGATAAGGTACATCTACTGGGTCCATTTGTTTTTCCTGGTGATGGTGTTGTGCTGGGCAGTCAGCTTGACACAAACCAGAGTCAAAATCAATATAAATCTTTTAAAAATTTATGTGTACTTTTTGATGGCTTGTGTAGTATTGTCCTTGTTTCTTAGGGAAAAAAAACTTCGTTTTCTCTCTTCTTCTTTCTTTCTTTTTTCTTTTCTTTTGAGAAAGGATTTTTGTTGGTTAGCCCAGGTTGGCTTTGAACATGGTATATAGCCAAATGTGGTGATTTGAATAAGAATGTCCTCATAGACTCAGATGTTTGAACACTTGATACTCAGAGTTCTCTAAAGGAACAGAATTTATAGAACATATATTGTAGATTTATTAAAATGGCTTACAGCCTGTGGTCCATCTAATTCAATGGCTGTCTACCAATGGAAGGTTTAAAATCCCAGTAGTTGTTCAGTCCACGAGGCTGGTTATCTCAGCTAGACTTCAGTATATGCCAGAATCTGGTTCTTATTCCAGTGAAGGAATGGGCTTCTTAAGAGAGATTAAAAGCAGGAACTTTCATTGTTCTTCTGAAATGTAATGTACAGTATAGCTCATTATAATTCTCTTCATAGCAGGTTATATATGCTGCACAGCTGTATACAAATGTATTATAAACCCTCATTTCTATGCGCCCCTGTAATCCCAGCATTTAGAAGACAGCAATAGTTAGATCTTTATGAGTTGTATGCCAACTGATCTACAATAGCAAGTTCTAAGCCATTGGGGTTACAAAGTTAGATCTTGTCACAAGGGATGGGGGTTGGACTTAATCTGTTTGAACGTGAGAGTTTAATAATTATGTTGTTTTAGTTAAGGTTTCTATTGCTCTGAAGACAAACTATGGCCATGGCAATTCTTAGAAGGGAAAACATTTAGTTAGACCCGGGTTACATTTTCAGAGATTTAGTTCATTACCATCAAGGCAGTGGGCTGGCATCTGGAGAAGGAACTGAGAATTTTACTGGTTCAGCTGAGAATTCAGCTGGTAGAAGAAGTGAAGGAGAAATCCTTCCTCCAACAAGGTCACACCAATTCCAACAAGGTCATGTTTAGTGTCACTCCCTATGGACCTATGGGGGCCATTTTCATTCAAACTACCATAGCTGTTCTCTGGCTATGAGGTTAATATAGCTTGACCATTCTATGAGCTACTTAAAAATAGACCTAATGATTGTCAAGATTTAAAAATGTCTTGTATTACCTTGTAAAACTGCAAAACTATCCAAGACATAGAAACTAGAGAGTGAAAAATCGTTAATCAGTTACCTAAATAAAGCATTGAGGGTCATCAAGATGGTTAGTAGGAGGAGGTACTTGTTGTAAAGATTGATGTTCAATTTGAATTTAGTTCCTGGAGTCCAAAGATGGAAGGAGAGAACCAATTCCTGACGATTGTCCTCTGACTTCCATACACAGGTTGTGGTGTGCATGTATATCCATACTATACTATTTTCCTTGCCTTCTATTCAAATTTAGGATACCCTGGCCTAGCAGTAAAACTCACTGGTTCCACTAGTCATCTGCCATAGCCTACTGGTTCCACTAGTCATCCAAAAGCCTATTCCGCTGGGGATGACAATCCAACAGAGATGACATTAATGTAGACACAGACTTTAGACCTTAGTAAGAGAATTTTGCTGAATTGACCGGTTTCAACCCTTTCCTCATTTTTGATATTTTTCTCTCTGGTTGGTCCTCTTGGATGTCTATGTGGACATTTGGAAAACAGCTTACAGGGAGGAAAAATGCAGCTCCATGTTACCCTTCCACACCTACTGATGCTGAAATTCTGTGTGGACTATACTGGAGGATGAGAGAAGTCACTGAGTAACTTTTGCCCTCCAAGAGCAATCTGACCGGAAGAGAACACAGAGCAGAGCAGGCTGTTAATGCACGTTGGAATCCCACAGGATTCCAGAACCATGAGCTGATGGTTTAGTAACTACAACAGTGTTATCAAACACAAACATACAAAGCTTTCTTTTCCAAAATGAGTCTACAAACACAGGGATTTCCCCCCCTGGGCTGTTTCCATCGGGGAGAACTCTGATAGGAGGGAAAGTCTAAACAGTGAGAGGCAACACAGAACAAGAGCATGGAGACTCAGCATCATGTCCTGCATGATCCCTTTCCTTCCAGGGACTGACTAATTTTATGGCTGCAGTGACTCATCTCCACCCCCATGCCTCAGTTTACAAAAACACACTTGTAAGATACCACCACCAAGACAAATTATAGCTTCATTGGCCTCTGTCATTTGTCATGGGACAGTCACACAAGAAACATAGCAGACAAGATATAAACCTTTCAGTCTATCATAACTTTGAAGAAGTGTTTACAAAAGGTCAAAAAAGACAGGCAGCACCTCAGTGCTGCAGGGGCCAGTGGAAACTGATTCCTACAGAGGTTGGCTTGGTAACTTACATTATGTAATCATGTAATTATGTAATCCTGCCACTAAACAAATTTGCTCAGGAGGATCTCCTTGAGTTGGTGGACAGCCTGGGCTATATAATGAGTTCCTGAGTCCCAAGCCATCCAGGGATACAGAGTGAAACCCTGTTTCTAAACAAACACAAAACTCCTAATTAATCAATAGAAAAAAAAATAAAAGAGGGAGAAAGAAAAGGAGAAAAGGACAGAAAAAATTGAAGAAAGGAATAGAGTGATTGTAGAATGGAAAGGAGGGACTTCCTGTGATGGACAGAAGTGTCCTAAAATGTGTGACAAGCTCTGAATTTTATGCTTATAATGTGTGATTATTGTACTAAGTTATCCCTCAATAAAAAACTTGACAGTACTGTGTCACTGGGAGTAATACACAGTCCTATCAAAGGCTTAACATGTCTGGCCCCTTGTTTCTCCTGCAGCACTTTGCTGGTCTTCCTAGGGTTTCACTGCTCTTCACTTCTTAGAAAGAAATGTGCCAAAGAACTTCTCATGGTATTCTGGCTGATTCTCACCACTTCCATTGACTCATGGTGATTCATGGAAGCCTTACTGTTTCTGCTGGATAGAGTGCTGCTACTAATTCATGTTCAGTGTTTGCTATTGGACTGGACTGCCAGCATCCTGACAATGAAGACTGAAATCGCCCCCAAAGAACTACATCTAAACAGGTCCACAAAAACCCTTTTCCTATCAACCTTTTTTCCCCATAGCTGAGCTGTAAGGGAGGTTGATGTGTTCAAGAACCTTAAATAAAGTAGGTTTAGAGAAAAATCTAAGCCTATAACATAATTATCAGGCATTAATTTTCCTCTTGTTGAGTGTGTCTTAAGTCAAATTTGAGAGCTGTTGGTTACTGCCAAGGTATGGATTATAATGCTGTATTGATCGTCGTTGTGGCTAGTAGGCATCATGGCTGGGGAAGACTGTTGGTTGATTCTCTCTTTGGAAGCTTTCAAGGTGCCTTCTAGCACCTCAGGGAGGAGAATTACAGGTCAGATCAGCTCAGGGGTCCCTGGACCCTATGTCCGGAGTGTATGGTGTTTCAACAATAACAATAGGAAACTTACCTTCTATCTGTGTTGAAAAACCAAGGGCAATACTGATAGCCTGTAATGTTTTGGAGTCTCTCAGACAACTCTGACCAACTCAGAAAGGAATTCTCATGCCAGGTGTTGCAGTTTTTGTAAGCTGGTCTTTGGCTTTTTGAAGGAGCAGTGTCAACTCAGGTTAGAAAATTGAATTTAAATTATGTTTGTTTATTTATACACAAATGTACATGTATTAGTGGTTTTTGTTACTAGCATTATTTCTTATGACTTTTTCAGACATGCTTACTGTTATTTTATCACCTCTATTTCTTTCCTGTAACTAGTGACCCGCCATTTTCCATTTCTCTCATCAGATCCGTGATATCTTGCTGTCCTCCTCTTTATTGCTTCCCAAACTTTTAAGCCTAGCGATGGTTCCTTATTACCTTCCTGATTTCTGCGATTCCTCTAAAAAATACACTCCCATCTGAGGGTTATCTTAGTGCATCAAAAGGGTAATAATCAACAAAACTGCTGACAACGGATCCTGAAGGGGATATGGGGGAAAGAGAATCCTCATTCACTGTTGGTGGGATTGCAAACTCTCAAAATCAGTGTGAAAAATTCACAAAATTCTAAAAATAAATCCACCACATGATCTAACTCTACTCGTTGACATAGATAGATCCAAAGGACCCGACATCCTACTCCAGAGATACTTGCTCAGCCAGGTTCATTGTTGTTCTATTCACAATAGCCAGGAAATGAAAGCAACCAAAATATCTTTCCGCCAACACACCGATAACAAAATGTGGTACATATCCACTATGGAATGTGATTCAGCTGTACAAAAAAAAGAAATAAGGATGTTTGCAGGTAAGTCTATTTCACTATTGATAAGCCTAGCTCAACCACATGTGATAACTTTTACATAAAAAGGGGTTCTCTAATTTAACATGAGTGATCTTCTGCAAATACTTCACTTTCCCTGTTTCTTGGATTCATGCTGAATAATGGGTCTATTGGACTACACAGTCTGTGGCTCTTTGAAGATTACCAACTTTTATAATCCTCAATAAATCATCGACATCTCAGGTACTGAAAATAAGAACTTGATGGTAGACACCAGGAATCCTTTTGAAGCCTGGAATTTTAGGGCTGGGGTCCCTGGAGAGAATCCTGTGCCTCTCAGGGCTATTGTTTCCCATGCTTGAACAAAGAGCCCTTTGACCCCATGGATAAATGTGAGGAGAGCCTGACATATGCATGGATCTATTCCAAGTACAGGCTGGTCTTCCTTGGGTAGTCTGTTGGAGTCCATCAGGGAAGATGTCCTCAGGGCACTAAGTCTGCATAAAGCAGGGCATCCCTGTACAAGTCTCTCTCATGTTCTGCTCCACCTTGGCTCCAAACGGGGCAACTCTTGGCCTCAACTTAGCCTGGGGACCTGACCAGAAGCTCTTCAAGCACTGGCGCAGTCTTCTGGATGTTTCAGTACATTTTGTACTGAACTCCCTACTAGACGTTTCCATGTCAGCTCTCTCGAGTCACTCCCACACAGCCTAGGCTTGCTGTGTGAGTGGGACATGGTCTGGGCACACCCTGCTCTGTACTACTACTTGGCTTTCCTATCAAGATGCCCCAAGCAATGCACCATGTAGAGGAAAAGGTGGAGACCTTTGCCTTTCAGAAAGAAATCACCTAGCTCATGTGTCTCTTATCACCAGTACTTTCTATTCATCAAACAAGGAAATTTTCCTTTGGGAGTTGATCTCTAATGCTTCTGATGCTTTGGACAAGATTTCATATGGGAGTCTAAGGAACTCTTTCAAGTTGGACAGAGGGAAAGAGCTGAAAATTGACATCATCCCTAAGCACACACTGACTTTGGTAGACAAAGGCATTGGTATGACCGAGGCTTACCTCATAAATAACTTTGGAACCATTGCTAAGTCTGGTATAAAGGCGTTCATGGAGGCTCTCCAGGTTGGTGCAGACATCTCCATGATTGTACAGTTTGGTGTTGGATTCTGTTCGGCCTATCTAGTGGCAGAGAAAATGTAACTGTATGAAAAAACATCGCCTCCATGTAAAATAGGGACATTTTTTTGTCTTAGTCCCCCCCAAAATATAATTCAGCAACTTTTTGCTAGCATTTACATTGCTGAGGTATTATAAGAAATGATTTCAAGTATGCAAGAGGATGCACATAGCTTCCATGAAGCTATCATACCAACCTTATATAAGGGGTTTGCATACACACAGATGCATTATCTGCACAAGGCTTGTCATCAGTTCCAGGAGGATACCAGGTGGCAAGTTGATAACGCTTTGAGCTAATTTGAGACCCTCGATTCTTACAGATTATTGATACTTTGGAATATTACAGCATGTTTTTATTCCTAATTTTTATTGTTCTAATTTATAACTTTTAAACTCATATAAATAGAGGCAGTTCAATAAGAAAAGACAAAAATCAGTCTCCTGTTTGGAGTTGGCTAGTGGAGTGAGCTGGAAAAGCAGACACTCGAAGACATTATGTGTGTGTTAGAAAAGATCTCAGGCTGCCCTCAAATTTCTAATCTTTCTCCTTCCATTTCCCAAGTACGTTTATTTATAGGCATATGTTACCATGTCTGACTTTTACTATTGTTCTATATTTTCCAGATCTCCTGATCAACAGCTCCATATAAAGATAACTCTCAGAAAAATAACATTAGAAATTAATCCTTCTAGTGATACAATTTTCTTGTCTTTGCTGGTTGAGACATGGTATCACTATACTCCAGGTTGATTTGGAATTTACTGTGTAGACTAGGCTGCCCTTGCACTTGAGAAAATCTTCCTGTCTCACCCTCCCAAGTCCTGAGATTATAAGCATGAAACATGTTTGTCCAACTACTTAAATAATTTTCCAGATTATATGATACATTGACTTTTCAAAAGCACAACTGACATTAAAACTAAACATGTTCTTGTTTTGTAATTTGTGGATGTCATCCATTAAAAACAAGTCATTTCCTGTAAATATTTCCCCATCTTTTCTATGCCTGGGTTTGAAACCAGAGTATTTTGCATGCTAAGCATATATTTTATCACTGGATTGGGTCTCTTCTAAACTTTTAAGAGCCTATTTGACTGATAGATTTGGTCACAGATATCTTTTCAGAAAGTTCTGTTCTCTATCTTACCCAATGTTCCTTCTTGTTAGCTACTCACAAGTATGTACCCTCAGGGTGCACACTCCCCGTTACAAAACCAGATGAGCTTCTCTTGTTTGAAATAAGGTCATGAAATTTGCAGGTTTGAGAAGTCTTATTGATGGAAAGGGACACAGACTCCTGCTAGACATTGATAAGATAAAGCCTTAAGATCTTACTGTTGTCAGCAGTAAGACGGCAATCCGTTAGGCCATTTGCTTGCTTTAGTATTTAATCCTCCATTGTTCAGTTCTTTATGAAATCAGGGTAGTGATAGGGTTTAGCCGGTAGTGGGATTAAAAGGCTAAACACATACCTGTATGAAGTACTTAGTGTGGTGCCTGGGTTACAATAAATACTTAATAAACATTTGCTGTTATACTTTATCTGTTCTCTACCTCACAGAGGGAAGCCCAGTAGAGAAGCAAAGCTCATAGAAGATGTTTCTGATTGCTGCTCTCATCCACTCCTGCCTCAGCACCCTAGCATTCCTCTACTCTGGGTCATCGAGACTCCACAGGACCAAGGGGCTCCCCTCCCAGTGACACCCACTAAGGCAATCCTCTGCTACATATCCAGCTGTAGCCATGGGTCCCCCCCTCCCATGTTTACTCTTCGGTTGGTGGTTTAGTCCCTGGGAGCTTTGGGAGTAGATATTTTAATATTATGGTAATTTTTGCTTGCTTAGAGCAGCTGACTTATTTAACAGTAAACAGCCAGCATCTGGTATAGTGGCTGCATCTTAGTTGATAGCCAGTATTTCTGTACCTCATGTGAAAGGAGAACAGATTTTCTGCAATTTGGACTGTATGGAGATTTTATAAAGGATGATGGATTCAAGTGAACTTTGCATAGAGTTTAGAAAAGATGGTCTTCATCTAAGGGAGAACGGCCTTGCATTTTCTTTGTTCCCTCTTTTTCTTTTTTGGTTTTATTTTGTCTTTAGCTTTAGTATCTGGATAATACTGAGTTTTCAGAGTGAATTTGGAAATATTTCTTCCCTTTTAATGGACCAACTTGAGGACTTTAAAGGTTTGTTAGAGGGGTTGGGGATTTATCTCAGTAGTAGACCTCTTGCCTAGCAAGCACAAGGCCCTAGGTTCGGTCCTCAGCTCTGAAAAAACAAAAACAAAACAAACAAAAGTCTGTTAGATTCAAGTAGTAAATCTGTTGGTTTTTTCTCAGGGTCTTAACTGTATAGCAGCCCTGGTTGGACCAGAATTTGCTATGTAGATCAGGCTGACCCTGAACTCACATATATATGCCTGCTTTTTTCTCCTTGGTCCTGGGCTAATAGGATGTGCCACACTGCTGGCTTGTTTAGGGTTTTTTAATGTTGTCTTGTTTCAGTTTGATAGATTTAGAAAATTATATACTTCTAAATGTTTTCAACTTACTAAAGTATGAGTTCAAAATACTTCATAATGATTTCCTGGTTTCCAGCGGTATCTGTTCTAATATTGTCTTTCTTGCCTCAAAGTATATTAATTTGTTTCTTCTCTCTTTCTTTTGGTTAGTTTGGCTGAGAGTTAAGTCAATCCTGCCTATCCTGTCAAAGAATAAACTCTTTGTTGGTTGGGGCAGGGGATCCCATAGACAGTGAAGCAATACAAATTCTTGCCATTACTTTGCTTGCCCATCATCAAAACTTGAAGGTAAGACGCTATTGCTAAAGACACCATGTAAAAGCATGGGGCTTTCCTATAACTGCTCTTGCTCTATAATAATGACATGGAGACCTAGTATATTTATATATCAGCTTCTTATACTATAACTGGGCAGATACTAAGCTATTCTAACACAACTATGCTGGCCTGACCTACTTCTCAGCCTACTTTCAGCCACACATCCCATTACCTGCTAGCTTAGTCTTGCTCTGACTCATCCTGCTCCATTCATGTCTTCATGGTGACTCCCTCATGACAACTCTCTGGACTCACTCCTTGCTCCCCCTGGCATTCCCTCACTGGGATCCTCAGTCCCATCTCAACTCTCCTCTCAGCTATAGGCTGGCTGATCAGGTCTTTATTAACCAATTAGAGATGATGGAGAACAATTTTTATACAACACTGAGACAGGAGGACTGCTACCAATAGTACATGATAGGGCTGTTGCACACTAGAATTCACAGATGGTATAACTCCATGCACAAAACAAACAAAAATTCAAGTTGGTCAAAATTCCAGCATGAATCGGAGAAGGACTCACATAATCACACCCTTAGTCGAGTCAGCAGGTCCTGGTAGGTTGCCCATGGCTCCAGTGAATGGCCCTATATCCACACGTATACTAGTATCGTTACGGAGACTCAATTGGGTTAAAATTTTTAAAAAGTGCATAAAGTGCATGGTGAGGTGAGCATGGGAAAAGTTAGAGGGAAGAAAGTGGGAATGAATTTGATGAAAATACAGCATATTCTGGTTTGAAGTTCTCAAACAAAATACTCAAATGTATTCAAAGATAAACTCTTTATTTTCTGTATTCTTTGAATTGTTCTTTCAGTTTCTATAGCATTATTTTCAGCCGGGCTTGTCACTGTTATTGAGCTTTAAGAATTATTCTAGTAGAAGCTTGAAAGACAGTAGCACCAACAACAAAGACCATGTAGGCCTTGCTTAAGGGACTTCAGAGGGAAGCAAGGACTTTAACGGCATAAGAATAGAATAGAAGTCATTCATTCCTGAAATTTCAGTAAAGAATCTGACTGCCTTCTGCCCTTGTCACTAGACATTGCCTGACGTGAAACTAAAGAGTAATGGACTAATTTTTTGGAACAAAGGATATTTCAAAACAAAATAATGTTAAATCTATCATGTGTTGTTTCATGTTGCATTAACTTTTCCTTCTACTAATTTTGTGATTTGCTTTTTTATCTTAAGATGTTGAAGTGCACCATTGGGTTATTTATTTAAAATTTTGCCTGTTTTATATATGTATGTATGTATGTATGTATGTATGTATGTATGTATTATTTTAAAATACAGATTTTTGTGTAGGTTGAGTTGGTTTCAAACTCAATATCTGAGTATAGTCTTATCCTCCTGTTCCTTAAGTGTTAGTATTACACCACCGCACGTGAATTATTTTAAAAAATATATTTGTGATTATGTATATGTGTGTCTGAGTGTGTAGCTTTTTGCACAAGGGTTCTCTTGAAAGCCCAAAGAGAGCATTGGATACTCTACAAAAGCAGTATGTACTTATAATTACTGAGTCATTTCTTCAGATTCTGGCTTCCCAGTTTTAATGTAGGCATTTTATATGCTTTCTTAATAGAATTCTCATTGTACCTTATGGGTTCCTGTATGTTGTGCTTTCATTTATAATAGATTCTGTAAAATTACTTAATGGAGACAGGGTTCCTATGGTAGATTGAATACGAAGTGTTCTACATAGGCTCAGATTTTCAAGCTGGTCCACATTTGGTAGCACTGTTTGGGGGAGGTTTAGGAGATAAGGCCTTGTTGAAGGAAGTATGCCACTGGGAATGTGCTTTGAGAGTATATAGCTTGGATCAACTTCCAATTTGTTCTTCTTCTTTCTCTTTCTCCCTCTGTTCTCCCTCCCCCCATATCCCCCTCACAGACTCCTTTCCTCTCTCCATGTTTGTGGTTAGAGATGTGATCTCTAGCTTCCTATCCCTGTCCCATGTCCTCCCTGCTTGTTTCCACATCTCTGCCCTTGCATGATGAACCTTTTAGCCTCCGAAGCTCTAAGTGAAAATAAACTCTCTCTTCTTTGGGTTGCCTTTGGTCATGTGTTTCATCACTACAACAGAAAAGCAAACTAAAACAAAGATTGCTACCAGCAGGCTGTTTCTGTGAAGAACCTGACCATGTTATGCTTTAGAGGAATATAGAAGGCTTTGGAACTTTGGTATAAAAGTGGTTGAGTGGTGTAATCAGAGCTTAAACAGGTATGTTGGTAGGATCCAAGTAGGCAGTTACACCACCAACAAAGCTGAGTGTTAGAGGCCTGGGAGAAGAGGTTTCAGAGAAAAGCAGAGATTAACAGCAACTGAGAAGCCATATTTTGGCAAATAATCCATCTGGCTTCCTTGTACTCTGTCCTAAGAAGGTGCTGGAGGCAAAATTGAAAAGTAATGGACTAAATTTTTTCTAAGATGGGAAACATCAAGTAAAATGGTAGATCTATTACGTGATGTTGTTATTACATGATCATGCTTATAAGGGTCTAGATGAAAGAGAACCAATGAGGAAGAAAATAAATATATATGCAGTTCAGAAAGAAAAAAGCCAAGAGCACTAGGAAGCTTAATGCTGGAGCCACTGCATCTGTTGGAAGAGAGGCTGTAATTATTAAGGATTTTAGTGCCATTAAGATGAGCCCAGCTCTGCATTAGAATAAAGAAGGGTGTGGCCCCACCCAGCTAAGTTTCCAACTTGTGACAATTTAAAGAATTTTCTGTTTCTAGGAGCAATGAAATAAAATGACTTCTGAAAATTTGGATCATAGGAGCCAGAGTACATTGCAGAGTTGAACACGGCAATGTTATACGTAGGATGTTGACTGTTGGGAAACTTTGCTAATTAAGGCCGAAATCTGCCATTAGCAGATAGTTTCTTTGAGTTCCACATAGATGGGATACTCCTTAAAGCAGCAGGGCTTCTCTGACCTTGTCTGGGGATTCTGAACCTCCACATCCTCTACATGGGAAAGATCAAGTAGTCCTTGGCAGATCTACCAGTTTAACTTTTTCTTTTTTTTCTTCTTTTTCCCAGTAAGAACTGGCGCAGTAAGTACCTGGGATTCCTGGAATGCCTCTCCATCTAAAGGAGGTGTTCTTAGTATTTTAAATTCTAGGCAGTGAAACCTCACCCTAAGAATATCCCCTTCACATTCTCCGAGGTCTATATATACCCCTGGTTCATCCCAAATAAAGTGTATGCATACAAGCCTATTCCAATAAAGGTATGCATATCAGCTAAGATCATCTAAGAGAGCTATGTCATTGAAGATCATGAGAGAAGGCCTTTGCCTAAAGGAGCTTTAACACTAAGAGCTGTAACTCAGAGAAGCCCCCCGCCCCTCCTTTCATTCTCACCTCCACCCTCCACCAGCACACACTCCCAGCTGGACAGGGGTCCTGATCACTCTGGTCTTCACTTCATCCTTCCAGCCCAGTGTGTAGCAGAGTCTGAACAACCTGAGAGAGAGGAAGCAGAGGACTTGGAACCACAGCTGCCTTCCCGACCCCAACACCCACATCACAGCAGGATTTAGCTAAATGAAAGATTCAAGACTGAAAGGGGTCAGATAGTCTCCCTCCATCATTTCAGAGAGTCCAGGCAACATGCAGTAGAGGTGTCCCTGCAAGACTTCGAGAGATCTTGCAGTTAAAGTGAAGTCTCCTCTGCAGTGTAGATACCAAGATTCTGGGAAAGTCAGAGAGAGCTGCATTTAGGGAATTGAACCAGATCAAGAAAGAAATTATGTTGCAGTCAGCAAAACTGGAGGCACAGAACCACGTAAATTCTTTGGCATAGGGCATGTACCTACTGGAGTTGGTATTTTCACCAGCGGTTCTGGTCTAGCTTTAGGCTAGTTTTCCTCACTATGCCCTCGCCCTGCTTGTTTTGCAGTAGCAACATGTCTGTGTCATTCTATATTGACAATATGCAATTTGCTTTTTAATTTTACAGGGGGCTACAATCAAAGAGATATTGGATTTTTAAACTGTGTAGAGACCATGAAAGTCTATGGGGACTTTTGAAGTTGGATTAAATGTATTATGAATTATGATATGATCATGAGATCATAAGGCAAGGGACTAGAATGTAGTAGTGGTTTGAGTAAGAAATTTTACCCATAGGCTCAAGTATTTGAACACATGGTCACCACTTGATGCCACTGTTTGGGGATGTTTAGGAGGTTTGGCCTTGCTGGAGAAAGAATGCCACTAAGGGTGAACTTGGAGAGTACATGACCTTGTCTGACTTCCTGCCCGCCTCCTCTCTGTTCCTCACATTGCATTTGGAGACATCAGCTCTCAGCCTCCTGCTGCCAAGCCTGCTGCTTGCTGCCATTCCTCTACCCTGCCATAATGGACTCTTATTCCTCTGGAGCCATAAGACGATATAAATTCTTCCTTATGTTGCTTTTGGTCATGGTGTTTTATCACTATAACCAAAGCTCAAACTAAGACATACCCTATAATGTAATGACAGCAACTTCCTAGCATTTGCCCCTTATGTGCTGGAATTACAGGCATGAGCCACCTTACCTGGTTGATTCTTAAGATTTTTAAAATTATGCTATAAATCTTTTTGATGATTAAAGTATATTGTTCAATCTTGTGTGTGTGTGTGTGTGTATGTGTGTGTGTGTGTGTGTGTGTGTGAGAGAGAGAGAGAGAGAGAGAGAGAGAGAGAGATTGTTTTCAGTATTTCTCTTGTTGCTGACATCTAGTTTCATTTCATTGAGATCAGAAACAATGGAATCTCAGGCTTTATATTACTATTTATTAAGACTTCGTTTGCACCTTAAAATGTGATCCGTTTTTAAGAATGTTACATGGGTTACTGGTTCCTCTGATAATTTAAACATATATTTTTCACATGATAGATTTATCAATTAGATTGTTATAAGGATACCTGCATGTATGGCAATATCCAAATGGCCCAACTATAAAATCAAGCAAGGTGCCCATCAGTGGATATATATCATATACATTTATATATGCATGTTTGTATATGTGTATATATATACATAATTCATATCATATACATGATAGATAGATAGATAGATAGATAGATAGATAGATAGACCCAGGGAGTGACACTATTAGGAGGTATGACCTTGTTGGAGTAGGTGTAGCCTTGTTGAAGGAAATGTGTCACTATGGGAGTGAGCTTTGAGATCCTCCCCCTAGCTATCTTGTGGATAGTCCTCTCCTGGCTGCTGTTGGATCAAAATGAAAAACTTTCAGCTCCTTCTCCAGCACCATATCTGCCAGGATGCTGCCATGCTTCCCATTTTGGTGATAATGGACTGAATTTCTGAACCTGTAAGCCAGACTCAATTAAATGTTGTCCTTTATAAGAGTTGCCTTGATCTTCATGTTTCTTCACATTGACAGAAACACTAAGACAGACAGACAAATAGATGTGTGTGTGTGTGTGTGTGTGTGTGTGTGTGTGTAATTCATATGTATCAAAAGGGAGTCTCACTCAGACTTAAACAAGAATAACATTACATTGCTCAAAAATGACTGAAATTGAAAATCATCATGTTAAGTAAAATATACCAGTCCTACAAAGGTAAGTGTGTTTTCTCCCATATGTGAAATTTATTGAGGGAGAGTATTCAAAAGAAAGGGGAGCGAATGAGGAATACTCTGGAGGAAGGGGAACAGGAAAGGACAGAAGGAAGGAGGATAAGAAGAAGCAATAGAGGGGTGAGTATAATCAAAGTATATGCACATGGAAATGCCACAGTAGTTTTAAAAAAGATATTTAGTAGAATTACTCATGATGAGCAGTTGCTAGGACTTACATTTCAAATATATAAAAGAATGAGAACCCTTGGAAAATTCTAGAGATAGTATCATTCAAGTGTGATGCAGGAAATATTTTCAGTTCTGAGACAAGAATAATACATATCCTGGACTGAAGACAGGAAAATCTGACTCTAGAACTACGTGGCCTTAGAAAGAGAAAAGACCAGTCACAATGAACTTTTCCATGTCTTAACAGTAGTGGAAGAGAGCCAGCGAGATGGCTCAGTGGGTACAAGTTCTTGTTGCCAAGCCCTAAGACTTGAGTATTGTCCTCTGATTGCCACTCAAAGTAAAGAAAGTAAGGGGAAGCGGTAGTGGGTGGATAATCCATCAGGCTGTGTGCTGTGTTCACAATTCAGATTTGATAAACTTAGTAAAGTCAGTTTTCCCTCCATGTATTTGCTAAGCTCTTCTACTAGGATTGTAATCATTAAGTGACATTCCGCATATACATACAAAGCAGCAGCTTCAAAAATTTGCTGTCTTGTAACTATGAGTTTTACCATGAACAGGAGATAAATGTGTACAGAGTGCATGTGTGCGTGCGTGTGCGTGTGCGTGTGTGTGTGTGTGTAGGTGTCCTGATTTTGAACTTCCCTTTTATAGCTACCTCCTCCTGTGTGGGGGACAAAAAAACATTGACTTATTTCCTTCTTCATGTTGAAACTGGAACAGGACGAGGGTGTGAGAACTTCAGACACATTTTCACACTTGTTACAAGAACTTGGCCTGTTGATATACACTTTCAGTTTCTTATTTCTTTTGTGAAAATATCTCATTTCTAATCTTGAATAGGCACATTTTGAGGCTTGTCACCATCTACGTGAAGTTTGGTCAGGTCTTTCTGTTCTCTGGTAATACTTTGCAAACAAGCCTTCAGACTGTCTCTAAAGATAAAAGACGCCAGGCAGTGGTGGTACTTTAATCCCAGCACTTGGGAGGCAGAGGCAGGCGGATTTCTGAGTTCGAGAGTTCGAGGCTAGCCTGGTCTACAGAGTGAGTTCCAGGACAGTCAGGGCTACACAGAGAAACCCTGTCTCGAAAAACCAAAAAAAAATAAAAAATCAAAGACAGACACCCCCTCTCTCTGTCTCTCTTTTTGTCTCTCTCTTCCTTCCTCCATCCTTTCCTTACTCTCTCTTTTCTTCTTTTCTTTTTAGAGGAATTGTTCTTTTTTTATAGTTTATCTATGCAAGCTTTCCTCGTTGCTACCCATATAAAAAACCCAAACAAACAAACCACAAAATCAGTGCTCAGTAAACACCAGCAATTACTTTTACCACCTGTCTACCCACATTAAAACCTAGAAATCCTACCTATCCTCTTGTTTAATTCTGAAGTACTGTACTTTCTCTTTCTTGAACCCTAGGAACTGATTCTCATTCTCTACTGTCTTCTTGCCTGGGCCAATAAGTACCACCCTTTTCAACCACTTAACACCTTAACTACTGCTCCATGCCAGTGACTGACCTCTTGTGACTCTAGTCTCTAACTATATCTGTAGACACTTTTGAAAATAAGCAATTCTCTTCATGTCTATTCTCATTCTATATTCAATAGACAAGCACGTCCATCCTGGGGAGTTAATAAGGCTTTATAACTTTTCCCAGCCTACCTTATTTCTCCTCACTAGCCAATTTTCATGCCATATAGTAGCCACATCATCGATTTTATTTACTTTAGAATGGTGCCTTCTAAGAACTGATTTTTTTATTAAATTTATAGAATATAGATGTTCACACAGGCCATGGATAACACTGTCATAAACTATACTTGTGACTATACGTGTGTGTGTGTAGACAATTGGATGAATGCCTTAACATTCATTTGATCCACTACAGATAAAAGAATCTAGATTTAAGAAGGCTGTGACTCCTACAATACGTTGCACATTGTAACATCTGATGAATGTATCAGATGCTCTTGATTGCAAATCCTTCCCTCCACAATGTGAGGACAGTCCCTATCCCCTTCAGTAGCTACCCTAACAAAGCTAAGAGATACAGGGTCTATTTGGAACATAGCTCCTTCTACACAGAGAATAAAAGAATCAGATTCCACCTAAATGTGGTGGTGTACTTGTGTAGTCTCACCATTTGTGAGATCCTGTCTCAAACAACCATAATAACCAATACTAACATAAAATTAGCTTTCAATATAACTAATTTTTAAACCAATTTATGTTATGAATTTCTGAATGTTATAAATTCTTTCTTTCTTTCTTTCTTTCTTTCTTTCTTTCTTTCTTTCTTTCTTTCTTCTTTCTTTCGACATGGTTTTTACAATGTGTTAAAAGACTTAAAGGAGAAGCTAAAAATCTAGCAGTCAATCTTCCTGAGATGGATCCACCTTGGATTATAATCTTCGACAGTTTGATCCTGTAGACAAGGAGAGTTTCATTTTAGGAAAGATTCCTGTTATTATTATGTCTTTCCTGAATATATATATATATATATATAT
>NW_021604700.1:580045-640831 GCF_004785775.1 Grammomys surdaster | reverse complement strand
CCTCTGCCTCTGCCTCTGCCTCTGCCTCTGCCTCTGCCTCTGCCTCTTTCTCTCTCCCACCTCCCCCCGACCTATTTTTCCAAACTATTGTAATCTTAACTATCTTAAATATCACCTTGGGGCTGGTGACCCAGTCCAGTTCAGTAAGTTAGGGGACTTGTCATCGGGCCTGAGAACCTGAGAATTTACCCTCAGGAACCTACATGGTGGAAAGGGAAAATGTGGTTGGGGGTGGGTAGAGAGATGGCTCAGCAGTTAAGAACACTGACTATTCTTCAAGAGGTCCTGAGTTCAATTTGCAGCACCCACATGGTGGCTCACAATGATTTGTGACAGGAGTCAGCCTCTTTTGGTGTGTGTCATGACACAGTACTCACATGTATGTGTGTGTGTGTGTGTGTGTGTGTGTGTGTGTATATATATATATATAATGAATATTTTTAAATGTTAAGGTGGGGGAAAGAGGAGGAGGAAGAGGAGGAGAAGGAGGAGAAGGAGGAGAAGGAAGAGAAGGAGGAGAAGGAAGAGAAGGAGGAGAAGGAGGAGAAGGAGGAGAAGGAGGAGAAGGAGGAGAAGGAGGAGAAGGAGAAGGAGAAGGAGAAGGAGAAGGAGAAGGAGAAGGAGAAGGAGAAGAAGGAGAAGGAACATCAGCCTGGTCTGTACAGCAAGTTCCCCAAGAGTCAGGACAACATAGTGGGAGTAAGGATGATTTCATTAAAGGTTTTCTTTTAGTGGAGGGTGGGAGGATGGGGGGTTGGGGGTTGGGGGTCGGTCTGGCCAGAGGTCTTTCTTCTGCCACTTAACCCCTTGGTGATTTGTTCTTTCTTCCCTGTGCAGCTCTGCTGCTTGTTTGCGGTGTGGCTTTCTAACCTTTATGTCTCCAGAGATGCTCTCCGTGCACACCCCGAGGCAGAAGGGACTGCAGAAATGGCCCATTTGTCTCGAGAGTTATGTGGCCCTCCCTTCCTCCCTTTGTGTCTGACCACACAGAATAGGATCTCAGACATAGTCTGGCATCGATCCAGTCCTCAGTTTTCATTATTTGCCAAGCTCTGAAAACATTTGGGGGCTGAGCATGTTCTTTGGCTTTTGGGATTCCCTCTGTGATTTGACTCCCTTTGTAGGAACCTGAGGAATGAGCCCAGTGCCTCAGGCTCTTCTGATGAACCAGCAGCAGTCGGTTGTCTGTTAGAGCTGCAGGCAGGCGGCCTCTCACTCACTACTGATGCTATCTGTAGTCAGGTGCTGTATTCCTCTGAACCATTTTCTGATTTTTCATCTTTGACGTTAGCATCATTTTCTGCCTATGTAAGTGAGCCACACCTGTCTGCCTCACCAGCATGGAGCAAGAACTCCCAGCTCTCAAAGAATGCCACATACCATTAAAAGTTTTCCATGTTACTTTACCTGCTGTCCTTCAGGGTGATGATGTCCATGGGGCTATACTTTCTTTTTTATTGTTGCTTATTTTGTGATTTAATTTACTAAATGATATCTCTTAATCACAAAGTTTCTCCCTTCCCTTTCCTCCCTCCAAACTCTCAAATATATACCCGGATGAACTACACTGGCTACCTGTGATTTCTTTCATTCTTTTCTGTTTTTTTCCACGTTATTTTCTTTTTCTGCTTCGCTCCCCTGCTGCCACCTCTTTCATCATCTGTACAACTAAAGCCCCAAAGAGCTGCTTGCGGTGGTGAACACCTATGCTCCCAGCACTTGAGAAGTAGAGGAGGCGAGAGATCAGAAGTTCAAAGCCATCTTTGACTTCATAGACAATTCAAGGACAACCTGGGGTGTGTGAGATGCTGTTTTGAAACAAATAAACACACATAGAAACAGTAGAGTAGATATTTGGCACACCTTTTCTGTTCTCTGTGTTTATTAGATGGACTTCTAAATCCAAACAGCTCAACATGCTGTGAACCAGATGGCTCTAGTACGCAGGCCTCCAGCAGCAGTTAAGTCTAACTTTAGAGTGAGCAGAGGTTGCAACTTTAGCTGGCTGTGTAGAAGGGAGGCTCCTCCCAGATCCTTTGATAGTCTCTTCTTGCTTCACCCCTGCCATGTGTGGTTGGCTCCAGGCAATGTGTTTGGGAGAAGCTGTGTTACACTGAGAGAAGCTAGCAGTGCCCTGAAGGCCTGCCTTAAATACGAGTGGATGAGCATGAGTGACGCCACTGTTACGGGAGCAGTATGGATAAGGTGAGCTGTTGTCCTTTGAGGGTACATAGGTCTCAGTACCCAAGTACATACATGTTCCTCTCAAGTCCTCACTGCTATGGGCTTCTTTAAAGCTTTTTGCTGGCTTTAACACAGAAGGTTGTGTATATCACCCACAAAAGCCTTATTACCTGAACAGTATTATTTTTATTATCCTATCAATAGAGAATTGCCACAAAACCACACAGAAGCTCTGCCATGTACCTTCCTCTGTGGAAAGAGAGCTTCATGCTAAGCTAACCAACACAGCTCCCAAATTGGCGCCCTTTCTACTTTAGGGTGGGTTGAGGGAAAACATTTCTATTTTATCTTCAGAGGATATTTTTTGGAAAGAATTCTTAAAGGTGTGTCTTTCCAAGTGTTAGCATTTTATACTAAGAATCTTGAGTGTGATCACAAAGGGCAGTTGAAATGGAACGACCCTTCTGGTAAACAAACAGGACTAGCCTGAGTTACTCTGATTCCTGTAAGGAGCCCGTGTCTTTTGAGAGGACTTAGTTGTTGTCCCTAGAAAAAAAATAATAAACTTTAAGAAAATTGGAACCGGTCCTGTAGTTGGCTCACCTGCAAACACAGTGGACTGGTCCTGTTAACATCCTGCTTTGAAAGGGAACTGGGGGAGCCAAACTTTATCTTTTCCTGACAACTTTCTGCTTTTGGCAAGACCACCTCACTGCCCATGCCCTCAGGACCTCCGTCTTCTTCCATCAATAAACAGGCCTTTCTGACTTTGTCTCCCAATCTAAGCAAAGCTTCAACTCAGCTTTGCCAGCTCATCTACACAGCGTTTAAACGGTATCATTTCTCACACCCTTCGAAGCACATTCAAAGATTGTTTCTCTTACTCTAAAGTTGATTACAATTTACCAGCCTTGTCCACCTTCCCAGAAGGGATTGAGGCCCACATCTACCAAAAAGTTCTCCACTCAAGCATAGATAGATCTGCCCGCACAAACTGCTTCTGTTGTTCCTATTCCTTCTCAGGCAGGTCAACTTCCTGTTTCATGTGCATTCTCATAGATGTACTAGACTTTGCAAAGCTGCTTCTTCCGGAAGAGAGTCCTTACATAGTATTTTCTCCGTGGCTACAGGGTCTCACTACATAGCCCAGGCTGTCTTCTAGCTCATAATTAAAGAATGTGATTATAGGCATGCACCACCATGCCCAGCCACTAACCAGTGAATCTGGCAGTGTTTCAGTATTAAAGTCCATGTACAAATAAATTGTAGTTCTAGATTCATAATTTTCAAAACACTAAAAGTAGCATCTAGATCACCTCCCCAAATATTTGGAATAAATGTATAGGAGTTGTATAACACTGCTGGACTAAAACAATAAAATAGTAGTGAGATAAATTAGCAAAGTCCTTAATATGTACAAAGACTCAATATTGTTAAGATAGTCCATGGCTCCAAATTCTCCAAATCCATGTACAGTGTCTCCAGTTTTAACTTCAAGAGATTCTTTTAAAACAAACTTTCTAAAAGTAGAAGTTGACAAGGTAATTATAAAATGCATATAGAATTGATTCAAGAAACTTAAAATAGTTTAATTGCTTTACAGGGTGATTCTGTAAACTGCATGTCCCTATGTAAAAAGGAGTTTTGACCTCTACTTCAAGTCACAGATACTGAACCGTGGCCACAAATGCAAATGCCTAAACATGTAACTCCTAGGTAAAAGAAATAAAGGAAAATAAATTGCAATTGTTTGCTAGGAAAGTATCACGTTTTTAGAAGAGACAAGTAAAGCTAGCCATAGAAGAATGGGAAGGAGAGTCCTTAAAACTTTGGCTTAGCAGAAGACACTTTGAAGAAGATAGACATGTAAGTCCACCTCTCACTAAATACTTTCTGTGCATAGTTTAAAGAACTAGTATTCAAAATATATAAAGAATTTATACACCCTCCACCAATTCATTCTGTCTTGAATGCCTGTGTTTGAGCCTCTCCCAATTTTTACATTTCAATAATAAAGAAAAGCATTCCAGAAGAGATGTGAACCAAAGGCTTCAGCCTGTACTGCACAAAGAATGATCCATGAGTGGATAACACACACATACACATGAAAACATGTTCCTGCCCTTAGTCTTTAGAAACCCATATTAAAGTATGTATATAAAATCATGGACACTACAAAGGCTGAAGTAAAAAGGCAGGGCTGGGCATGAAACTTAGTTCCTGGGATGCTTGCCCTGATTTGAGTACCAGCATTTAATAAACCAGGTGTGTTGACGTACATGCAAACCTATAATTCCAGCAATCTGGAGGCTGAGACTGAAGGATTAGTAGTAGCTCAAGGCTAGCCTCAGCTACATAATGCATTCAAAATTAGCTTGAACAATGTATGTGGTATTCTAATATCTGTATAACGCATATAATGTTAAAAGAACCATAATGAAGTGTATATTTTAGACCTGATAACTGGGCATTGTTTTATAGCATCCATTTTCTTTTCTGATGGGGAGTAGACTGCTTCCACCTGGACTGTCAGAAACAGCATTAAAGAGAACTTGTATCTTCATGGTGCTTTGTGAGAAGGTCTCTGAAATACTTATGCATGGAATTGCTGGACCCTTGTGGTCAGCTGTGCTTTGGTTGCTTATTGATATGAGGTCTCACATGACTCAGGATGACCTTAAATTTGTCATGTCACCAAGGATGACCTAAACCTCTTGATCCTCTAGCTTCTACTTCCCGAGTGGGGACTCACCCCATGCCTGACTGCACAACTGTTACTTCATTGAGAAGTTGCAGAATCTCTACTTGTGTCTTCTACTTGTCAACTGTGCAGGAAGGCCCTGCTCTCAAAAGACTCTCCGTGCTCCACTATCTGGTCTTCTGATGTGATCCATTTCAAGTGACATCCCACTGTTGGTTGGTTGATTGATTGATTGATTGATTTGTAGTTTCAAGACAGAGTCTCTCTATGCAGTCCTGGCTGTCCAGGACTGCACTATGTAGACCAGGCTGTCTCTGTCTCTATTTGGGATTAAAGGTATATGCCATTCTGCCCAGCCCTTTCATTATCATTTCAATTTGCATTGATGACAAGTTGGAGTGCTCTTGCTATTGTGAACTTGCTATTGTTTGAACTTCTCTAAGGAGCTTGCTTCCTTAACTTTGTCATTTTATATGGAATTTTTGGCACTAGTTTGCTAATGTGTGGAAATGTCTTATACACTTTCAGTATTTTTACCTTGTGTCAGATTTTGGTGTGTTTTTCTGATATATCATCTGTCCATTTAATACCTTTGCTCAACTGTCTGTCTGCTATTTTTTTCTGTGTTACTGTGTTAAATTGAAACCTTTAAGTATAATGTTAACCTAATTCCTTGTATCGACTATGGTTTGTGCTTTTTTTGAGTTATATTAAAAAAAAATTTCCTGCACCCTCAAAAAAAGAAAAAAAAAACAAAAAAAAACAAAATTAGCTTGAACTGTAGGAGTCTTCTCATAAATATATAAATAAATAAATAAAAATAGAAAAATGAAAGAAAAAATTTAAGTGTTACATGCTGACATAAACATAAAACAAATGAAATTTATTTTTCTTGGTGTGAGTATAAAATAGTTCATTTTAAAAATTTATTTGGTTGGTTATGTTCTTAGTTTTTACTCTGTAGTTCAAACCAGCCTTGAACTCAGCAACCCTCTTGTCTCTATCTTCCAAGTGTTTGGATTACAAGCATAGGCCACAATAGCTATCTTGTTTATTTTGTTTGAGACAAAATTTCCCTACCTAACCTTTTAATTAATTTTAAAAGTTGGGGAATCTGAAAATCTTAAACAAATATTTCCTGTAGTCTAGAAATTCTACCCTTCAAGTTTTATTCGAGAGAAATTATAGATGTGCCCACAAAGGTTTGGATAAGAATATTAACAATAACTTAGGCTAGAAAAGCCTAATTTTGGAAATAGCCTACATTGACCTCAGTGAAAGTCTAGATATATAAAAATATATCACATGGCTGCTAAATCATTGGAAGAAATAAACTATAGATAGTTATGATAATATAGTAGCGTCATACAGAGTAATGCTATTCTGATATAAAAACACCTATCTGAAACCAGATAGAATAGAAGAAACATGTTATAAAGATAAAAAAATCAGAGCCAGGGATTCTAGGACAGGAATACATTGTCTAGAAAAGGGAAAAATATAATTTTCTGGGGCTGTTATCCTCATGTTTCAGCAGGACATGGAACATATGCACTTACCAGTTTAAGTTGTGTTGTTTTGTTTTGTGACGAGATTTCCTAGCTTTGGCTGGCCACTTAACTACCTTAAGTTTCTAGAAATGACCTTGGATTTCTGCTATTCCTGCCTTCTTCTTGTAGACAATGGAGTTACAGTTGTGTGCCACACATCAGATAATAAAATACATTGTCCCCTCGGGACCTCAGGTTTTCCTGTCTTTCCCCAGGAGAAGATTAACGGGGTGCAGAGGATGACTGATTCCACAATGGAGGTGGATTTAGAGTCTAGCTCAGTGAGTCATGGGAAACATGGGGATCACTCCTTCCACATTGTTTTCTGACTCTGCTAGTCTGTCATTATGCACTAACCTCAGTTCTCACTCAGCAAACTTCTATGACATTGCAAAATATAGTTTCCCAGTGTTATTCAGGGACAGGTCATTGAGTCTTTATTGCTCAGATGCATTTCTTCAGATCCATAGATTACTGTCATTTTACAGTCAAAATCCTCTTTGACGTGGTATTTCTTCTGCCAGAAGTTTTAAAGTCATAGACTAGTGTGTAATCTGTGGTAAAGAATGTCTCTCTCTCTCTCTTTTTATTCTTAAACAATTTGCTTATGTCACTTTCTTTTTGACTCAATGACACACAGAATAAGTGCCTGGCAAGCTTCTTGTTTCCTAGGCTACAACCAAATTCTACTTTAGTGTTCTATTGTGTTTTCACTATGGTTTCCATGTTATTATCTGTTCATTATCGTGAGAGTGACTGAATAATACTAATAAGTAACTTGTAGGCCATAGAAACTGAGACCTTTGCAAACAGTGTATATGAATTCTAAAGTCTTAACATCTTTCACTTTCTGCAAATACATTTTATAAAGAGATAAAGAATTTTCATACTTGTTATGACTTCTTCGTCAATATGTTGAGTAAAGAGGCAGTTTCTTTTCCTTACTAGGGACTCTTGAATGAGAAAGCAAAGTGTAGAGGATTTTCTGTTTTCTGAATGTATTCCAGGTTCCTAGTATGTAGCTTGATGCTTCTGTTGTGAGTATGTGAGCAAACAACTGGATGGAGACATGGATTATTTTGGTTACATTAACAAACAAACAAACAGGCAAATGAGTGGATTTTAGTATAAACTCAATTTCCTGGGAGAAGAGAATATTGTTTTAGATCCTAGACTTCTGGCAATTCTTGCCCTTGTGAGTCCAAAGAGGAAAAAAAGTATACGTCATTCAGCAAGCTCAGGTGTAGCTGGACTCCACACACGACCTTTAGGAGGGATTTGGCAGCGAGTTTGGAGTTGCCTGAAGCTTAAATCTCTTGGGAATTGTGCACTTGAGTGCTTTTCTGGAGGCATGTTTTCCACTAAAACCAAACATGATACTTATGTTTTAATATTCATGTATCTGGCAGCCAAAGCCAAAGCCTCATGAAACTTATACTCTAGTACTGACAAGTAAGGCTTTCATCATTCCTCCCCAGGAAGCCTTCTTTGTTTTAATTTCTTCTCCAATCCAGACCACTCCGCTATGTTAAGAATATTAGTATTTACTGATTGTCTTAGGGTTTTACTGCTGTGAACAGACATCACGACCAAGGCAACTCTTATAAGGACAACATTTAACTGGGGGTGGCTTACAGGTTCAGAGGTTCAGTCCATTATCATCAAGGCATGAGCATGGCAGTGTCCAGGCAGGCATGTGTGCCCATGCCCACAGTGATACACTTCCTCCAACTAGGCCACACCAACTCCAACAAGATCACACCTCCTAATGGTTCGTGTCAGTCCCTGAGCCAAGCATATTCAAACATCACACTGATCTATTATATTTATTTGTATAACAATTTTTTTTCCTTTTTTTTTAATTTCTTTTTTTTTTGAACATGAAATGCTTTTTTTTATAGCATGTTTTACAAGGGGAGGGGGTAAGAGGGTCCAGGTGGTGGAAAAGTACAAAATCTTCTTGGCCTGTGCCTTGAAACATGTCATGGTCTATATGGTACACTGCCTTGAATTATGATCTACCTGCAGTTCTTCAGAAGATATGGTACACTGCTTGAGTTATGGTCTCCCTGCTATTCTTAAGAAGACATGGTACTCTGATTTGAGTCTATCTGCAGTTGCTAAGCAGGATCTTGCAGTTGCCAAGCTTCAGAGGACATTGTGCAGGTGGGGAAAGGTAGGGGGTAAGGGTAAGGGCGAGGGTCCTGGCTTCTGGCATCTCCCCCTTCTCTGTTTAGTTAGAGAAGGCGTCTTATGTTCAATCCCAACTATGTGAGTTTTGAATTTGGATGTCTAATTATGGGGGGTCTTAGACAAGTTCACAACCCCAAAACACTGATGTGAGACGAGTCACATCGATGGTCGAAGGCTTTAGGCTGTCGACGATGGGCAACGTCAAGGGACTCTGATGTGGGTGAAAGGAGGGTGAGAGCCCTGTCTTAGGCCATGTAGGCTGCACCCACTCCCAGCACCACGCACTCTTTTTCGGCTGCATTGGGTGGGCCCCTGGGAAGTGGACCTACAATAATCCCGTCATTGGACTAACTCACAGCCATCCTAGTCTCTTGTAAATGTTCAAGTTACCAACCATTTGTCAGTTTGGGGTGTAATATTGTCATAAAGGAAGGCTCCCCAATATTAGCGGCCATATCAAGGGTGGCCTTGGTTTAGGAAAAAGCCAATTTTTGTTGTGGTGATCAAGAGGCCAAGCTCTCTAGCGAGAGAAATGAGGGCAAAGCCAGGCATACCAGGAACCCTTCTGGAGGGCGTGGAAGTCTAGGGGTCGACCGTAGGGGGAGGCAGGGGAGCTGACAGCTGTGTCAGTCTCCTGCGGAGTCACTTCTGGATCCTCTGCAATTTTCTGCTGATGGTAATGAACTTCAACTGCCTTCTCGATGGCAGCATCAACCTGGTTCCATGGACGACAGGTCACGGGCGATGATCTCTGTCTTGCTCAATCTTGATGTCGTGCGCACATCCTCTCAATGAGGGTCCGTCCGGATGGGTCCATGCCTCGAGCCCCACGTCTGGGTGCCACTTGACCCGACCGGCGGGTCCTGGTTATTCGTGGGGGCGAGGAGGACTGCAACCTGCTATTCTTCAGAAGATATGGTACACTGCTTGAGTTATGGTCTCCCTGCTATTCTTCAGATGATATGGTACACTGCTTTGAGTCTATCTGCAGTTGCCAAGCAGGATCTTGCAGTTGTCCAGCTTCAGGGGACCTTGTGCAGGTGGGAAAAGGTAGGGGGTGAGGGTAAGGGCGAGGCTCCTGGCTTCTGGTCCATCTGGGTTAGAACTTCTAATAGCAGGCATCACGGGTGATTCAATTTTACCTGGAAAGAAAAAAGAAGTGGATTCTCAGGGAGATTTCTCTTCCCTGGATGTAAATTGTTATTCATCGTATTTATGATTGGGCCTGGCTTTGTGAGGGTATCTATTTTTTTCATTAATATTTGTGGTACCCGGTTAGCTGTGCCTTCTGTGGTATTGGGCAGGCATATCAGTCCTCGGCTCCATAAGGGAACTGGGACTGGGGCATTCCCTTTATGGGTATGAGGGTCCTTCCCCATATCTGTGGCAAAGTTTTGCTGGTCTTGGTGGTGCCCGAGGTCACCAACATGGTCAGCAAGAGATTTGCCATGAGCTTTCAGCTTTAGAGAGAGAAAAGTGGACAAGGCATGATGGAGAGTATTTCAGGGGGACTCCTTCTGAGGGGGTACCGTTCCCCCTCTTTTGTTTTTAAAGCCAATTTTTCAGAGTTCTTGTAAAATCAGGGCAGAAGCGCCAACAGTTGCTCCTTCCACACTCAGAGAGTCATGAAGGCCTTATTTAAGGATATATAAATCTATATTAATAATCTTTTGTCAAAGGACTTTTATAGCTCCACTGACAATTAATCAGACTATATGATATATCGATTAGAAATAGCTTTTTCTACTTTTTGTGAGATTACCTCTCTTTTGTCAATTAACTGTTGAGGAAGTTAGGGTTTACCTCTCTCTTGAGAATATTGAACAGAGATTTAAATTCTTTTGTGGAGAGCTTAAAATAGTATCTTAGCCAATTTGCATCTCCTAGAAACTTTTGAAATTAATTTAAAATAAATAGACTTCCTTTTTTTTAAATCCTTTATCTGTGTGGGGTTTTTATTGGGTATTATACGTATTTACCTTTCAATGTTGTCTCCTTTCTCATTCTCCCCCCAAATCCCTTATCCCCTACCCCTTCCTCCTAATTTTTGTGATGGTGTGCTCCAAACATCCTCCCAGTTCCATCTCCCTGCTCTCGAATTCCAACACAGTAGGGGATCCAAACTTTTGGGGACCTTGGCTCTCCACTTTCACTGGAGTCTAACAAGGTCACCCTCAATTCCCTATACAGGTGCGTGAGTCCCTCCCTTTGTGCTCTCTGGTTGGTGGTTTAGACTTTGGGAGTTCTGGTTGAAACTTTTGATGCTCCTTCTAAAAAGGACCAACGCATTCATACTTTGGTCTTCCTTCTTCTATGTGAGTTTTATGTGGTCTATATGAAGATTATTAGAAATTGTGAGCTTTTGGGCTAATATCCACTTATCAGTGAGTGCATACCATGTATGTTCCTTTGAGATTGGGTCATCTCACTCAAGATGATATTTTCCAGCTCCATCCATTTGCCTAGGAATTTTGTGAACTGATTGTTTTTAATAGCTGAGTAGTACTCCATTGTATAAATGTACCACATTTTCTGCATCCATTCTTCTGTTGAAGGGCATCTGGGTTCTTTCCAACTTCTGGCTATTATAAATAAGGCTGCTATGAACATGGTGGAGCATGTGTCCCTGTTGTATGTTGAAACTTCTTTTGGGTATATGCCCAGGAGTGGTATAGCTGGGTCCCTAGGTAACGCTATGTTCAATTTTCTGAGATACCGCCAGACTGCCTTCCATAGTGGTTGTACCAGTTTACAATCCCACCAACAGTGGAGGAGTGTTCCTCTTTCTCCACATCCTCGCCAACATGTACTGTCACCTGTGTTTTTGATCTTAGCCATTCTGACTGGTGTGAGGTGGAATCTCAGTGTTGTTTTCATTTGCATTTCCCTGATGACTAGGGATGCTGAACACTTCTTTAGGTGCTTCTCAACCATTCGAGCTTCCTCAGTTGAGAATTCTTTGTTCAGGTCTGTGCTCCATTTTTTAATAGGGTTCTTTGATTGTCTAGAGTCTAATTTCTTCAGTTCTTTGTATACCTTGGATATTAGCCCTTTATCAGATGTAGGGTTGGTGAATATCTTTTCCCAATCTGTTGGTTGCCGCTCTGTCCTATTGACTGTGTCCTTTGCTTTACAGAAGCTTTGCAGCTTTATGAGGTCCCATTTGTCAATTTTTGGTCTTAGAGCACAGGCCATTGGCGTTCTGTTCAGGAACTTTTTCCCTGTGCCTATGTATTCCAGGCTTTTTCCCAGTTTCTCTTCTATTAGTTTCAGTGTGGCTGGTTTTAGGTGGAGGTCCTTAATCCACTTGGAATTGAGCTTTGTACAAGGAGATAAGTATGGATCAATTTTCATTTTTCTACATGCTGACCACCAGTTGGACCAGCACCATTTGTTGAAAATGCTATCTTTTTTCCATTCGATGGTTTTAGCCCCTTTGTCAAAGATTAAGTTACCATAGGTATGGGGGTTCATTTCTGGGTCTTCTATTCTATTCCACTGATCCTCCTGCCTGTCTCTGTTCCAATATCATGCAGTTTTTATCACTATTGCTTTGTAGTACAGCTTGAAGTCGGGATGGTGATTCCTCCAGAAGTTCTTTTATTGCTGAGAGTAGTTTTCGCAATCCTGGGTTTTTTGTTATTCCAAATAAATTTTAAGATTGCTCTTTCTATCTCTGAGAAGAATTGAGTGGGAATTTTGATGGGGATTGCATTGAATCTGTAGATGGCTTTTGGCAAAATAGCCATTTTTACTATATTAATCCTTCCAATCCATGAGCATGGGAGATCTTTCCATCTTCTGAGATCGGCTTCGATTTCTTTCTTCAGGGGAATGAAGTTCTTGTCGTACAGGTCTTTTACTTGCTTGGTTAGGTTCACACCAAGGTATTTTATATTATCTGTGACTATTTTGAAGGGTGTCATTTCCATAATTTCTTTCTCAGCCAGTTTATCTTTTGAGTAGAGGAAGGCTACTGATTTGCTTGAGTTAATTTTATATCCAGCCACTTTGCTAAAGTTGTTTATCAGGTTTAGGAGTTCTCTGGTGGAAGTTTTGGGGTCACTTAAGTATACTATCATATCATCTGCAAATAGTGAGATTTTGACTTCTTCCTTTCCAATTTGTATCCCTTTGACCTCCTTGTGTTGCCTAATTGCTCTGGCTAGGACTTCCAACACTATATTAAATAAGTAGGGGGAGAGTGGGCAGCCTTGCCTAGTCCCTGATCTTAGTGGGATTGCTTCAAGTTTCTCTCCATTTAGTTTAATGCTGGCTACTGGTTTGCTGTAAATTGCTTTTACTATGTTTAGGTATGGACCTTGAATTCCTGACCTTTCCAAGACTTTTATCATGAAGGGGTGTTGAACTTTGTCAAATGCTTTCTCAGCATCTAGTGAGATGATCATGTGGTTTTTTTCTTTGAGTTTGTTTATATAATGGATTACATTGATGGATTTCCGAATATTGAACCAACCCTGCATTCCTGGGATGAAGCCAACTTGATCGTGATGGATAATTGTTTTGATGTGTTCTTGAATTCGGTTCGCTAGAATTTTATTGAGTAATTTTGCATCAATGTTCATAAGGGATATTGGCCTGAAGTTCTCTTTCTTTGTTGGGTCTTTGTGTGGCTTAGGTATGAGTGTAATTGTGGCTTCAAAGAATGAGTTGGGTAGTGTACCTTCTGTTTCTATTTTGTGGAATAGTTTGAAAAGAATTGGGATTAGGTCTTCCTTGAAGGTCTGATAGAATTCTGCACTAAAACCGTCTGGTCCTGGGCTTTTCTTTGTAGGGAGACTTTTAATGACTGCTTCTATTTCTTTTGGGGTTATGGGACTGTTTAGATGGTTTATCTGGTCCTGATTTAACATTGGCAACTGGTATTTGTCTAGGAAATTGTCCATTTCATCCAAATTTTCCAATTTTATTGAATATAGGCTTTTGTAGTAGAATCTGATGATTTTTTTAATTTCCTCAGTTTCTGTTGTTATGTCCCCTTTTGAGTTCTGATTTTATTAATTTGGATACTGTCTCTCTGCCCTCTGATTAGTCTAGCTAAGGGTTTATCTATCTTGTTGATTTTCTCAAAGAACCAGCTCCTGGTTTTATTGATTCTTTGGATAGTTCTTTTTGTTTCAATTTGGTTGATTTCAGCCCTGAGTTTAATTACTTCCTGCCTTCTACTCCTCTTGGGTGTATTAGCTTCTTTTTGTTCTAGGTCTTTCAGGTGCTCTGTCAAGCTGTTAGTGTATGCTCCCTCCAGTTTCTTTTTGTAGGCACTTAGAGCTATGAATTTTCCTCTTAGCACTGCTTTCATTGTATCCCATAAATTTTGGTATGATGTGTCATCATTTTCATTAAATTCTAAAAAGTTTTTAATTTCTTTCTTTATTTCTTCCCTTACCTGATTATCAAGGAGTAGGGTGTTGTTCAGTTTCCATGTAAATGTGGGCTTTCCATTCTCTTTGTCATTTTTGAAGACCAGCCTTAGACCATGGTGATCTGATAGGATGCAGGGACTTATTTCAATTTTCTTATATCTGTTGAGGCCTGTCTTGTGCCCAATTATATGGTCTATTTTGGAGAAGGTACCATGAGGTGCTGAGAAAAAGGTATATTCTTTTGCTTTAGGGTGAAATGTTCTATAGATATCTGTTAAGTCCATTTGGTTCATAACTTCTGTTAGTTTTACTGTATCTCTATTTAGTTTCTGTTTCCATGATTTATCCATTGCTGAGAGTGGGGTGTTGAAGTCTCCCACTATTATTATGTGAGGTGCAATGTGTGTTTTGAGCTTTAGTAAGGTTTCTTTTATGAAATTCGATGCTCTTGTATTTGGCGCATAGATATTCAGAATTGAGAGTTCATGTTGGTTGACTTTTCCTTTGACAAGTATGAAATGCCCTTCCTTATCCTTTTTGATAGTTTTAAGTTGAAAGTTGATTTTATTCGATATTAGAATGGCTACTCCCGCTTGTTTCTTAGTGCCATTTGCTTGAAAAATTGTTTTCCAACCTTTTACTCTAAGGTAGTGTCTGTCTTTTTCACTGAGGTGGGTTCCCTGTAAGCAGCAAAAAGCTGGGTCCTGTTTGCGTATCCAGTCCGTTAGCCTATGCCTTTTTATTGGGGAATTGAGTCCATTGATGTTAAGAGATATTAAGGAGAGGGTGTTCTTGCTTCCTGTCATTTTTGCTAATAGTGGAGACATCGTTTGTGTGGTTATCTTCTTTTGGGTTGATGGAAAAGGATTATTTTCTTGCTCTTTCTGGGGTATGATTGCCCTCCTTGTATTGGAGCTTTCCTGCTATTATCCTTTGTAAAGCTGGATTTGTGGGAAGATACTGTGTAAATTCAGTTTTGTCATGGAATATCTTAGTTTCTCCGTCTATGGTAATTGAGAGTTTTTCTGGGTAAAGTAGCTTGGGCTGGCATTTATGTTCTCTTAGGGTTTGTATGATATTTGTCCAGGATCTTCTGGCTTTTATAGTATCTGGTGAGAAGTCAGGTGTAATTCTGATAGGTTTGCCTTTATATGTTATTTGGCCTTTTTCCCTTACTGCTTTTAAAATTCTGTCTTTGTTTTGTACATTTTGAGTCTTGATTATTATGTGACGGGAGGTATTTCTTTTTTGATCTAGTCTGTTTGGCGTTCTGTAGGCTTCTTGTGTGATTATGGGCATCTCATTCCTTAGGTTAGGGAAGTTTTCCTCAATAATTTTGTTGAAGATATTTACTGGCCCTTTAAGTTGGGAATCTTCACTCTCATCTATACCTATTATTCTTAGGTTTGGTCTTCTCATTGCGTCCTGGATTTCCTGGATATTTTGAGATAGCAACTTTTTGCATTTTGCATTTTCTTTGATAGTTGTGTCAATATTTTCTAAGGTATCTTCTGCACCTGAGATTCTTTCTTCTATCTCTTGTATTCTGTTGGTGATGCTTGTGTCTATGACTCCTGATTTCTTTTTTAGGTTTTCTATCTCCAGGATAGTCTCCCTTTGTGCTTTCTTTATTGTTTCCACTTCCATTTTTATGTCCTGGATGGTTTTGTTCAATTCCTTCATCTGTTTGTTTGTGTTTTCTTGTAATTCTTTAAAGGATTTTTGTGTTTCTTTAAGGACTTCATCCTGTTTTCCTGTGTTCTCCTCAAGTTTTTTGATAGTGTTATTTACTTCCTTCTTGTAGTCCTCTAGCATCATCATTAGAAATGATTTTAGATCTGGTTCTTGTTTTCCTGGTGATATGGGGAGTTCAGGACTTTCTAATGTGGGAGAACTAGGTTCTGATAATGGCAAGTACCTTGGGTTGCTGGTGCTTGTGTTCTTGCGCTTGCCTTTCACCATCTGGATCACCTTTGTGCTATCAGTGCTGTCTCTGACTGGGGCCTGTCTTTCCTATTATCTAGGTTGTGTCAGAACTGTTTGGGATGGGTTTTGCTGCTTGAGTTAGAGATGAGGCCCAAGATGTGCTCGGTGCTCAGGTGGAAACCGGAAGGGGCCGGGGCTCCGGGTCAGGAGCGGATTCCTGGATCCCAATGAGTCCCAGTGGGTCCCAGTGGGTCCCAGTTGCTCCCTGATTGGGGGTGAGCACTGCCACCTCCTAGCCTAAGAAACTGCTTGAGCTAGCTTGAGCCACGGAGAGCCCCGCTCCCTCTAGGTTCTGTGAGATTGGGTGCAGAGCTGACTCTCGGGATCTGCTCCGGCACAGACCGGAAGGAACCCACGCTCCGGGCCCTAGAGTGAACTCCTGGGTCCCAGTGGGTCCTAGCCACTCCCTGTTCAGGGGCAAGCACTGCCACCTCCTAGCCCAAGACCCTGCTTGGCACAGAGGTCCTGCGAGCCCCGCTTCCTCTGGAGTCTGCGAGATTGGGTGCAGAGCTGCCTCCCGGGATCCGAGAGTGCTCGGGCCCCGACTGGATGGAGCCCGCTCCAGGCCAGGAGCGAATTCCTGGGTCCCAGTGGGTCCCTGTTGCTCCCTGTTTGGGGTGAGTGCTGCTATTTCCTTACCTGGGATGCTGCGTGAGTTCAAGCTCCTGGGAGTCCCTGTTTTTCTTGGTTTTCTGCGGTTGGGTACGGAGCTGCTGCCTGCGACCTGCTCTAGGCTCGGTCCCAAACCGGAAGTGTTTGTATAACAATTTTATAGAAATATAATCTGTGTAACACAAAATTGTGATTTTGGACATATGCAACCACTATTACAACATAAATTTAGAACATTTAAAGCACCCATAAAAGGAAGCCTATAAAACTTGCCCAGCTCCAAATGATACATCTACAACACAATCCCTACATCTAAGGCTCAGAGAACATCCTCGGGGAAGGGGATAGAAAGGTTGTAGGAGCCAGCAGGGCAGAGACTCTACTATAAGATTGTGTCTTTTGGATATGACAGGGGAGATACATGCATGAAATCTCAGTAATATGGCTTCTTGAACAAGACCAGAACAAAAACAATATCAGTTGACATACTACCAACATGGGTGGGGCAAATCTCATGGGGTCCTATCCCTAGATGAAGAGCTACAGACAAGTAAAGACAATTGAGAGAAGAGTTAGTTTTCCCCAGGGATGGGCCCCTAGATGGTTATGCAATACCAAGTGGTTAGCCATATTAAGCTACATCACTAAATAGAAACACTGCATGTAGGAATCAGTTGCTACCCATGTTTGCCAACATTTGTTATTGCCTGTCATTTTGACTAGAGTCATAATATTGAGTGTTCAGAGGTGTCTTACTCTCACACTACTCACCTTTACTAATGGCCACTAAGTATCTTAGGTTATTTAATAATTTTATATATACATACTTTGGAAAGACATCTATTCAAATTCTTTATCCATTTGTAAATTCATCTTCTCGACTCTTTGTTATTGGATTTGTAACATCTCTTTATTATTCATATACATCCTTTATCTTGTAGATGTATTATGTACAAATAAATGCATTGCCATCATTTTCAGTCTCACGGTCTCTCAATTTTTGATCATTGTGAGAAATTTCTGTGTGGAAATTCCAACAAACGGCTGCTCACCCCAGGTAGAATTCAATGACAGGACAAAGGATCGTCGTACAAATAACTTGGCAAATCAGAGAGTTGACTTGGCTTACTTACAAAGCATAGGTTTGTGGGACTGGGTAAGGGTATTCTGGGTCATGGCTGGGCAGTTGTCTAGAACCCTGAGACTCTTCTTCGTGAGAACTAGCAAGAGTTTGGCGAGCCCCAAGAACCCAGGGTCCTGAAAAGCAGTCTAGTCTCCTTAAAACTCAGTCACGTAGGCTGGCCATTACAGCCCCTTCCAAAGTGCACAGGTAGAGGGTGTGACTAGAGGCCTCAGGGCCTAGGGATTTACATACTAATGAAGGCCAGGGGGCGGAGCAAATTAAGCATGCCTCCCCAGATCCTCCCCTTTTCTCCCTCTGAATATAACTTGGGACTGCCTTGAGTTTTACTGGGCGTACATCCAAATCCATCCACCATCTGCCATGACAATAAACCCTTTTGGAACCAAGGACTTCTTCGTGTCATTGGGGCCTACCGCAGCCAAAGCCTCCAGGCAACTGGAACCATAGACGTTCCTCCTGCATGTGGGGCCTGCCGAAGCATGGAAACCCACTGGGACTCCACAGCTGCGGCCCTCTAATTTTTCCCCACATAGGTTTGTAAGCATACATTACTCACAGGAATATGAATGACCTCAAAGCAGCCTCATCACAAAAGACTCTCATTCTAACATGTATGAAGTCTTCCTATTGTGGCATAGGAGGAGTCCCCTCTTCAGTTAATTTTCCAAACTGTATCACCTTCTGGGATCACTAGATCAAATGCAGCTTGGGCAGAATTACATATATATAGCTGGGGGAGACGTGTAAGAATTAGTGGTTAAAATCTCAGGTGAAATCGTAATGACTTCCTACTCTCCCCTTCCATGAAAAACACCTCCAGGCCATATTTTAAGAGATGTTTGCATGTAGACTAACACATTAATGAAGAGACTAATGCTGTTATTACCAGATGACAATGCTCTATGGCAGTGATAAGCAGCTATTATGAAATATGCATGATCCTGAGATATACTCTAGATATAGTCAACAAGTTGAGAGGTAAAGCATCTGGTTCTACCTAATCTCTCACTGAGTTTGTACTTCTGAGATGTCTTTGGTACCCACAAGTGATGATTAGAGATCTTTTGTATATCACTAGCATTTCATCTCCTGTTTTTAGAAAAATGTCTCTGAGGTACAAACCATTTTCTCTTTTTTGAAATCTGCCTGGCTTTTAAAATGTTATTTAGTTGTTGACAAGTTAATTGATTGCTTTTTAGTGTGTATGCGCCTATATCAGCAGTTCTTAACCTGTGGGTTGCCACCCCTTTAGGAGTTGCATATCAGATATTCTGCATATCAGATATTTACATTACAACTCGCAACAGTAGCAAAATTACAATTATGAAGTAGCAAACAAAAATAATTTTATAGTGTGTGTGGGGTCACCATGAGGAACTGTGTTAAAGGATCACAGTATAGGACTGTTGAGAATCAATGGTCTCTAGGCAAATACAAAGAGGTACCCTTGGATATTTGAAGAGGGTATTGGATTCTCTGGCGCTGGAGTTATAGGAGGCTGTGTGAGCCACCTGATGTCCACGTTGGGAACTGAACTCAGCTTCTCTTAAGTATGCAGAATAAGCATATGTACACAGAGTTCTCTGTTATTCACAGGGTTATCTCTCTTGCCACCAGGCCATTCATTCATTCATTCATTCATTCAATTTTCTATATCCCAGTCTGACTTCAAACCCAACCCATTAAGTAGCCCATGCTGTCTTTGAACTCATAGTTATCCTCCTGCCTAAGCTTCATGTTAGGATAACAAGTGTTGACACCTGTATTCACCCTTTGACCCTTTGGTCCCTTTACATTCTAGGATTTCTAGGATGCTAGAAATTATATATATATATATATATATATATATATATATATATATATAAACAATAAACATGCTTTGAATGCTCTCATGCTGTTTTCTAAACTTTCATCTTTGTTGTTTGTTTTCTTCCATTCATACCTGAATACACTTGAAATCATATGATTTTCTATTTATTGTTCATGAAAAGGCCAGTCAAAAGAATCAGACCCTGAGCTCTTAGCCTTTAGACAGTGTTCAGTGAGGTACACAGATCAAAACTAATGACTTGTGTTACTAAAGGCATAGGACTCTGATCCAATTTGTCAAACCAGAGTAGTGTTTTCTGAGAAGAGGTATCTAAATGACTTTAAGACAAACTAGAACTTATTCGGTGAAAAGCATGTGAGAGATATTCTGGGAAGAAGAGATATTGGCATGGCCCTTTAATAGAAGGGTCATGGTATTTTCCAACTCTCAAGAAAGGCAATGAGCTTGAGGAAATAAAATAATGAAGAAAAAGTAGTAGGTGAGAAATTTGAGTCTGAAGCAATCTGACACTAGTCAGAGAGGTTCAGAAAAGTTAACTAGTCTCTGTCTTATAGCAAGGCATTACCTTTGAAGAGTCTGAAAAGAAAAGAGGTAACATCATGAAGTTGGCTTTATCAGCAGTTCATAGAGATCGATGTGTGAGAGTCAATTGAAATGACCAAGGTCTACACAGATTGGAGGGGTAGTTTAGAAGTACTGTCAAGGTACTGGGGATGGAAGATGTCAAAGGATAGGATATGACAACCAAATATATATTCCATTAACTGAGAGAGGTGATACAAGGGTGGGACAAAGATCAAAATTTTAGTGTCAAGCTTAGAACATTTGTAGTATCTTTTAGACGAAAATGGAGATTTCAAGTAGAGTGACTGATACATGTGTCATATATAAATTTGAATTTTAAAAAGGTTAAGAGGTTAATAAAAAGAAAAAGTTGTGGCCTACAAAATGTCACTAAGAGGCAATTTCCTACTTATTTATAGTAAGGGATGGCCTTACTAATGTAGTAGACTGGCTAAACATGATCATTTATGAAATCATATTTTATGGAATTATCAGTAAGAGTTTAAGAACACATGAAGTAGTCCAATGTTACACATGTCTCCTTCATAAAGCTAGATCAAACATGTCCCTGTTTTCTAAATCACATTGATCATGGCAGTAAATAACTCCTCCCTCCATTTTTTTTCTTTTTGCAAGAATTTTTTATGATTCACTTTGGATATTTTGCTCATGAGTTTCAGTGTGTTTAGGTGAATTTCTATGTATTTTGTTTTACAGTGCTTTTCATTGTTTTATAACTTTTTCAAAAAGTTTATAAGTTGCTAGTGAAATTTCATAATCACAAATAGGTCACAGACCCTTGAGTAAGTGATTTGAATTTCTCAATGCCGGGAACCAAGCAAATATAGTTTGTGTCACTCAGAACCCTCATGGTGGCATTACTGTCATGCTCATGGCAAGTAGGCCCCCAGCTGGCTTCCTGGTTTACAAACATCTGTAAATATTTGGGAGTCTAAGAAAAGAAACGGTCTCTCTCTAGTGATTTTTTGTGGGAATGTGAGTAGGAAATCATAGCTCATTTCAGATGATAACATTTGGATCTCACATGGAACTTTTGACAGTGTCTGACTGTATTAAACTTAGAAGCACAGCCTCAAAAGCCAAATGTTGATTCAGTCAAGAAACACTAATATGGAACTCTGTGGAATTTTAGTATTAGGTATTTAAAATGATTCTTTATCTTATTCTTTATAAATCACCCTAATTCATAGACTATAAGGGAACTAAGAGGTCTCTAGAGTCTGTGTTTACATGAGTTAGAATGTCTCTCTCCATCCATTAAGAATTCTATTTATTCCACTCTGCCACTGCCTCTACTTAATCTCCAAATCATCTCACCAAATAATTCCTAGCATCATCATTGTTATTTCATTCCTTCATATAAAAAATTATTGGCTTTTGAAGCTACCTCACATAGGCTGGCCTTGAGTTTCCTCTGTGGTTGAAGATGAAACCTGCACTCCAGATCTTCCTACCTCTATCTCCCAAGTTCTGGGACTATAGATATGTGTCACCACACTCCACAAAATGTATATTTTTTATGCAAGATCTTCTAGGAATGGTAATTGATAGAAGCTCACGTATCCAAATGCACCTTGCAGTCATTATAGGAACCCCATAATTTCCCAATCCAAGGTCATGACTGGAAAAGAAATAAGAGAAAGCTATGTTAGAAGAGAAGAAAAATATCATAAGAGAACAATAATGAAAGACTTGGGAGTCTGGACACAAGTTTGCAAGTAGTAGTCCTTAAAGAAAGGCTTTCTTTTACTCACACAGAATGCTTCCAACCAACTTTTGTTTTAAGGATTTACTTATTTTTGTTTTATGTATATGATTGTTTTGCCTCCATGTATGTGTATCCAATACATACATAACAACTGATGCTCACAGACATTAGAAGAGGGCTGTGGTGGTTCGAATGAAAATGGCCCTCATCGGCCACTAGCAAGTGGCACTATTAGGAGGTGTAGCTTTGTTGGAGGAAGTGTGTCACTGGGGGATGGGCTTTGAGGTTTCAGATGTTCAAGCCAGGCTCAGTGTTTCACTGTGTCTTCCTGCTGCCTGTAGATAAAAAAGTAGAACTCTCAATTCCTTCTCCAGGACCATGTCTGCCTGCATGCCACCATAATTCCAGCCATGATGATAATGGATTAAACCTCTAAACTGTAATCCAATAAAATGTTTTCCCTTATAAGCTTGCTATGGTCATGATGTCTCTTCTTAGCAATAAACCTCTAATGAATACAAGGGATCCTCTGGAAATGGAGTTATAGAAAATCCATTAAATAGACGCTAGAAATGAATCCACTCTTCACAGGCAGCAAGTACTTGCTGTTAGTCACTGAGCTATCTCTCTATCCTCACACTTGTCCTTTACACATTTTGTCATTTTATTGCTCCCAAACCCTCAGTCTTAATAAATAAATACAAAGAGGGGCATGGTGGTACAGTCTTGTAATCCCAGAACTTCATAGGGAGAAGCAAGAGGATAAGAAGTTCAAGGTTAACCTTGTCTACACACAATATTCAAAGCATGCTGAAGCAAGGTAAGGTCCTGTATCAAAAAACACAGCAAACAAAAATAGGATCAAGTACACAAGTGCAGATAATCTATATGTAAACATTTCTCAAGTATGATCTTGAAGGGAACACAGTTCACATTTTCCAAGAACAGGTCAATTTGATTAGGTTTTTATTGTGACAGAGGATCAGTCAGATAACTAAAACTCCTCCAACTATCTCTTTTTCTAAGTTGATTTGTTAATAATGGAAAAAATTTAAGCTATTGAGATGTACATTTTTGGCATCTATGACATGAGAAACATGTTCAGGTCTTAAAACACGGCTACAATAGACTAGGAAGTAAAATAAACAAAGAAGTACTAATCTGGGGTCATTAATTATATTACTACTAAACAATAAAAATTATCTCAACTGTTATTAGTAACTATTGAACTAAGTGTTTAGGGGATCACCTAATTACTTTTGACTCTGGAAGTTCTCCCAGTCAACAGAGTAAATAGTTTATTGTTGCTGAGTCATATCATAAGGCTGAATCAAGTTGTGACCTGCTTGTTTTGGGTTTTTGTGACGTGGTCTCTTTCACCAGACTAGCCTGGCCTTAAAGTCACCGGTAGCTAAGAGTGATCTAAAATTCCTAAAGGGTCATCAAGAAGACTCAGTGGGTAAAGGCACTCACCACCCAGCCTAGTAACTGGAGTTCATTCCCCAGAATCAGCATAGTAGAAGTAGAGAGCCAACTTCTCCATGTTGCCCTTTGACCTCAACATTTGTGCCATGGTATGGTCCATATTCTCTAAGGTTCTTTAGAGATTCTATTTAACAATTCAACAGTTCAGTCAAACTGTCGCTTTTTCCTCTTCCCGTTCAGCTAGAGATACAAAAGCATATAGTGTCTTGTTTGTCAGTTCAGAAAGGTCTCAGAGTTGATGGCATATGATCCAAGCAGTTAATGCACTTGAATGCATTGTTAAGGTGTCTAACAAGAAACACGAGTCAATCAATGCCTGCAGGGTTTTTCATGCATCCAGAAATACAGTTTTATGTGCTAATATGTTTGTAAGCATATTTAAGGTCATTTATCTAGAGATAGGGTCTTACTCTGTAGGCAGTCTCACTATTAACTCATAGAAATCCTCCTGTCTGACCCCCTGAGTGCTGGTGTTATTGATGTGGAACGCAACTGGATTCATGTAGAGCTTTAAAAAAAAACAGTAGTCCTTGCTGTAAATTGGAAATAATCATTGCTGTGCTTCTCATCAAGAAGTGTCCGTGTTTTCTTACTCATCCTTTCCATGGAAGGCTGCATTCTTACCTTGACTCATCTGTTCACTTACCCATTCAATCACTTAAAGTGTGTTTTCAAGACTTAATGAAGTATGTACTGTAACATAGGTGCTGTAATATGCAGGAGCTTACCTAAAAACTAGTCTGCCCTACCCAGAGTTTTCTCATCTACTGATCTTCCACATTCAGTTGCAGATCTGTAGATTTTGCTTCCTTACTTGTATTAGACTTCTGTTTTCCTTTCTTCTACTCCCATCAAAGGCTAAGCACATGACTCTTTCTCGTGTAGGCCTTGATGCTCTGGAAAACAGACAGTGTAATTAGTTCTCAGCCAGCCTGTCTATAGTGATGCTCTATCTTTGAATAATTTATCCTAAATAAACCTAAAACAATTGCCAACACGGAGTCAGTGTGATGAGGTCAGGGCTGGTGTGCTCTTGGTGTACACTGTTCTCTCAAGTTTTAGAGGCAGAATCAATAAAAAGGGCAGACAGAGAAAATGAAAGCATTAGCCCAGGAATGTTTTGTGTCAATGGTTTTTCTTCCATTTTACTTCATTTATAATCTGTTTACTGCTTACGCTTGTTTTTCAAAGATGGAACCATCTGCATGTTAAATTGGTTGCTCATAGAAGTAGAGGTTCCTATGCATGGTGGTTCAAATGAGAGTAGACTCATGTGTTTGAACGCCTGGTCTACAGTTAGTAGAGCTGGTTGGGAAGTACTGGTAGGTGTGACCTTGTTGGGGGATGGTTTGACCTGTTGGAGTAGGTGTGTCTCTGGGGGCCCATTCTAGGTCCAGCATCTCTTTCTTCCTTCAAGGTTTCAGATCAGATGTGAGCTCTTACCTATTGCTGCAGTGCCATGCCTGCCTGTCTGTCACTACACTTCCTGCCACGATTATCATGAAACTGTAAGCAAGTTCTCAGTTAAATGCTCTCTTCTAAAACTTTTGTTGATCATGGTGTTTCCTCACAATAAGACAGTAACTAACACACTATGGATGAATGTCACTACACATATGAATACTTTCAGTCTTCTATTCTCTTTTTTAATAGAGTGCCAAGAATAGGAAACAAGAACCATGAAAACCTTCTCCTAAAGTGGGACATGGTGATGAAGGAGGGGTTAGAGATCTTCCAAAGACAAACAACCAGCCTGGCTTCTAGCTGATTGTCATTACTTTCTAGAGAAATGCAATCAACTTATATGTGCTTCTTTGATACAGCACTATTTAAACCAGGCATGAAAAAGACTCTAAGAGACTCTAAGTACATCATCAAATATACTTGAAACTAAAAAAATCAAGCCTCCTTCCTTGTCTTCAAATTACCCTATAAACTCAGCCATTGATGAAAGCACTTTGGAGACCACATTCAGAACAAGGGAGTTACAGTCAGCAATTATCCGGAAGGAGGTTTCACCATTCTGTGTATGGAAGTTGGGAATCCCCAAACAGGATATTGAGGTGTAAGCAGCTCCCATCCCCCTACCTCCCCCCAGGGAAAGAGAAACAGTCCTGGTGTTACTGTTACTCTTTAACCACCCAGAAGCCTTGAAAGAACTAGGCAGGGCATTCAGAAACCTAATGAACTATGCTGTACATGTAAATGTTCTCAAGACTTCTTTTCTAAGGCAGGGCAGGGTTATGAATACAATCACAATTTCAAGGGCACACAAGGTTTTTCGCATACAACTTCATTTAATATTTTTTTAAAATCCTTGTATCTCCACTGAACACATTTAACAGCAAATTATTTATTTTTATTTGCTTGTTTTGGTTTTAGATACTTTGATTCAGGATCTTATGTAGTGCTGGCTAGACCCAAACTCAGTATAAAGCTAAGGATAATTCTTGTCTCCACAGCTCAAGTGCTGGGAAAAGAGTGATGTTTAATTCCAAGACGTTGAATTCCTTGGAACTGGAGTAACAGGTAGATATGAGCTGCACGTCAGTGCTAGGAATTAAATCCAGGTCCTCTAGAAGAGTACATAGCCAGCACTCTTAACCACTGAGACATTGCTGTAGTGCATGATAAAAATTTTAATTCAAGACAAATACCTAGAAATACCTCTGTGGCTAGATTGTAAACATCACTCGATCTCTAAGTGAGCTACTTTGTTAATGAATAAGACACTGATTTGTCATTGAAATCATTGAAATTCCACTCAACACTCAATGCTTTTGCAGTCTCTGTTGGGTTATCTCCAGTGAATAGATAGTAGGATATACTACTTATATTGTCTTGGTGTTTGTATATAAATCATCAGGTACAAAGTTAGGTTAAAGAGAACTTTGCTTACTATAGTTGCCAATATTTTGGGGAAAAACAATCACTACTCAAAAATTGACAAATTATCTTAGAAAGTGACTTATCTAGAAAGTGATTGCCATGATTATTTTAAGAGTAAAAATAACTATCCTGTGAAAATTGCTTTCACTCTTAAAGCTGGAGCAAAGATCAAGTCGGACAGGAATGGTTCAATTATTTTTATGCATTAATTTATAAGGCCTAGAATGTATAAGTGGTTTGCTGCTTTCATTTCAGCACACAGGGTGTTAATGTGGAATGGTAAACTCCTGGGAAGGGCAGTGGGAGTCATCAGGGAAAGCAAAGTATTTGGCCCCAGGCAAGGCAGCACTAGTTGGTTTCTCACTTTATTACTATGCAAAAGGAACAAGGATTCCCCTAATTATTCTTAAGCATTGCCCCCCACCTTTTTTGCCACTTTTAATTTTTAGAATAAAAATGAATGGAAATCTGCAACTGACAGGGATGAGGAGGTTGGGGGTATTTCCAGGATGAGACAGAGACCTGGGATAAGGAGGGGGGGGCGCCCAGGGATCAATGGGTGTGACCTTAGCTGTGACTCACTACATTGGGGATATGGAACCTGAAGAGGCCCCCTCCTGTATCTGGGAAGGAACCCCAGTGGAGTAATAGAGACACCAACTCACCCACAAAACTTTCAAGCTAAAATTTATCCTGTTTATAAGAAATGCAGGCATGCAGGAGGGAACAGAGACTGAGGGAATAACTAATCAATAACCAGCCCAACTTGAGACCTATCCCATGGGCAAGCACCAGTCCCTAACACTACTAATGATACTCTGTTATGCTTGTAGACAGGAGCATGTTGTCTTCTGAGAGACTCCACCCAGCAGCTGACTCAGACAGATACAGATACTCACAGTCAAACAGTGGATGGAGCTTGGAGACTCCTATGGAAGAATGGAAGGAAGGATTGCAGGCCCCGAAGGGTATAGGAACTCCACAGGAAGACCAACAGAGTCAACTAACCTGGACCCTTGGGGTTCTCAGAGTCTAAACCACCAACCAAAAAGCATACACAGGCTGGACCTAGGCTTCCCCTAACATATGTAGCAGACACGCAGCTTGGTCTTCATATAAATCCCTAACAACTGGAGCGGGGGCTATTTCAAGAGCTGTTGCCTGGTTGTGGGATTCTTCTAGCTGGTATACCTTGTCTGGCCTCAGTGGGAGAAGAAGCATCTAGCCTCACAGAGACTTAAAGTGCCAGGGTGGGGGCTCTACCTGCCCAGAGAAGAGGATGGGGGTTGGGAGAAGGATTGTGGGAGTGAGCAGGATATTAAGTGAATGATTAAAAAAATTAATTAAATTTAAAAAAGCTTTTCCTTTATACATGCCCAGCCAAACACTTTAAATTCTTCTTTTCCTTCGTTCAGCCTCCCTCACGTCATCTCTACCCGTATTGTCCTCAGACATCTCAGCATCTTGGTACCACATTTTATGATCAAGTGAGCCTTAGGCAGCTTCCCATGTGTTAGGCAACTATAAAGTATGAAGTATTCTGATCTTACTACAAGGTTGGAATTCCAAAGAAAATGACCTCATCTGCTTGTAAATAGCTCAACTTTTTTGTCTCAGAGTTCCTACGTGAGCACACTGCTCCTTACTATCTGAGAAGCTTTTCCTGATTTTATTCCTTTTGAGGAAGAGGAGAAACGTGAGCTAATTAATCATCCTTAAAATACCAGTTATATTGACAATGAGGAATAAACATGTTTGCAAAAGATGCAATAGCATTTTAAACAGGTCTCAATAGCAACACACTGATTTCCTGCTGACTGTATGGAAAGTAATTATGGAAATACAACATTAAACGGAAAAACTGAGGAGTCTCAGGTGGGTGAGTTCCACCTGAACACTTGGCCTGTTTAGCCATTCTGCAATTAGACTTGCTTACTGGGTAAGAAGAAGGGCTGGTGAGGCGACACCCTCCTGCTGACCTATTGGAAAATGCCTGGTTCACTGACCTTCACACAGGTCAAGTCTCTGTACCTTTCCCATTCTTCACTGTGGTAGTTGGTGAGACATACTCCTTTACTCCTGGTCTCAATACAAATTAATAATTATAGGAAAGTTTAGAAGGATTAAGATCTTGGCCATTCTTATTCTGCACTATTAGCTTCCTCAAAAGCTCTTACAATTTAAATACAATTTAAACAATTCAAGCTCTGAATGTGCTTTTCTAGAATACCACTACGTCACCAGTTCCACTTTTAGAGTTACTTAGGATGAGTTTATGAAACAAATTTCATATATACAGAAAGTTGAAGATAGGGCTAATAAATGTTTAGAAAGCATTTAGATAAGGTGGCCTGTACTTTATGAAAACAGTTTGTTTATTGGTTAGGCATTCTGATTAATGGTGGCTGGCATACACCAATGTCAACATGCAGACTAAACTTTTGTTTTGTGGTGTCTCCCATTGGGTACTACCCCAGACATTCCTGTCTGGGTGGTTCTGAATGATCCTTGAGCTAGTTCAGAATTTTCCTCTAAGGAAAACAGATATGAGACCCTCTTCCATCTCCTTATTTGCTTTCTTTAATTCTTGAAAGCCCCCTAATGTAGTGATTTCTACTATATGCCAATTAAGAAAGTAGCAAAGCAGGATTATGTAAGGATTTTAAACTAAAGAGGTATAATTTTTGCTACTAAAAGATTAAATCCTCTGTCAACTAAAGGGTTTAATATTAAAAATTATGGAGATTTCATTCTATTCAGCCCCATAAATGTGAAGATTTTATTATATGTTGTCAGTTGACATTCTATGTTAACATCATTCTATGTTACTTTTAAAATTTTTTTATGTGTACGGGGATTTTGCCCATACTTATGTATATATATCTGAGTACCATGTACATTCTTTGTGTTTTTAGAGACCAGAAGAGGGCATCAGACCACTGGAACTAGTGTCAGGGATGCTTGCATACCATGTGGGTACTGTTTACTCTGACCTGCTGTCCTTCCACTAAGGTAGCATGGGTAAATTGGGGTTTGACAGTTTTCATTACTTATTTTTATTATTTATCAGACAGTGTTGTAAACAATAAACCTTGGAATAAGAAGACCAATTTCAAACTCCACTCATGGATTAGATAATTCAGATCATGCCATAATTTTGTAGCTACAAATCTTATGTATCAATGAATCTGTCAGTAGCATGTACCTATTATCACAGATTACTGTGGGCACAAATGTGAGAACAGTAAAACTTCATGTATCTGACATGGTTCAACAGAGGAGAAAACCTATAGGATAGATGATAGACTGGTAGATAGATAGAAAGATAGATAGATGATAGATAGATGATAAATGATAGATAAATAGATGATATATAGATGATAGATAAATGGTAGATAAAAAGATGATAGATACATGATAGATATGTATACAGATGATAGACAAATAGATGATAAATAGATGATAGACAGATTATATATATATATATATCATATATATATATATCATATATATATATGATAGACAGACAGACAGAAATGGGAAAGGTAGTGGGCCAATCCAGCCCAGGAGCAAAGGAGTAACTTCTGTTGGGGGTGAAGTGTCCTCAAGTCAAAGCTCTTTTGAGCCAGGAGTTCCAATATCTTAAGGTGAGAGATGGCATGACCCATCTCTGGAACAGAAAGTTCATTATATTCACACCACCTCTTGCCGTTTTCTTATATTGAACATCACACTGGTAAAGATACATCTTCTTCACTCACTCCCTTGATCCATACAATGACTATCTCCTGAGATACTTTTGCAGACTTATCCAGAGATAGTGTTTACCAACTAACATGGCATTCCTAAGGCCAGTCAAATCAACATCAAATTTACTATCACCCTATGTAAGAGTGTTTGCTATTAATACTGTCATTAATACCAATGTTTCAGAGTCTTATGTGTAAATGTATTTTTATACCCCCAGTATTGAGATATTGGAGAAACATATTGGGGTCATTATTCTTTTTAAGATGCCTGGATAAGCAGTATATAAAAAGACTTGAATAAGGTATGTTGAATACATAGATGCATTTTTATAAAAGTAAAACTAGGAGGGCTGTGGTAACCCAAAAGTAATTTTACTTGTTTGCTTTTTTCTTTTTCTTTTTCTTTTTCTTTTTTTTTTTTTTTGGAAAGAAATCATAGGACAGTGAGGAGAGTGATGTTGTTTTCAGTGAGGAGTTGTCTCACAGAGAATAAAATAGTCATAGTACTGAAAGCCTGTAGACCACAAGAATTTAACAGTGATTCCAAGATAAACCATTTGTAGCTCATTCACTTGAGAATAAGACTGAAATTATGCAGGGAAAGAGCGAGCCAAAGTAGAAGAAAATTAAGTATGAATCAACCAGAAAAACAAAATTACAGTAGAAGTTCAGTTCAATGCTGGGAAGATAGCTTGCCTCTTACACAAAAGAACCTATTAAAAATCCAGTCTGACTTAATCTTTATATTGAAACTAGTATTGATTCAAATCAGAAATTAAGAGCATATGAGGTACTGTCACCACACTGAGATTAATAAGTCCCACTACCTGCAGAGTTCTAAGAAGTGCTACGTAAATCCCTACAATATCCTGACTCAAATCAGTACATGCTACAGACAGGATCACACCCGTTATTTATATATTTTGGGAGAGAGTTTTACTGTGTAACCCAGGGTATCCTTGAACTCACAGTGATCCTCTTTCCTCAGCATCCTTAGTGATAGGAATACAGGCGTGAGACACCACAGCAGCTCAGGTATCATTGCACCCTTATCTAATGAGAATGTGCAAGGTTAGGAGTAAGACTGAAATAAGCTGACATGGAAAGCAATACAGCTCTTGCATATTGTCAGTACCAGAGTTATGATGCAATTACATTTTAAAACATTTACTATTTGTCTTCTGAGTAGCAATCATGATACTCTGATAAGTGATAAGAAAGAAGTAATAATTGCTAGCTTAAAAACATATACAACATAGTGAGAATAAACATGTGTATCCTATAAAATAAAATAATTAAAATCAACAGTCAAAAGGTTCAAATTAGTACAACTTGACTAAGCAACAGTGCATCATTACCCAGGGCTACCACGGGAAGATGGTTAGGGAAGGCCTGAGGCACTTTCCTTATGGTGATGAAGCCCTCTCCAGTCCTATAGCCAGTTCTAAGCAATGACCCATGTAAAGGCACAAGGACAAATGGTATGCCCTTCAGAAGGATGACAATTAGATGTTAGTTGAAGTACAGGTTGCATTAAGAGTTGGAGTACAGAAAATAACAGGTGACTTATGTGTGGGTGTTAGGTCATGGGCAAGTCTTGAGATTTGAAGATTACAACGTTGGTAAAAATATAGAAATCTACTGAGTCTGGGAGTCTCAGGAGCAGGAATCTGTGATTAGAAGTCAATAGGGAGAATATAAATCCGTCTGTTCTTTCTTTAATCTTATGCTTGTTCATCACTTACACATGTCTCATAATGGTCTGTGAACTATGGAGCAAAACAAAGAATACTCTGAATATATCTAGACACATGGTGCTTATGCCCCAGTGAAAGGAGTTACAACACACAAGAGGCAAACAAATGACATAATTCCCAGATAACTGCAATGAAGAGGAGTACGTGTTTGTTTGCTTGTTTATTAAGACTGGCCTCACTTTTGAAATAAGATCTCATACAGCCTAAGATGCTCACAGACTCACTGCTGAGGTTGGCCTTGAACTCCCAATCTCCTTTCCTCAGTTCCCAAGTATTAAAATTACAGATGTGTTATGAATATTCTTACTTGAGATGATTTATCATTATTAATATTGCCACATTGTAAAGGCTAATTTACCAATTAGGGGTTAGATACGACCTTTGCTAGATTTAGAATGAGGGCTCCATCCACAAGACATTTAAAGTACTGAAGGCTTGGTCTCTAGTTATGGTGTTATTAAGACTGAGTGGAATGTGAGGGCTCCATCTTCACCAATGGACTCAACTTCACTGCATTAGAACAGCATTATTTTCCCTCATCTCCTCCTCCCCCCCACATCCATTCTCTGATACTGTCTCTTTCTTGTTGAGGTTTGGTATTTTCTTGTGTATTGTAATGCTAAGTTGTGTATTGTAATGCCAAGACCTGGTTGCCCCAGAGACAGAGAATCTGTAGGTAGACCCAAGTGACCCTATGTGACCTTGTCCTCAAGTTATTTCTGATTGGTAAACAAATATGCTGATGACTAATAATTGGGCAGAAGAGACTTTGGTGGGGTTTAGGATTCCCCACCTTGGGAGTCTGAGGAGAACCTAGAGGGAGAGAAGGAATGGAGGAGAAGCCACCATGGGTTAGGTGAGTCATGAATATGTGGTTCTAAGGACTTCCCAATTGGAGTTAAGGGCAGCGCAGATGAAACATAGTACGTACAGTCTGGGGCTGTAGGAAAGTAGATTCTAATAGCCTAGAAGATATCTGGTCAGCTCTTATGCTATTTAAAGCTTATTGTAAACAATAGAAGTTGTGTGTCTTTTATCTGGGAACTAAATGGCCAAAGTTGAGTAGCTATGCTCCACTGCACCCCAGCACCAGGAAGTTCTGCTTCACCACAGGACCAGAAACAATGGAGCCAGCTGACCATGGACTGAAAACAAAACTCTCTTTTTTTATAAATTGTTTCTCTTGGGCTGGAGAGATGGCCCAGAGTGTCGGAAGACTGCCTTCTCTTCCAGAGGACATAGGTTCATTTGTCAGCATCTCCACAGGTGCTTACAGACAACTGACCTCCACTTGAAGAGGATATGAAAAAGTCTTCTGGACTCCTTGGGCACCACGTATGCTAGAGGTACAAAGACACATGCATAGGCAAAACGCCTATAAACATCAAATAAATAATTAGAGAAATTAATAAAAACCTGTTTCTTTAGGCATTTGTCAAAGCAGTGGACAGATAACTAAGACAGTTTTCCACCTGTGGAGTCATGGTGCAGAACAATGGCACTAGGTAAAAAAAGGGAGAGAGCATGCAGGAGAAGCTCAAGTCTTAGTGGAGATGGGATAACAATGAGAATATTCATTAAAAGACTCTTGGATTATAAGCCTATGATTTTAAGCTAAGAAATTCAGGAGAACATCAGTATCAACATCCTCCTCTTCCACACACACACAATTGGTGCAACCAAACACTTATCTAATACCTTAAGGAAAGTAGACTTATTTTGGCTTACAGTTTGAGGAGATATAGTCCATCACAGGAGAGGGGCCATTGTGGCAATGTGCCTGTGCTGGTGACAACATGTGACATGAGTGACAAGGAAGGAGAGAAAGGGAGACGCCAGCCCTCAGGTGGTTTTCTCGTTTCCATTTTTTTTTTTTTTTTTAATTTCAGGCTGAGATTACAGCCCATGGGATAATGTCACCCACATTCATGACGGACCTGTCCCTGCTAGTGGTTCCTCCTAGGAAGTATTCTCATGAACACATCAGATCCACAAATGCCTTAGGTACTTTTGAACCTAATCATATTGATAATTAAATTTACCATCACAGCATCGAACTTGAGGAAGAAGCAATGAATTAAAAAATGAAAATAAAAAGGAAAGGAAAGGCCATGCCTACTCTGAGGTGTGACTAAGGAGAAAGTTTATTGTAGTGATGTGTGTGCGCATTATCAGAGTCAGGGGCCTCTGGGAGAGTCTAGAGTGGACATAACTCTGAGCTGGGCCATGTGAAGAGAAGGGGAGGGAAAAGAGGGGAAACAGGTACAACAACCAGGAGGCCCAAAGGTACAAAAAGAGCAGGCAACCAAAATGGTTGGATTATACAGGGAAGAGCAGCCTAGCCCCCTGGGCTGGAGAGTTCAGGGTATGCCAGTCAGGAGAACTGAAGTACTGAAGGATGCCTGGAGAAACTGATGGCCTGGTCTGCTTGGATATGTTAAATAGGCATCTCAGCATTTGTCCAGGGTTTAAAGCCTAACAAGAACCAACTCCCACACATTTCCCACTGACCATCACACATATACGCTTTGGCATGTTTGTCCCACCATACACAATTAAATAAATGTAATAAAATGTTTTATTTTTAAGTCCTGGAAGTTGATGAGTATAGATCAGAGTGTAATCCTTGCAACAAATGCTTCAGTTCCTCACTTGTGAAATGAATGTTTTCTTTCTTTCTTTCTTTCTTTCTTTCTTTCTTTCTTTCTTTCTCTCTTTCTTTCTGTTTGACACAATATCTCTATGTAGTCCTGGCTATCCTCAAACTCAGAGAAATCCTCCTGTTTTTGCTCCTACATGATGGGACTAAGCCTGGCAAGAGCATTTTCTTATGGTAATTTGAATAGTCACTGTCTTCTTTAAATGTGTAAGATTCTGTAAATCAAAATCATTTTCTTATTTTTTTTGCTCATCCCTTTATCTCTTGTTATTTCAAGATGATTGGCCCCCAAGATAATTATTATATGAGTGCAAAGTATGTTACTAAACAAGGATTATTTAGATCTCTTCCTTAGGTTGTTCAAGCTGTATGATTAGGATTGCAGGGTCTGTACATGTTGACATTGTCTCCTGGTTCAGTAGCTTTCCTCAACATAACTACTTGCGTTTATTACCATCCCTATAGAATGGGACTGGTCTGCTTTCTGCTGTGGGTTACCCCACTACAATCATACATTGTTAAAATGTTCTTTCTGTTTCTCCCAGTTTCAATCATTTTACTATAATATGCTATTCATAAATGATTGGAGGGTCCTGCTTTCTTCAGCCAGCCAGTTCTAGCATGCTTTATAGTCTGTAAAAATCTTAAAACCACAATAGGAGAAAGAGCAGCATTTCAGATTATGTTAATTGTGTTAAGAATTTAAGCCCAGTGCCTTATCTTTAAAAAAAAAAAATGTTTAAGCAAAATTAGAGAACACTATTAAGCTACACAACAGGCAGCAGTATAGGAACTTATGGTCTGTGTTATATGCAGAGGAGAGGGTCCCTGGCTATTGGAATGTTGGTCAATCATCATGTTCCATTTTCAATTAGTTGATATGAGTTATTGATTTAAAATATCCAAACTGCAAGTTAATAGAGAACTGTGCTAGTTGGTTTTTATTGTCAATTTCATATAATTTCGAGTCATTTGGAAAGAGGGAACCTAATGGAGGAACTGATAGCTGATGTGGGAGGACCCAGCAAACACACTCCCTGCCCCCATACACACTAATCATAGTGTGATAAGCTATGTCCATAGATCCTTGGATTACTTTGTTGACAAGAGATATGTCTTAGTTAGCATTTGTGTTGCTGTGAACAGACACCGTGATCAAAGCAACTCTTATAAAGGACAACATTTAATTGGGGCTGGCTTACAGGTTCAGAGGTTTCGTTCATTATCATCATCGAAGGAAGCATGGCAGCATCCAGGCAGACATGGTGCTGGAAGAGCTGAGAGTTCTGCATCTTGATCCAAAGGCAACCAGGAAAAGACTATCTTCCAGAAGTTAGGAAGAGGGTCAATATACACAGTGACACACTTCCTCCAACAAGGCCACACCTACTCCAACAAAGCTACACCTCCTAATACTACCAATTCCTGGGCCAAGCATATTCAAACCACCACAACAAAGCTTGATGTGATTTAGGGAAGTGATTTCTTTTCTTGTCATTTGTCCATGACAAGAGAAGAAAACAAGAAGCATTTGGTTAGTTTTCTAACCAACTTTTCAATGAATGTATTTTTTTAGGTCATAAATTTCTTAATAAAAAACAAAAACAGCCTGGTGATGGTGGTGCACGCCTTTAATCCCAGCACTTGGGAGGCAGAGGCAGGCGGATTTCTGAGTTCGAGAGTTCGAGGCTAGCCTGGTCTACAGAGTGAGTTCCAGGACAGCCAGGGCTACACAGAGAAACCCTGTCTCGAAAAACCAAACCAAAAAAACAAAAACAAAAAACGAAAACAAAAGCAAGATTGTTCATAGAAATATCGGGCTCACTAGAGAATCATTAAATTGTATTATTAACCTCTCTTTGCTTAAGTCTTCTCAGACTTCACTGCCCAAGGCCTAGCCTTCTCAGACAGTTGGAGAAGGATGGTGCCACCTCTTGCTTCGTCTACATCTCAGCATCTGTAGTGTTGCTGACCAAAAGCAGTTTGGGCTCTTCGGACTAGCTTGAGATCCATTCAGTGTGGTAGTGACTTAAGTCATTTACAATTTATCAGTTTTTTGGTGTGTTCCTGGTCCCTCATGGATACATGGCAGATTTAAATTCTGGAAATTTTGTGTGGCATGTTTTTCCTCCTGGCTAGACTGGACCCAGGTGGAAGCCAGTCTCCACTCAGAATAGATACCACACATAGAGAAATGTAGTAATGAGCTAATGGAGCATTTTAGCATTTCCAGAATACTTGCTGTAACTATGGAACTGGTTATGGAGGCTCTTGAATTTTGAGGTTTAGAGGAATTTATTCTGATGACAGAATTAGTAAAGCCATCCTGTGTTCACTTTATCAGTTTCCCATTATATCAGTATTCAGTAGGTTGATAATAATATGAAAATATTATTTTTTTAAATTTCTTTTTTAGATTTACCTTAATTTTTTTTGTGTTTACATGAATGTATGTATGCATGTATGCTTGGATGCATGTGCCCGTGAAAGCTAGCAGGGGTGTTGGCTCTCCCTGAAACTGGAGTCAAAAGACAGTTGAGAGCCACTGGGATGCTAGGAACTGAACCCAGGTTCTCTGAATGTGCTCTTAGCCACTGAGCTGTGTCTTCAGCCTCAAGTGTCATACTATTCATAAAGACTCTTGAGAGTGCTCTAGTGACAAAATAATAGTGGGAAAACAAAATATCTCTATGGTTGTCTGCTGGTCACTTTATTGAATGATAAGACCTGCTGTTCCTTTACCAGAGAGAAGCATGCTGCTTTCCCTTCTGAAGCCCGCCTTTGCCCCTTGCAGTTGCCATTTCTAGTCAGGTCTATTGAATAGACTTGCTCTGAGTTCAAGTCCCTAAATTCTACTTAGAAGATCCTTTGCCTTCCTGCAAATAACCCAATTCAGCCATGCCCGTTTTGCACACGTACATTAGGATGGAGTGTCTCACAGAATGTAGACCATGTGTCTTTTTCATAAAGAGCACAGTCTCTAGGATTCCCACTGCCAACACCTAGGGATTGAACTCTCAGCCATAGTCATGGGTTTTGTGCCAGACGATAGTTTAATCTTGTAATACTATGTTCATTGACTTCTTACAATGGGGAAAGGGGCAGGTATGCTAGAACACTGAGTTTGCTATCGCTCTCTGCCTAATTCCGTTGAGGCATAGTCTCTCCCTGAACCTGGTGAGAACCTGGGTTGTTTAGCTAGGCTAGCAGCCAAGAAGCTGCAGCACTTCTGCAATCTCTCTGCTCTGCAGCACTGAGGTTTTAGATATACAAGCCTATAGCTGTATATAAACACGTAGCTTGTTGTAGGGGTGCTGGGATCTGCACTCGGGTCTTCGTGGTTCAGTAGTAAGCTGTCTTAACCACTGTGCCATCATCTCTCAAGCTGTTGCTTCTATATTCTAAAGAGTTACAAGGAGAGGTCCCTGCGAGGTGAAGCACAGTCTTGCCTCTTGATTGTCTTTATTGTGTGTTTTAAACAGCAATGTAAAACTCTTTTGATTATGTATAACTTAAAGATCACAAAGTCCAAGTAATAACCTTTGCTGTGCAAACTTTTAAAATTTCTTTGGCCATTGTATCTTGTTTTGTTTTGTGTTATAGAATGAATGATAGTAACTATAGTATTAGAAAGGATATTTAAAACAAAACCTGATTTATAATGCCAAATATTCTTGCTCAGCTTTTTTTTTTTTTTTTTTTTTTTAACATGACAGAACTGATTCCAGCTAAGATTAAACTCTTTACTTGTTTGGGCAAAATTTTTCAATGTAAACAGGATCTTGAAGATAAAAATATTAAATTTTGAACAGGCTATGGTAGTGCCCATCTGTAATTCCAGTACTTGCAGAGTAGAGGTGGGAGGGTCAGGAGTTCAAGGTCAGTCTGAACTATTTTGTCTCAACAGACAAAACCATGAGTCATATATATTTTGTAAATACGTACCAAGTATGTGTAAGACATCAAGTTTCTAAGTCTAAATTGAATCTGAGCTGTCGGTCTTATAGTAACTAACTTGCACACTAAGGAATTGCAGTTAACTTCAATCTAATTTATTACGTGCCTTTTCCACCCTGTGCCTCCTCCCACTCAGGCCCTAGTGCACTATGTCTGCTTGACAATGCTCGCTGCTTCCCCTTTTAACAACACTGGTTATCCTATTCCCGTCTAGTCTGTTGTCAAGAAGTCTAACTACTGCAGTCCCTGCAAAAGCTCAAAGATACTAATGTCACCAGCCTCCAAATTCAGAGCAGAGTGTTCTAAATAACCCAGAGCATCTCATTCTAGGTCCAGATCTAGATGTCTGTTAAGAATTTTAAAAACCTGACCTCCAACGTACATTTCTAAAGTTGCCTCCAACTCCTCTCCCCTTAAGCTATGCTGTATGCTAGAGATGCCTTTGCACTGCACTGGTTAGATCTGACCTCCGTTTCTGTTGTTTCTGTTTACCCACCAAATTCCAACCCTGGATCCCCTTTGGAGTTCTGATTTAATTTAGCCCTTGTTTCTTCCTGTTTCACTCCAGTGTTTGCTGTTCAGGCTCTACCCACAACTCCCAGGCCTCCCCTCCCTCCCCTCCAACTTGCAGCCCTCCCCTCCCCACTGTTCACCCCTCCTTACTCCCCAGCCCTCAGGCCCCCCCTTGCTGAACTCTCATGTACGTCTTTCAAATTTCATGGGCCAATTTAGGTTTCTATGTGGATACTTCCTAGTTCTTTTGTCTGGAACATCCCTCCCATATTTGGTTTCCTCCTCCAACCCTCAGCCAAAATGTCACATCCTTAGACAGGCTTTCCAGGACCACAGTAGCTTCCGAAGCCCATCTTGTTCTCATCCAGTAGCTTTCAAAGTCCATCATCTAGGATGTAGGTCCACGAAGACATGAAGCCTGTCTGTCCTGTCTGTTCTCTCTCCAGTCCCTCCTGGAATGCTATTTCACTTTACTCCTTTGCTCCCATGGATTAAGGAGGATTGTCTACTGATTTAAAGGTTGATCTCTGCTAGTAACCCCACAGGGAGCTACTCAGAAAAAAATGATTTCCCAACAGTCTGTTTTTCCAATAATCCCACACCAGTTGATGCATAAGGTTTATGTACCAACACTGTACTGCATGAAGAGATATTTAACTTAGCTATGCCATCAGTGCTTTTCTTAATGGGCCACCAATAGAAAAACAGTTGGATTATTTTCCGTGTGTGTGTGTGTGTGTGTGTGTGTGTGTGTGTGTCTGTGTCCACTTGTGTACGGGGCATGGTGTGTATGTGTATATGTGAGTATAGGCACTTGCCTGGAGGCAAAAGATCAGTATCTACTGCCTTCCTTGGTCACCTTCCACCTTATATATTTTTAAAAGTCATTTTATTATTTCGGTCACTTATGTGTGGGTGTATCTCTGGAGCTGAGATATAGGCAGTTGTTTGCTGCTCAACATGGGTTCTGGGAATCTAGCATCAATTCTCTGGAACAGCAGCAAGGGCTCTTGAGCCATTTCTCCAAGCCCTCTGCCATTTATTTATTTATAGACATGATCTCTTATTGAACTTGGAGCTCACCAACTCAGCTAGATTAGCTGGCCAGCTAGCCCCAGGGATCTACATGATTCTACTCTTGCAGTGCTGCGGCTGCACAAATGAATTGGCGTTAATATGGATTTGCGGGATCAGGACCCAGATCCCCACGCTTCCTTGGCAAATACTTCAGCAACTGCATCATCTCCCCAGACCCTCCTTTAGCTTATTTGGAGCAAGTATGATTCTTTCATTAAGTAACTGTTTCACTATTTATTTCTCTATGCTTATATTTATTACTATTAAAACTGTGTTTATTATATGAAATAATACGTTATTTAATATATTGCACATGTGTGTACACATGATTACCTCTAGAGGTAAGAAAACAACTTTCAAGAGTCAGATTTCTTATTCTACTATTGTGTGGGACCCAAGAATCAAACTCAGGCCAACAATTTTTTTCCCCTCTCTTTTTCTCTCTCCCTTTTTCTAAGCCTGGGTCTCATTCTGTAGCCCTGGGTGGCCTGGTACTGCCTATGTAGACCAGACTGACCTTTAACTCACTGAGACCTTCCTGTCTCTGCCTCTGTCTCTGGTGGGCTAAGATTTAAGGGTCATCCCATGACCAGCAACTTTTGGAAAAAGCAGTTTGCAGTATACTTTTATTGCAAGTTATCTCAATTTTTACTTCACCTACAAAAATAAATGGGATAACTCTGGACTTTGAAGCCACGTGATAAATAAAATGAAATGAAGTCCTGGCATGTGACTTATCTTTGTAATTTGGGTAAAAATCAAATTACTTGTTTTGTGGTGTGTCTAATTGAAGAAAAATGACATGTACATAAAGAATGAGGATTTGTCCAAGTAGCTGCTGAGGCCGGATCATGTATTTGAGAGAACAAACAATAGAGTGTTCATGAGCTTGCAGGCAGAGGTGTTATAAACACACATATAAGAATGCTGTTATTACCTTGGCCCTAGGCAACCGAGGTGCTAAAGAAAAACCTTCTAGTGACATCTTTCAAGGCCTGGCCACTTGAGAAATACAGGAAATTTACTCAGAGATAATTCTTTCTACTCAGAATTGCCTCAGCACAGAGGCAATGGGCTTAGACTACACACTGTCGTCAGTGCATTTAAATTCCAACAGCATAAATATTTTCAAAACCCCACGGTGCCTGGAAGTCCTTCTGTGAGATGAGTAATGGGGTTTGAGCCCATTGTGACAGTCACTAAAATTGGAGAGACATTTGCTGCACCAAATTTAGAGGGATCTTGGAGACCAAAAAAAAAAAAAAAAAAAAAAACCCAACTCGTGAAATTATAGCCACAAGTGGATAAGAAGGAATTAGGGCAACCTAATTCCTAATCCAACTGTTGCTGAACACGACTTACGTGTAATCATATTTTCTACACTGGATTGCCATATTTATTTTAACTGTGTGAGTCTTTTTATTCATACCACATAAGCTTGTACTCTGTGAGAGAATGGAGGAGTCAGACACTTTATTTGTGAATGGGAAAGGAGTCTTCAAAAGTGTAATGACATGAATTGCTAGGTATTGTGGCATGTGCCTTTGATCCCATGGAGGTGGAAGCAGGAAAGTCAGGAGTTCAAAGTCATCTTTTGTTAGCCAGTTCAGTTTGAGTCCAGCCTAGGCTACATGAGAGCCTGACTCCTACATCAAAAAGAAGTAAATTATGAAAGGAGAACAAATCCCTCCTTGATTTCTGCTTCAGGTCCTGCCTCCCATTTTCTGCTTTGAATTTCTACTCTGACTTCTCTTCCTGATGGACTGCCATCGGGACCTGTACGCCCCAATAAAACTTTCCCTTCAAAAGTTGCTTCGGGTCAGAAAATTTTATCCCAGCAGTAGAAAGCAAACTGAGAGGAAAAAAAGAAAGAAATGCTTTAAAGAAAATATTGAAGATATTAATTAGGAGATGAATGAAGGACTTGTAGGGAGGGAGGAGCAAGATGGTGACTGCTGTTGACATGGCGGAAGCCCTCGGGCTTTCTAACCAGGGTACTTAGAATAGCAGGGTTTCATGAATTCTCAGAATGTCTGTTTGCTTTGAGGTATGGCTTCACTATGTAGCTTAGGCTGACCTTGAACTATAGACGGTTTTGTTTCTACTTCCCAAGTGCTGGGACCACAGGTGTGAGCTACCACGCATTTTATTGGTACAATACTTTCTTTATAAAAAAGTTATTATATGCTTCAAATTGAATTGCAGGCTTGGGATTCTGCCTGATTTGTTGTCGTTTCTATGTCAGAACTTATGTATTCTATTCTTTGAAATGTCTAAACAACTCAGAGATTTTGAGTTTGGGAAGAAAAGCTTGAACAGGCTTGCTTTTTAAATGTGTCCAACGTTGTTCAACTGTAAAACTTATATGCATTTTGTATTTGGGGTTTGTTTAAAACTTCCTTTTTTAAAGACTAAAAATGCTCCTCGTATTCATTATCTTTTCAACTTCACTTTTAGTCTTTTGGAAAAAAGAGGAAGTAGTGACTGCTTAAGGGCAAGTAGCAATATCACACACACACACACACACACACACACACACACACACTCACACTCACACAAACACTCATGCACACACATACCCCCAGAACCAGTTAGGTCACATTGAAGCGTGTTTTCATGCACACCCCTAGGACCAGTTAGATCACATGTTTTTAAAGCATATTTTCTGACTTCAAAGGCCTGTTTCTGAAAATTAAACGTGGACATTTAGAACGTTAGTTTCCACCAGAGGAGCTCGCTTGAATTCCACCTTAACATCCACAGAGACCAGCCCACTTCTTAGCCCCTCCTACCAGCGGGAGAAGACTTGCTTCAAGTCGGAACTGTGAAGGGCTCCCGACTGACAGAGAGCTAGAAGGCACAGAGAGAAGTCTGAGGATTCTCATTTAACTCTGGGAACTGTAAGCAATGCATTTACTCTCCCTGCCTGCTTCCTCTTGCACTTTCTGTAGCTATCCGTGGGCAGCTTCCTAGGAGGAAGGCAGCCAGGCAAGATAAAAACCTCACTTTGTTCACTCCTCAGCCTTTGGGAAAAGTTCACAAAGTAGGGTTCAGTTTCCTTCTAGCTGAAGAAGATTTAGTTTTCTGGGTCTAAGAGAAGATTGGAATAAAGGTATAGGTTGTTTCCTTCAGCGAGTGCTGGGAAATTGAGTCTTGATAGAGAAGTGAGTTGGCGCGCCTCTGTGTTCCACGTGATGTCACCCAGTGATTCCGAACTCCTGGATTTGAGTTGCAAAGCTGCTTGTCAGTGAAGATGTTTAGGGGCCGTTTGGTGACTCATTTAAATTTTAATTGATAAAAAAGGTCATGTATGCAGTGAATTCCTGGGTTGCTGTGTGATGTGACAGGCAATATTGAAAAACGAATCGTGAACTAACAAGCATTGCTGCTCTAAGTTTTTGATGAACTTGTTGTGACAGGAGAACAGGTCAAAACTTTTTCGGAAAATACTTTATCCAGTTGCGCGCTTGAAGTTTGAATGTGAATACCCTTTTAGAATTGGGATTCAAAAGATGGAAGGGGAAAAGGGACTTGGTTTTAAAATAATTGACTTAACTTCTTTATGTCTTTTACAACTTGTAATGACTTCGGCCTTAAATATATATTCCTCACTTCAGACACTAGGTTAAGAAAAATGCTCCTGATACTGGCTGATGGTTTAAACTGCTTTCACTGAAGGCCAGTGGAGAGCATTAGAGATGTGCCACTTAGAAGAGGTGGATTCTAGTGTTACATTTGGGATTCTAATTTGGGAAATGGGTATATTTTGTGTTGCTTCTGTTTGTTGGATACATTTGAAATTGCAGTCAAAGAAATTCACAGGCAGTTTAATGAAATAAAGGCATCGAGTCTGAAATTATATCCCAGATATACTGAGACCTTGCCAGTGAAACTGGTCTCTGTTTTCATTGAGCTCAAGAAGAGTTAAATTTTAAATTAAGCAATAGTTGTGAAATGTATAGAGAAGTTTAATGGCCTTCTCTCAAAGTTTTACAAAACTTCCTCTAAGGAAAAGATATTTTATGGGAAGAGACACGGTTTCATTTTAACTGTATACGTTTTTAAATAGCATCTCATATTTATTTTTAAATAGAAAAATAAAGTTATGAAACACATGTCTTAGCCTCTGATAAGGTACATGTCAGAGAGTTAAGTTGGCCTGTCTTTAACCCTTGTATTTCCTAGTGCTGCTACTTAGAAAGCAGAGTCCTGAAGCTGATTGTTTGATTGTTTAAATATTAATAAATATGCTCGAGGAGTAAAAAAAGAGGAAGACAAAAGTTGCCATGTTTGTTTTTCCTCCCCTTCTGTATATTACTACATCCCCCCCACCGTACGTCCTCATGCTGGAGACATATATATTCCTTTTTCTCTCTTTTTGATCATTAACTCCTTTACAAACATTTTGAGAACTTTGGAGTTCTCCTAGGATAATGAACACATGCTTGTCCAGTGCACACAAATCTGAAAGGAAGAAATTCACACATTTGGCGAAGGAATGGAGTATTTCATAAACCTTTGGGTTTTCTGATAATTTATCAAAGTTAAGCAGCAAAGGATTCCACATGTGAGTCAGACAGCATCTCACAGGGTACTTGTTCACTGAGAGGAATGCCAAGCACCCTACTGCCACGAAGAGAACCACTTCCTAGAAAGCCAGTGACCTAGATTCTAGACTCAGCCCCAACAACAGTCTCCATGAAACATCAGGCCTATCATTGTTTTCAACCTTTGACAAGTTTTTGTTTAAGCACAATAAACATAGTGGCAAAGTAGATGCACAAGTTTTTGACTGGATCCTGAAGTACATCTATATATTCTACTTTTGTCCTAACATTCTGAATTGTATTTCCCAGATTGATCATGTGTTTCAATATTATTTTTATTACAAAGATAATTCACACTTGTTGTCAAAAATCTCATTAAATAATAGAAAAATTGCAAAGAACAAAATGAATATATGTATATACATACATATATATATATATATATATATATATATATATATATATTCTCCCCTAAGGAGTTAATTACTTGTAAATGACCTTTCTTTAGAATTTGTTCATTATCTAGCATGCATTAACACATAGAAAAAGAATCCATGTAGTTTCATTAATTTATGCTTTTACACATTTTCCTTTATATTATATAATCTACTCAAAAACTCACAAATATGGGAGTTAGATTTTATATGGCATTCTACCCTGATTTATGATTTTATTAAAACATCTTTTTATAACTGCAACTCTATATTCATCCATATTTTTGGAAAATGTTATTAAGTCTCTACTCTGAGTCAGATATCATATAGGGGATGATAACCTATGAACTAAAGACTATGGCTCTTATTATGAGCTGTCTTTAGTCTGTGGATATGCTGAACTGACCAATCATAAATGATTGAATATTTAGATTGATTATAAATATTAATCTAGAACCATTATATTAGTTGGTATAACACAGTATGATTCAGCCTTACAAGTGCATTTCTAGATAGCTATGAGATCATAAACCACCTAGCTACTTAATCTCCATGTTGTTATTTGTTTTTAGCTGTAAAATAGAAATAAAAATAAAATTCAGTGTGCTGACAGTTCTCATAATAATTAACAAAATACCACTGAGTACTAGTTAATCTTCACCATTTTGCTTTGGAGGACTGTACCCATTCTTAAGTAGCTTGAATTAGTTTAAGTAGCTTAAGGATTGGAGTTTGCCTAAGATTACATTGAATGGTATCATACAGAATAAGCAGAGAATCCAGTCACTCAGACACCTGCTACAGGAAGAGTGCTACCTTATTTACAGTTGTATCTCTTTCTTAACCAAGTTTGGGAAATGTTCAGAATGGTTACTTAGAAGGGGGCACCTTTCGATGTAACTTTAGCATTTTTTTTCCTCAGTGTTAACTTTCAGACTAACACACCTGAACAGCTACAGTTCACATTATCAAAGATCTTTTAGAATTTCCATGGATTTTGGAGCATGCCATGGGTCTTAATGATACAGACGTAATTCCAAAGTAGAAAAATCCTGTAGACACTCTCTTCCTCATCTTTTAGAGGTTCGTCTCAGTGTTTCATGAAACTTCCCTTCACAATGGGTGGGAATGCACAAGAACGTGAGAGAAAATCATGTTCTCATAGACTCATAGTCACGAAAATTGAGGAAATGGAAGAGAATTCTGAGGAGATGCCTCAAGATTTCTGTAGCCTCTTTCACTGCACTGGAGACATCCAGGCTTGCTTAAGAGAAAGTAGGGCAAAGGCCAAGAGCTGGTTATATGATGGTTGCTAGTAAGAAAGTTTGTAAAAAGAATGTCCACATTTGTCCATAATCAACTTTGACCAACTCATCATCTTCTACCTCTTGACTATTGAGATAACAAAGTTAGTGAACAGACCATGATTCTGGGGTTCTTTTCAGAGAAGGCAGCCAGCTGGGAAGATATTCTTCTGATCTTTTGATCCCATCACCTGTGTGTGTGTGTGTGTGCGTGTGTGTATGTTTTGCTGGTGGGGCTGCAGCATGTTTTTGCTGCTCTTTATGTGTAGATCTCAGTTAGTGTTTCTGTCTGTGACTCTTAATCCACCCATACCAATCTTTAAATATAGTTTCCTTCTCTCCTTAAACAAATGTAAATAACTCAGTGCTGATCATAAGCAGTTTGGAAAACCTGCACTACCAGTTTAATCACTTAATTAATTCAAGTGTCTTTAGAGAAACTCAACAAATACCTGTTGAGTGAGCTAGGATTAAAAGACAGTAGACTGGCAGACCTTATCTTTCTTTTCTCTCTCATTAACACCTGCAGCTGTGAACAATTTGCTTCGACTTCTACTCCTTTGCTTGGCCTTGGAGTCTACAGGCAACTTTAGCTATTTTAGGTAGAGTAACTGCTATTTCAGTTAGCAGAAAGTGTCCATAATATGTCTAATTTCTGCATTTTTAACAAATGAAAACACAACAAAACTCATGTATCTGCAAGTTTCAACTTGTGTTTTCTTACTCATTTGTTTGTGTTTATGAGCTATTTTCCAACCATTTAGTTTGAAGAAAAATTTGAGTTCTACTATTATCTCCTATTTATATAGTGCTAAATGGTTTATAGGAAGGCTACATAAGAACTTCATTCTAAAATGAGGCTGGTAGCACAGCCAGGTAATCCCAGCTACTTAGGAAACTGACACAGGAGGTTAGCAAATTCAAGGCATACATGGGCTATGCCTTAAGTTCCTTTGCTTGCCAAGCATTCACTAAATTGTAAATTCTGTCCTGAAAAAGAAAAAAAAAGAAAAAAAAAGAAAAAACAAAACAAACCACAACAACAAAAAACAAGCAACACAAAACAAAACAAAAAATTCCATTCGGTTTTTTTTTTTTTTTGTTGATGTTGTTTTTGAATTAGCAGAGCAGTCACTCCTGTTGGCATTTACAGATATGAAAAGAGAAATTTGGGGAAAAAATCAAATAGCTCTCTATACAAGCTTCTGTCCATGGCATCCACCGGATGTACTTTGTATATTTTTTTATTAGAGCAGCTAAGCTATTGATATTCCCTGCTTTTGATATGCTTTCTTTGTGGCCTCCTTCAGTTGGGCTACCAGAAACACTGAAAGGGGAGGCTCAGCACAGCACATGGTCTCACAGCCCAGGCCACAGCAGCTCAGTTGCTCTGCCCTTGCCACCTGCTCCCTGATTGACAGGACACTGCACCAACATCTCAGAATGATTGAAAAGATTAGTTTTTGATTTGTAATTTCAGGGATTTTGAACTACTTAGAATTTTACATAAGCACATAGTGCTTAAAAGAAAATAAAGTAACCTTGTCTCGGAAAAAAGAAAGAAAGAAAGAAAGAGAGAGAGAGAGAGAGAGAGAGAGAGAGAGAGAGAGAGAAAATAAAGCATATGATATTTTATCAAATCTACAAAATAGACATATTCAAGACTGATTTAATTATGAATCATGATGAGAAATACTTATTTAACCAAAGGATGTATATCCAAGTGGCAACAGGGAAGATTCTCTGACTATTTGGAGTCTTAAGGCTCTTTCCATCTCTGATTATGCTGGAAAGTAGAAAGCACTTGCATTCACTCTTTGTGGAACAAAGTAAGTTGTTTCCTTTTCTAGAAATCTAGAAGCTTACAGTCAAGAAGATAGGTGCTTCTTCTCAGGGCTTATAAACTTCAATTATAAACCATTCTCAATTTGCATATGCATGACTTAGTCATAAGTAAGAGCTGAGGCCTGTATGCTGGGTGCAACTCTGCCTCTAGAAGCATTAGGTCAGAAAATAGCTTCAGAATTTCAGCCAGTGAATTGCCACACTTCCTATTTGTACCACAATTCATGCCTATAGCATTGATACGATAAGAAAGTTGAATGCAGTCTATAAGCAGCAAACTGGTTGTTAACTCCTGGTTGAAATGTATTTCCTTGTTGGATTCACAGATCTGTAGTTTCAGAAGATACAACTTGTCTGGGGTTGTCTTAGGGAAGTAAAAGTGTGTCTTAAATTTTTAGGTTCTGATGTTTATTTATGGAAACAAAAAGGCAATTGATTTTGTGGGGTTTTTTTACCTGTATTTTATGCAATGTTTTGAAAACATTGAGAGAATTAATTTAGAGAAATTGTGTCAGAAGTCATAAAAAAATCAACTTGGAAGAAAAGGCATTAAGATGCATACATGCATAATGATACAGATCATTTTATATAGACTCTTTCATCTATAACTATGATGTCTTAATAACTATAAACTACTTACTGTGTCCATCATAACCTCAAATAGCTTTCTATCTCCTTCTCATTCCACTGTCATAAGGAAGGAGATGATTTTAGAATTAACTGAGTTTATGAACACAGATTAAAGAATAAAAACTTGGTGTTTTTATAATTCATGGAAGAGCGTTTTACTCATACTGTACAATGTACATGTCCAAATAGCAACACCTTCTAAGTATTGGTAGAGACCTGATTCTCAGAAGTTACACTAACACACTTTATGAATATTTGTTGTAGCAAAACTTATAATTCAAATACATTTTTTGAAATCAAGAGTATAGAGGCATGCCTATAATCCCAGGTAGATAAATCACAAATTGAAGGATTACCTAGGATACAGAGTGAGTTCAAGGCTCACTTGGTCAATTTAATGAGGTCATGACTCAGACTGAGTAGGAAAACAATGGGGCTAGAATATAGCTAAGTGGTAGTGTATTTGCTGAACCCTTGCAAGACCGTAGTATCAAAACAAAAGGCTTAATTTAAAGCCATTTAACAGCTATTATAATCTATTACTTATATGTATTTCTTGAGCTAGCAACAACCAGGGAATTAAGCTTAAAATATGTAAACATTTACAATATGTAAACAGAACTTCCTCTCTCCTTCACATTGTCTACAGTGGTGCCTCTCCCTCGTCAATGACAAATGATGAAATGGTCAACTTAAGAAGACTCGAGGAATGAGAGGCGATGAGTTTGAAGTGCATAGAATGAGGGTAGCGTGGCTCACATGGTCTCCTGGCAGAGAGCAGAATTTGTAAGGAAACCTGCAAAGAAGCAACCATAAAATCAGATGAGATCAGGGCTTAGGGTAGCTCGGGAAGGATGGTGTTCCAGAGGGAACAAAGGTTGGGTAGGATGAGGGTGGAGGATTGCTTTCTATGTTAGAGAAAGTGGAGGTTGGTCCTGATCGTCCCCAGGTCTATCTCAGTGCAGTGATGAAGACAGACTAGAGGAAAAAGCAGAAGTGGGATAGAGATGCCGGAAGCAGAGGACAGGGCAGATCTGAATACAGCAAGGAAAGGATCCTTTCTAGAAGGATCAGGGACTGATGGAGATTGTAGTACATTTGCTCATCAGATGATCTGATTGAAGTTAATGTTTGATGATTCAGGAAAGAAAATCTTTGCCATCAGAAGGGGTAAGGAAGTAAAAATCTCCCATTCAGAGCCATGTGTACTAGGTCTATCCAGAAAAATGGAAGGTTGCCTTTTCAGTGAGGGATTGTCACATGTAGGACGGTCCTAAGCTAATACTTAGTATAGGTCGGTGAGGTCCTGGAGGGTGAGAAGGAAGTCAAGTCATTTCCATGAGTGAAGATGCCTCTTCAGGTTCTGGGGCTGGGAATCTAAAATTCAACCATTGCTTGGTTGGGTGGTGTCTCTGTAGCACTTGATTTTAGAGTGACTGTGTCTTCTGTTTTGCTTTTTGTTCTTCCAAAAAGGAGAAGGCAAGAAAGATGAAAGGGGGAAAGGAAAGAAGAGATAAAGAAAGAAAGAGAGAGAGAGAGAGAGAGAGAGAGAGAGAAGGGAGGGGGGGAGGGAGGGAGGGAGGGAGGAAGGAAGGAAAGAAGGAAGGAAGGAAGAAAAAAATGGAAATCTTGAAAATAAAACAGTATATTCAGTAAAAACAGCCAAACAGTACCAGACCTTAAAAAATAAAACACTTCAAATAAAAATACATAGAAATCCAGGAATGTTTAGGACTTAGGTTCTTTAATGCAGGTTAGTTAGTAACTGGCAGGGTGTGTCATACTTGGCTTAGTTTCCAGTAGGCGGGAATGGAGCCTTTGTTCTTTTCAAACCCCTGTTGGATTCCATGCCTCTCCCTGTCCATGTTAGGTCTGCTTCTACACTTCATCGAATCTCAATGACTTTTGACCTGTTCCAAGGGCCTACGTGTTCTGGAATCTGTTTTCTTCATGTACCAATTGGTAGAATTGCTGCTGAAGTTGATTTGAGTTGTGAGTTCTGTTTGCCTCCTCCCTGGCTCCTGCTGGTTCTCTAGTGATGTCCTTGGGTCCCACTTGAAGTGCATAGGCAGCCTTTTACCTACCAATCCAGTTTCAGAGAAAAAAAATTCAAAATATATTATTATTTTAAGACAGGCATTTTGGGCTGGAACTCAGTATTTAGATTACTCTGAAGCCTCAGCTTCCTCCAGCTGCGATTACAGGTGTGTGTCATAACACCTGACTCTCAGAGTGTGTGTGTATCTGATAAGATAGTCTAGAATTTGATTACACTGATGGAATTCTACAGTACAGGGTTAGGAGTTAGCAGACGGAGTCCTTGCCTGGCATGTGTGAGACTCTGGAGTCTATCCCTAGTACCACCAAAAACAAAAGCAAATCCATACTGAACCATTGTCATATTATGCTTGAGATAACTAGTAATAAAACAATAATCAAGAACAGAATCTTTCTCAGAGTTTTACTATTAGACTGTGCTTTTTTCAAAATGACCTTTTCTCTTTCCTTTCTCTTTCTTTCTTTCTTTCTCTCTCTCTCTCTTTCTCTCTCTCTCTCTCTTTCTTTCTTTCTTTTTTTCTTCCTTTTTAAATCTGGAAGTCACTTCTTTTGCTTCTTTTTCAAGCACTAGAGTCTTAGGGAACAGCTGGCTATCATAAGCAAAGTGATGGCTTCTTCCTACCCATGACAAAAACAATATTATTGAAATATTGACTCATATATTTCTTCAAAGCTAAAAATAAATCACATTTTTAAAAGTCTGTTAGCCATTTTCATAAATTTTCTGTACATAAAAGAGCCTTACTACTGAACTAATTAGTATCTTCATCTGAGGGGCTCAAGCTGTCCAGTATGTAAGAGGAGTGGACACTCTGGTCAGAGACTGTGAGATTGTCTCTGGCCTTGCTGTGAATAGTTGTACTGCCCCATACTTGGGAATCCCTTCCCTTCCCTTCCTTCCTCTCTCCCTCCTTCCCTCTCCCTTTCATGACAGTCAAGAAATGGAAAGTCACTCTATGCTTCCCTCCTGGTTCTGCCCATGTTCCTGGGGTTATGGCCTTAGTTAACAGTCAGCCAACTTCCTCCTCTGTAAAGCCAAGGAGACTGTCAGACATTAGTTTTGTTAATTCTCTATATATTTCTAAAAAAAAGTAATGGTAGAAGCTGAACTGAAACCCTACAGATTTGATTAAGACTCGTGGTACAGCTTTCTAGCTCAGGCACGAAGCTGGAAGAAATATACAGCTAATATTTGGTGGAAATGAATTTTAGTAATTTTAACCATCTAATTCAAGCCATCTTTGTGTAATATTTAAGGTAGTATAAGAACATTATGGTGTCTGCAAAGGACAATGGCACAGAGAGAACACATTTTCTATCATTTTACCCAATATAGTTCAGCTACAGTACTGGTTCTCATCATAATGGTTTCCCTTTATACTCTGATGGTTTGATTAAATGGATTTAACCTCTGGCTGTATTGAGGAGTTCCTTCCCAACCTTCACTAGACTACCACCAGGTACCACAACCAAAAGGTGTTAAGAACCATTGAGAATACTTCTCTCAAGTACAAAATTTATCTTTACAGGCACCTTCATCCTGCAAAAGAGTTAAGTTTGTTTCTCATTTCAAAAAGGAATTGCCATTCATTGTATCTAGAAATAGATTTTTAAGATTTCTTGCATCTGAGAAGAAAATTGTGTCTTTGAGCCCATTTTCCATGTTACACAATCCTAGACCCTAGGACTTGTGTTCTCATGTTTAATGGTTAAACTTCATCCTTCACCTTGGAGGAGGTGAAACACTCCTCCAAGTTTGCACCCTTATAGTTTTTAGTTCAGTTAAAGATCCTGTTGACATCACATTTTAAAGTACAAACAAGATCAGTATCCCAAATTTCCAAAATAGTTGCTGATTCCTGCTGATTGAAATCCAAGTGCAGAAATTCATTTAGAATGAAAATGACTCCCAGGAGGCAGTTCTTCTCATCAGTTGGATTTCCAGAAGGCTTTTCCTGGACTTTGTCTTAGAGAAATATGGGACTTTCCCTGCAGGGCAAGATTTAGTAAATCACAGGTAGAAAATAAAACAAAACAAAACCCCAAAACCCATCAGTTAAAGACCCACTGGGTCCTGCTATGAAACACAAGAATTCCCAAAGGGCCATATTTGCAACTTCCAGTCTGCAGAGAACACTCGGCCTTGGTTTCAAAGCATACCCAACTTCTTGTCACACACGACTTCTTAGCACTTTGTGCCATTTCGTTAGATGTGTTTTAAAGGGTTGACAGTGACCAAATCACCTTCTCAGTTTCTGTAAGGGGAAAGGCAGAACAATCTACTCTATATTTTCTAAAATTGAATGTTGAGTATTTTACAGACATCACTATAATGTTATTCCACTATTGGTCTGATTGACAAAAGGATTTTTTTCCAAAATGATCTGTGTAATATTTGTAAGCAAACAGCTTATAACTGTGGTTCAAAAATAGAAAAGTCTAAAAGATGAAACAAGGCATGAAGTCATCGTTCATCAGTAACATGGGGAAACTCAGCTACTGGTTTTTCTTAAGTTCATTCATTAAGTGTACTCTATACCACCAAACTAGTAACTTGGTGGCTTAACCTACCGACCAAGCTAAAATGCACATATTTATTTCATTTTAATTTTCATCAATTTTTAAAATTCTTAAGGGGTAGAAAGAGTGAGAAATGAATGTACAACTGTCCAGTAGCTAGGCTAGCTTGTCTGGGCTTGTTTGTTTCTTAGGCTGCAGCACAACAATGGCCATTTGCTTAGGTGAAAAGATGGAAAATAACAGCCAACATGAATGTCAATGAGAGAACATGAGAAAATTGTCTTGGGGACTGGAGCAGTTTGCTTTGTTTGTAATGCACTGTGAAACTGGGCTGGCCAGTTTGCTTACTCTGAAATGCACCGGTTGCCCTGACTGTTTCCTAGTGGTAAGCTGGTGTAGGAAAATCCTACAGGGAAGCAGTAACTAGTGTTTATTGATGTGGAATGCTGAGGGCTGTGCATGGGAGCTTGCTGAATGGTCAGGTGTGGTGGCTGCTCCAGGGAAATGGTGAGTGCTGCCTTCTAACCAAAACTCTGGCCCAGCTTGGGGTGCAGGACTCAAAACAGCTAGGCTTCTCCCGTTCATTGCATGCCTCACTCAGAGAGTAACACCTTGGCATTCACAATCCGGTCTCTCATTGCTGGATTCTGGACTGCTATGCCTATGTTATTGAACTGTGTTTTAAAGGGATGATTAGTTTTATAAAAGATCAGTCAGATGGGCCACAATCCAGCCAGACAGATGTTCTCCTAACAGAAAATTTGAACACACAGAGACACATGGGGCATTTGGGAAGAGGGAGGAGACATGTGGAGACTGAGTGAGGAAACCAGCACCTGTATGCAATGAAGGGTGCTGAAAATACCAACCAGCAGTGCTTTGATTTTGGACTTCCACTTTCTAGAACTGTAAGAAAATGAATGATTGTCAAATCTGTAGTCAGATTTTTTCCCTCCCTCCCTCCCTTCCTCCTCCTTTCTTTCTTTCTTTCAGACATGGCATTTCTGTCATGTCACTAAGGCTTTCCAATAACTCATTTCTTGTACAATTTCCAAATGTTTCTGGATATTGTGTCTTTTAGAAATTGTTTGTTTTGTGAGCATGTGTGTGTATGTAGATATTGCTTGTGTTCAACAGCTGTGTGTGCTCACTCTCTTTCCCTCTCTGTTTCTGTGTCTCTGTGTCTGTGTCTGTGTCTGTGTCTGTGTCTGTGTCTGTGTCTGTGTCTGTGTCTGTGTCTGTGTCTGTGGTCTCTCTCTGTTTCTCTCTCTCTCTCTCTGTTTCTCTCTCTCTCTCTCTCTCTCTCTCTCTCTCTCTCTCTCTCTCTCTCTCTCTCTCTGTGTGTGTGTGTGTGTATTTAGGTCAGAGTACAGCTTAGGAGAGTTGGTTTTCTTCCTTGCACCATGTGGGTCTGGTCTTGGTTATTGAACTCAAGTCATCGGGCTTGGCAGCAAGTGCATTCTCCCACTGAGTCATCTTGTTTGCCCTTTAGAATCTTATTTGCCATGTCAGAATGATATAGAAAGAAACAATTACTACCAAGCAGGTCAGGATTCTAGGGCTGGCTAAGTCCTGTTAATGTTTCATCCTACTTGGGAAAGATGTTTTATACAGCATGGATACAGAGTTTGCCTGAGTCCCAGTTGTCAATTTGACCAGTCCTTCGGCCTTCTAAACCCACTTTGTTTTAATCTCAAAATTGTGAATAATAATTATTATCTTGTTAAGAAAACTAAAAGAGGTAGTATGTATACATTACTTAATAAAGTAGCTGGACAGTAATTAACAAGTGTGGATTTAATCTTATTATAACTTGTTATGCTGTGTTCCATTGCTATCCCTGGGAAGCCTGCTCTTTTCTTAAGGGAAACAGGAGTAGATTGGAGGTAGAGGGGAGTTGGAGGAGGGAACTGTGGGGGATGGAATGGAAGGAGGGGAAACTGTGGTCAGGATGAATTTATTGTATGAGAGAAGAATAAACAGAGAAGAATAAAAGAGTTCAAAATATTTAAGTAGATAGTAAGTGAAATCAATTTGATCAATCACATATCTATCTCAAAAATAAAGTTTAATATGGAAAAAATAGTACTGAAACAAGCAACTGCTTAGGTACCTAGTAGTTTGTTGTTTTAGTTTCTATGAATAGAGAATTCCCTTACATTAATTCTCAGTGCATGGATCATTTATAGTCTGGGCAGTTTTCCCCAATATACCATGAAAGATCCTCATTTGCTTATTTGTCTTTTATCAAGAGTAGTTAAATAATTGTTCCTGGTCAAAGTAGAGAACCTGGGGAAGAAGCAGAAAGCTCTTCATGCTGTTTAGAGTTAGGGCCACCACTGTGTAACGAAGTACACAGCTTATGCTGAGCTATCATGTGGAAGCACAAGGGTCCAGAGCTAGTAGATAAATCAAGAGTGCATCTTCATAAAGCATTCATGCAGAACATCGAGTGGTGGGCAGATAGCTTCAGGGACAGCCACAGCTTACTGGGAATCTTTAGCACTGAGTCTTTCCCTAACATTTCCCTGCCCCCTTCCTGTGTACCTTCCTTGTTTGTTTGTGCTTCTCTGATGTTCTGTTTTCAGCCAATAGACTGTTCCTTCTCTGAAGCTATTGGTCTGTGCCCTTTATGTGGTTTGGGTTTAGAGTGAACTTTAGGAAGGCACGTGTGAGTGATTAGGAAGAAGCATTAGAGACCTAAAGAGAAAGCAGAGAGGAAAAAAAAAATCAGTTCCAGAGGAAGAACATGGGTTCTACTGCGTGGCAACGGGTGCCTCATAGTGATGTGCTGGGTGGGCTCTGCAGTTATGTGCCTGGGCTGAGAAACCCACCTAGTTGATAACCTGTGTTTCAGAGTCTGGGAATGTGCATTTACATCCCCAGGCTTTCTGTCCTTAAATTAATGCGGCATGGGTGACATTTCTTATACATGCCTTTTTTTCTTTTTAATCTTTTATTTATTTATTTATGTATTTATTTATTTACATTTTAAATGTTATCCCCTTTCTGGTTTTCCCCTTTGCAAACTCCCTATCATATTCCACCCTGCTTCTTTGAGGGTACTCCCCCCTACCCATCCTCTTCCACCTCCCTGCCCTGGTATTCCCCTACACTGGGACATTGAGCCTTCTCAGGACCAAGGGCCTTTCCTCCCACTGATGCCCGACAAGGCCATCGTCTGCTACATATTCAGCTGGAGTCATGGGTCCCTCCATGTGTACTCTTAGGTTGATGGTTTAGTCCCTGGTAACTCTGGGGGATCTAGTTGGTTGATACTGTTGTTCTTCCTATGGGTTGCAAACCCCTTCAGCTCCTTCAGTCCTTTCCCTAACTCCTCCATTGGGGCCTCCATGCTCAGTCCAATGGTTGGCTGCAAGCATTCACCTCTGTATTTGTGAGGCTCTGGCAGAACCTCTCAGGAGATTTATATCAGGCTCCTGTCAGCAAGCACTTCTTGGTGTCCGAAATAGTGTCTGTGTCTGGTGTTTGTGTATAGAAAGGCCATCCAGAGTCTGCCCCACCTGAAGAGCTATACATGCCTTTTAAAAACTACCTTTTTATTTGTTTGTTTTGAGATGGGATTTTATTATGTAGCCTTGGCTTACCTGGAACCCATTATATAGACCAGGCTAGCCTCTAACTCAGAGACCTGCCTGCTTCTGCCTCCTAAGTGATGAGATTAAAGCCATGTTCCACCATGCCTGGCACATTTACTGTTTAAATTCCTATTGTTCCTTTTTTTTTCTGCTTGTGGTTAAATAGAAAGCTTTGGTTAGCTTTACTTTAAAAAAGAGAAGCATCATTCATACAATTCAAGAGCAGAACTTCAGTAACGCCTGAGTGGTTATGCATGTCTAGAGAGGATGTGGACAGAACTCAGAGCCAAATACTTTTGTTTCCAAAGTATCCTCTTATCCACCATAATGGAGAAAACCTTGGTTCTAGTTGGCATTAGACAGGTCAGTGGCCCAGTTATTTTACTTTTTTAAGTTCTAGTGGATTCAAAATGTAAGCGCTTCATATATTATACTAAAAACTCAATGTTGACCATTTAAAAGGTACAAGATCCTTCTAAGAGTTGCTCAACAAACCGGCCAACTTCAGGCTTCTTAGAACTCTCCATAGATCCAAACACCTCCTATAGCATTGAGGCAGCCTGGGAAAGCATCAATTTTATGAACAACAATATGTTATTTTTATTCATTTCATTGGATTGTGGTAGGAGTTGACATACATTGGCTCATTTTATCCAATGCAGAATGCATGGGGTATCAGGACAAGAGAGGGAACAAGCTCCATTTGGCTCCAGCTGAGAAGGGGTGCTATGACACAAAAGCTCTTGTCACTACCTAGGAAATGGAATTCCTGTCCTCCTTGCCACCAGAGGCCACGGTTCTAATTATACCATGCTCTCCCTTTGTTACCTCACCCTCTGCAGAGAAACAGAAGTGACACAGCACTTCAGGGCAGACTTTTTGTTTTTATTCACTTTTTTCTGAGAAGCCTGTATTGCCCCAACATGAGTAAATGGGTTTTGGTCACAGCGTACGATATTAATCACTTATTGAAAGCCAACAGAAGCAAGTGTGTGTTGGGAAGTGTATCCCAGTTCTGAGTATTCCAGAGGTTTCTAATTATAGGGCATGGGGGTGGGGCATGGGGATGAAAAAAAGACTAAGACAAAACAAAAATAAAAAAAAACCCAATAACCACCCCCTCCCCCCAAAAAAACCCAACCAAACCATCAGGTTCATATCTCTTACTGTAGGTTTACAAGATAGTCTTTACAGAGGAAGGGTGGTTGTTTAGCCTACTTAGAAGAAATGAGGGAAAACACTCCCGTTTTATGAACAGTCATTATAACAGTTGTGCAATTTAGTTGTAGTAAGATTTCCAAGACTGAGCTATTTGTGGGGGTAAAGGCATTTCCCTAGTGTTTACTATGGATAGTTGGGTAGAGATGTCTTAATACCACAGAAACCTAAGGTATCTGCTGCCATTACTGTCAGACACAGGAAGGGAAAAGTGGGTGAGAAGGAGCTGATTCCTAACCAGAACTACACAAGTGGACTCACTGACAGTAACTAAGCATGATTTTGTCCTGAGGAAAGTGACTGTATCCTAACCCGATTCCCTTAGGACTGCTTCATTTCCTGGAATGAAAACTATACATATAAATGAGGTCTATTGACATTTCTCTTTTGAGACAGAGTCTCACTATGTAGCCTTGGCTGACCTTGAACTCACAGATCCACCTTCCTTTGATTCCAGAGCCCTGGGATTAAGGGCATGCAACACCACAGTCCCCGTAACATGTATTATATTTTAAAATAAACTAGAGATGATTAAGATAAGAAATCCTTAAAGTGCTATACAGAATTCTCTAGTGCCTTTTACTAAGGTTCCCCATTGTATGTTAACCAAAGCACTTACTAAAGTATTGCAGACTTTGTTTATATGTTTACATGTCTTTGTATTTTTCAGTCTGAAAGCCATTGCCTTTGACTGGACGACAGATACACGCACATAACTTGCTGTTTCATTTTTGAGAACATTTCTTATGTAGTTGTTCTTTATTAATAATTTTTCATCTGTGCATGTATTTATTGTTATTTACTTATTTTTAGGTTTTGATTAGCATATGCCATGATGTATTCTACTGTGATATTTTCAAACATGTTTCTAATACATTTTGACTACATTCACACATCATTACCCTCGGTTCATTCCAGCTTCTGCTGATTCATTTCCTTTTGCTGACTAGTCTACATACACACACACACACACACACACACATACACACACACACACACAGAGTTTTCATGTTTTGTTGGTTTCTGATTTTTTTCCGTGAACCAATGAAATTCATTAGGATTACACCAAGTGCAATTTAATAGGTCATTTGTAAAAGCATGAACAACTGACCACTCAAGAAAATGTTTCCTTTAGCACTCACTTTGTTCCTCTAGGTCTCCAGAGAGGCGCTGGGGCTTGTGAAATCCATCCTACTCCAGGACATGATATAATGCATCCCCATCTTGTGCATGTCCTGTGCTAGTGAGCCCAGATACTGAGAGCTGAGGAGGAGGGTGACTGTCATGTCCAAACGACAGCCTTCCACACCACTATTCTTTTTTTAAAATTCTTTTCATCCTCTGGTCTACAGTGTTCCTTGAGCCTCTGGGAAAGGTGATATAGATGACTGTGGATTCTGGGATGCCTTATTCTCAGCGTTTTGACTAGTTGTGAGTCTATACCATAACCTCTATACCCTGCAAAATAAAGCAACTTGATCAAAACTGACACTGGCACTATCTATGGGCAGAAGCATAGATATTTGTAAGACAATTTGGCAAACAATCATCTATATCAATATCTATATCTACATCTATATACACATCTGTATCTATCTCTATCTAAAAAACAATCCAAATAAAACAAAAAGCAAGCCAGAGTATCCTTCCCAGTAAGGCCTCTGATGTCACCGACCACTGGCTTTTGATCATGCTTTCAGTACCAGACATGAATTCCCTTTCTCTTGTGGAGTAGATCTCAATTCTAATTAGAAAGTAATTGGTTAACCGACAAGTCGTGCCAATGTTGCACCATGTTGCCTTGCAGGTTTGTAATACAACATGCAGGGTCAATAGCTGAGAATGTTGATGATAATGATTCCCTAACAGCCCAAAAGCCTAAATAGTACCTGTGAAAATTATGAAAACTAGCTAGCTGGGATGAAGAATCACTTCCAGCTTGAGTTCTCTAGTCTCATATGCTGTGCCTTAAGCAATAGATTCTTATGATTTACTCCTGGCTGGCAACCAGCAGCATATACAGTGGGTCTCAGGGTTCTCTCTGGCCAGGCTGGCCTTGAACCTATAATCCTCCTGACATAGTCTACCAAGTGCTAGTATTATAGATATATGATGCTTCATCTGGCTTCACATTTATTGTTGATAGAGATAGGGTTGAATTTCTCTCTGCCATTGTCTGTTTACCTACATCTCATTTCTCTGTTTACTTATTTTTAGTCTTCTGCTACCTGTACTTGGGAGCTATTTTCTGGTGATCCATTTTGTTTGTTTCATTTTGGCCTGGTGGTTCATTTAAATATTTTTTGTTGATATTTCAATGATATTTAAATGAGTTTGTTAGTTGTAGGAATTAAGCTACATGTACTCACTTATTATACTCTTCATCATGTGAGTAGTAACTTATTCTTGTAAATCTTTCGCTGTAGTTACAATACTTCTTTACTTATTTGGCTATTGCTGTTGCATGTATTATATCTGTATGTGTTATAAATCATGTTTCTATAAACCTCATCCTCCTATAAAATGTAGAGATAAAACTAAGACTTATATTGAGTCTGATATTCTTAAGTTCTTCCTATGGATTCAGACCATCTGTTACCTTTTCCTTATTCCAACGTTTATCATTTCCCTCTTTCTTTACTATGTCCTGTCTTTTTTCCCTCCCCA
>NW_021604700.1:491228-579945 GCF_004785775.1 Grammomys surdaster | reverse complement strand
TCCCTTTCTCCCTCTCTCCTTCCTTGTTCTGACCCCAAGGTCTCATGCATGTTAGGCAAATGTTGTAACACTAAGCTGCATTTCCTGTCCTTTAATAATTTTTAATTAATGTTAAGTTAGCATGCAAAGTAATGGGTTTCATCATGACATTTTCATTTATGAGTCATTATGTGGTCTCATCATTCCCCTTCCTAGTATTCCTGCCCAGCTGCTTTGCTTCTCTCTATCAGTAGTGCTTCCCGTTGCTTTCTTATTTTCTGGATTTCATAACCTCTCTTAAATTCTTTCCCTTTACTGACATCAAATACATCCCTATAAACACACACACACACACACACACACACACACACACACACACACACTTTTAGATTTAGGTTCTGCATCTTTTACTAGTTTATTTAGTATTTATCTCACAACAAATTCTCCCTGTGTTTACTGCTATGGCGATGTGTGCAAATATAATGAAAAACTCTGTTTCCTTGCTGTTACAGATCCTAGCGCCACACAGGGTAGCTCACAACCACCTGTAAATACAACCTGAGGGCACCTGTACTCAAACGTGCACTTGCTCTCACACAGACACAAACATATACACATAATTACAATTTAAAGTAATAAATAATGCCAAAACAGATAAAAAAATACAACAGGATCAACAGAATAGGCCACTATGCTGATATTCTGTCTGTTCGTATTTCTGAAAGTTTGGTGGCTCTGTTTTTCTTGGTGTACAGCTTGATTCTTTCAGTACCTTGAGTATGTGGTCCCCCTGCCTTCAGGATGCTGTTGGTTCCAATGAGAAGCCATTTGTTGATCTTTGATTATTTCAAGCATCAGCAGTTTTTATTTTCTTGCTTTTAAAATTACTCTTTATTTCTTTGAATATCACCAGGTTGGCTGTGTCTAGACATCAGTCTTCTTCGTATTTATCCCACTTGGAGGAGCTGAGCTTTACTGATAAATTTTTAAATCAGAATCATGGGAATTTCAGCCAATATTTGTTGCCAATGTTTTTCTCTTCTTTCTCCTTGGAAAGTTTTGGTATTTGATTCACATTGTTTTTGTTGTCTTTTAATTATTTGTTTGTTTTAAAAACCTTGTTATATTTTATTACATTTATTTATTTATTTAGAGTGTTTATGTGTGTGTTTGCCAAGGAGCTTGTGAAGAGGATGTCAGACAATGTGCAGGAGGAGGTTCTTGCTTCCACCATGGGGGTCCTGGGATCTGAACTCAGGTCATCAAGCTTGGTAGCAGTCACCTCTACCAGCTGAGCCATCTTATTGGCCTTCTTATGATTACTTCTGAAAGTGAAATTCTAGATTGCATATCAAGGAGTAAATTTTACATGATGTTGTCTTTTGATTATGAAATGTTCTATGGGTAAGCTATTGGTATTGTTGAGTTGTTTTAGTGATGGTCCTCAACTTATTCACAGATGTGCTCTATAGTGGTCAGCCTCAGGAATGTTTGCTCATGTTACTCCGCTGTCCCCATTGTTTCTGTGATCTTTTCCTAGGGTTCTTCCTGGTTTAGCATGGCTTACTTGTCAGCCAGTGCTTGGCAAAGTTTTACTTAGGGATCTTAAATGAGGAGTACGTCTCTGCTATGACCTCTGCCTTGCAAGTGGCTTGAGGAATGCCTTCTAAATTCAGTCAGTTTACAAGTCCCTGCATACACTTTCCTCCCCGCCTTTAGGATCCTCATGTGGCATAACCTTGCTCACATTCTTTCAGCACATTAGAAATACACTGGACCTTCCAAAGTCTTTCTCAATCAACCTTTCTCCATCTGTCTTGTTGGAGATTGTATCTGGAGCCTCACACATCGCTCTTTTTGCCATATTTAATTTTCTGCCTGGTCTATTGTCTGGTTTTGTTGTTTTTTTTCCCAGACAGTGTGGATCACATTATCGTATAAGATGCATCTGGTGTTTTCATCTGTGATCTCTGGTTTTTCGGACAACTTCTGGGGTGTGGAATTTTCCATGTTATGTCCAGTACCAACCAGCAAGGCAGCAGAGCTGTGCATTCTCAAGGCTGGATTGCCTTGCTAGTTAGAACTTCATGATGAGAAACCAGGAAGGGTAGGAACAGCTTCTTCCTAAAATGCCAAAGGTCTCCATTCTTTCTGGCTCTTGGCATATTGGAAGACATGTTGTTCATATGTCTGATGTTCTTCCATTGGTTTCCAGAGTTATTAAGTGATTATTTGTCACATGTCTGCTTTGTCAGTGTTTCTACAGCAAGAACTTTTCAAATTATTTTCTCTGCTGTTCTGGAAGCTGGTCTAGCTTGATATTCAACCTTCAAGTGGAACTTTTAGCCAAGACCCTAGCATATTTTTGTTAATATGAAAAAACACTCTAACTGGGTTATTTATATTACATAGTGTGCATGTTTTTTTTTTTTGTTGTTGTTGTTTGGTGGGTTGGTTTTTTTATCTGATTTTGAGATACAAAATTTCATGTATTACAAACTGACTTCAAACTCATGTAGCTGAAGATGGCCTTGGATTCCTGATACTCCTGTTTCTCTCTCCCTAGCACTAGGATACAGATGAGCATCACTAGTTTATCTGGTTCTGGGAATTGGAGTACAGATAATGATGTGACTGTTTGATTTCCCCTTCATGATGGGCTGGAGCCTAAGAGTCTATGCTGAATCAACCCTTTCCTTCTCTAACCTGCTTTTTGTAAGCGTGTTTTGCCTCAGAAAGAGAAATGTTAAAATATTAGATCTAGGGAAGGGAGGAGGAAAGTCAGTGACCCACTTTCCCTTCCTGCAATAGTGTCTGCTTTCCATTCTAAATGGACCTGGCATCTAAATCCATGAGTTCATTATTTTTGTTCATTGCAAAAGTTAACGGAAATCTTCTAAGGCAGCCTGAAATTTCATGAGAGAGGGAAAAAGTTTAGACCTGGGTGGAATTAAAGAAGACAAGGAAAAGGAAGTTGTTCTAGAACTGAAGGATTAATGCCGTGAGTCATGTTTGTCTAATATCTGGTTATCTTGTAGTTCTTAACCCTGTAGCTTTAGAGAGGTGGAGACAAGGAGAGATGGGGGCGGATTTAATAATATTGGTTGGATCTAAGCACATGGTATGTATATATGAGATTACCAAAGAATAATATAAACATTAAAGGAAAAATATTAGTTGGATACTTAACCTGTTAACTATCTCAAACACATTTCCTGCCAGAGAAGTGTCTGTCCAGGTCTGGCTGGAGGATGTGGTTTTGGCTGATAGTTGGATGGGGAACACGGCAGTTATGAATGGAGTTACTGGATGGGAGAAGAGGAAATAAAGTTGCTGACACCAGGCTTTGGTCCCCAGCATCAGATTTCCTCTAAATGAAGAGTCATCTCAGTTCTTGTGGAATTTTCCTTCTTCCTCTTTTTATTGTTAAAGTACAGACTCATTTATAGCATCTTTTTGCTGTTAAATATAGTTAGGCATGAACAGGAGGACCATTGAAAGGGTGTTATTGTGAGAACTTCCTATATGCATATGCTTGCCATTACGCTTAGTTCTGTCCATCATCCATCATCCATTGAACACATCTTTACCTTGAACCTGCTGTGTTGTAGGCACTATGCTATACACACAGAACAGCTGCAAGGACAAGGTGAACATGGTCACTGACTTTATACATCTGGCTTTAGTTCCATAAGGGAAGGCAGACATGTTGGAAGGGGAATTAAAGGCTTGAAGAAGTATAAAGTACAAGCAGAATCAGACATGCTCCGAAGGTCACAGAAAATTTTGCTGTGGTAGTGACCTTGAAGCTGGGTTCTGAAAGCTTAGGTCTGTTTTAGCTGGTGTGCAAGTACTGCCTACCAAGGCCAGCAGGATCTAACGCTGCTTCCTTTGTAACCTCATCACCAACCATTTTTGCTTTTTTTTTTTTTTTTATTTAGCAGCCACAGGACCTTTCTCACTTCCTCCACATGCCTGCTGGGAACATTATCTTCTAAGTCCACTCGTCCACCCTCTGTGGCCAGCCCCTTTCTCAAGCCTAGCTTTAGGAGACACTCACTTTTTCCTGTTGAATTGTTTATTTTCTGATTGCTGTGTAGAATATAAGTTCCTTCAAAGATGAACAGCCATCTCAATTGTCACTTTACCTCTGGGATCTTGGAATATGATTGGGAAACAGTAGCTGAATGTTCTACTTGAATATTTGTTAAATAAGTGGATAGGCAAAGGAAGTAGGTTACATTTTTGCATCTGAGAGGACATCCTACATTTGGAGAAAGGAAAGACAAACAGTATGGTTGTGAATAGAAAAGAGGAGAGAAATGGGATGGGAATGAGAATGTAGATAAAAATCTAATCTTGAAGTCTCTTAGATCAGTGTTTGTCAAACTGTGTTGAGTCATGAAATGATTTTGGTGGACCACTCTTAGCATTTAATCAAATGGGAAAATACAAATACCGTACCTTGTTCCTAGTGAAAGTATCACATTAAGCTCGCTTCCATATTTAATTCATACATGTATGTGCACACATATTATGGTATGGTAGAAAAAATTTTTCTTGTTTTAGCTTGAAGTAAATAAGTATGAAAGAATCATTTACTGATCAAGTTAAGAATATCTGGTTTTCTGCTATAAGACTAAAGGAAAATATTTTCACAGAGGGGGAAGATTTCAAGGTACCCTTACATCAAAATATATCAATCCTAGGAAGTGATCCTGATTTTAGTAACATAGAAGCATTAGGTGTTGTACAGCACTGTTGCAGGAACCTTTCCTGCCCATTGTATTTGCAGTAGAGCTTTATGATTGAGCAGTAGAAGAGGTAGGTGGAGCTAGGAGTTGGGAGGAGGAAGGAAAGAGGAAGAGAAGGAAGACAAAGAAGAGGAGAAGAAAGATGGTAGGAGATATTACCCTTATGTCTTTAGCAGTTATCCATATCAAGGTTAGGAAACTGGGTTTATAATTCTAATTGTGTGGGCATCTTGTGTATTGAACATTTGCTAATATATAAATCCATCGGATAATCTTTATGCATTAAGAGTCTTCATTCTATCGGGTACTATGAGCATGATGGATAGTGTCTGGGGTTGAGCCGAGCATTATGAGGGTGGCAGAGTTGGCCCAAGAGTCATGCTTAGAGCCATAGATTCCACAATTCTGACTGGTAGAGACAGCAGCCACGTGAACCACTCGTTGAGTCAAGGCTGGCGCTCCTGGACTGGAGCCTCTGCCACCGTTAGTGTGGGAACATAGAGTGGGAACATGGCGGAGGCCAGGAGCTAGCTGGACCACACCACTGCTTTTTCCAATACATCACACAACACAGCATTATGTTGTTCTTTGCTATGTTTACAATCTCTAGGTTTCTGGGAGGCAGGAGCTCTGCCTTGTTCACTGAATCTGCTGCCTAACATATGCTTGTACTTAACAATGACATAGAAGTTGCATGAATGAACAGATTAGTCTACAGAGAAATGTTTATGTTTTCTAAAGCTGCAGTTTGTGAATGGAATAGCTATAGAAGTCTTCTGGCCACATACATACAAGGCAAGAATTCTACCACTGAACTACACCATAGCCCACCTACAACTTTTATCATGAATAATTTCGGTGAGAATACCAGTCATAACCTTCTTTGCTTTCCTAGATTCCAATATGGATCTTATCTACTATAACAACAATACCAGCACTAAATATTAAAAAAGCAAACAAAAAACATAGCAAGCATAAAAAACTACCGAAACAAAACAAAGCAAAACAAAACAAACAAGACAAAACAAGACAAAAAGTGCATTTTGTGTTAGCCAACTACTCTTGGCATGCGGCCTGCCCTGACAAGTAGTTTATATACCCAGTGATATTCTATTGGAGAAAACTAATGATTCCTTTCCCAGAAGGTATCAATTGATTGCAAATAGCTTCTTGGTTCGGAGTAGAACTCTGTGTTAACTTCCCCTTCTCAGGGCTGGGATTTCTGTCTTTTTTTTGAACCTGTACAGGTGTTGTGTATGTTATCACAATCTCTGTGAATTTTGGCCTTACTTATTGCTTATTTGTTACTTTAAATTGTAATCGTGTATATGTGTTTGTGTCTATGTGGGAGTATGTACACATTTGTGCTTGAAAATTCAGGAAGACAGTGTTGGATCCCCACAAAGCTGGATTAGCCTTATGGTTAGGGATTAGCAGAGTGAGAAAGGGTTGCAGTTTACATGTAGTTTATCCCTTCCAAACCTCAGGTTGGCTGTTAGTCACACTCTCTTAGTTTGCTTTTTTCTTGCTGTGATAAAGACCATGGAGAACAGCAACTAGGGGAGGAAGCAGTTAATTTGCTTTCTAAATTCATGTTACAGTGCATCATCTAGGGAAGCCAGGACAAGAATTCAAGGCAGGAACCCAGAGGGGAAAGCTGAGGTAGAGGCCTAGTAATCTGACATCATCAATTACATTTTCTTTTTTTCTTTTCTTAAAAAATTTAGATATAGGGTCTCATGTTACCCAAGATGATCTCAAACTCTGAAGTAGCAGATAGCGACCTTGAATTCTTAATCTTACTATATCTACCTCCCAGGTGTTCAGATTATAGACATGTAGTACTCCATCTGGCCTTTGGAAAGTAAATGTCAAAATGAACTTCTGTGAGGCCAAACAGTAAAACTGTAGCACAGAGGTCCTTGGTGACAGGCTCATTTATCATCACATTTGTCTATTTGTGGTGAGAGAAAGTTGAGACAAAAATCTCATGAAGCCCAGTTTGGACTTGAACTCCTGATGTTCTTGCCTATACCTGTCAGTGCTGGCAATGTGTGTTTTGTCATGCCTGGAAAATGTTTCTTTTAAGTTTAAAGTAAGGCAATGCAAAACAAAAACATACAAGCAAACAAAATCCTCAACAGCTTTATATTGGTTTATTGAGAGAAAACCAGAATGATGGTTTAGATTCACTTTGTTTCAAGTTGATTTAAAATGCTGTATGTATGCTGAGCAGTGGTGATGCAGCCTTTAACCCCAGCTCTTGGGAGGCAGAGGAAGGTGGAAATCTGTGAATTTGAGGCCAGTCTGCTCTACAGAAGTAGTTCCAAGACAACTAGGGATACACAGAGAAAACCTGTCTTGAAAACAAACTTGCTTTGTGCAGCCTGATAGAAATATATGATAAACAGGGCTAGTGGCATGGCTTGCTGAGTTGATATGCTCCAATCCAATCCTGACAACATGAATTCGGTCCCTGGAACCCATGTTGTAGAAGAATGATTCCTGTAAGTCATCACCCTTTGACATTCACATGCATGTGGCCTCGATGCATGTGGTACATTTGCATCAATGTATATATAAACACACACACACGTTCTTTCTCAGTCACAAGTAAATGTAAAAAAAAATTCATGAGTAAAAGATAAACATAATTATGTGTAAGTTGGGCATGATGGTGTACTGTTTTAATCCCAGTCCTAGGGAGGTGGAGACAGAAGACCCAAGAATTCAAGCTCATGCCCAGGTATATAATGTTTGGGTTTTCTAAGCCCTTATCTATTCATGATGAAATATTGATGAGCTTGGTACTGGCAGGTAGTCACAGCTGCTGTGAGTTCCTGAGTACAAGAGCCATGTCATGTTCACAAGACAGTGTTTCACAGGATTCATTTCCAACCTTCAGCTCTTAAATTCTTTCTGTTCCATCTTCCACGAGCCTTTGTGCCAGGGGTTAATATAGATGTTCCATTTAAGGCTAAGAATTTAGCAGTCACTTGTGTTAGCACTTTGACCAGTTAAGAATACTGAAGGAACTGAGGGGGTTTGCAGCCCTGTGGGGGGAGCAACAGTGTCAACTGGCCAGATCCCCCAGTGCTCCCGGGAACTGGACCACCAACCAAAGAGTACACATGCAGGGACCCATAGCTCTGGCTGCATATGTGGCGGAAAATGGCCTTGTTGGCCATCAGTGGGAGGAGAGGCCCTTGTTCCTGTGAAGGCTCAAGGATGCCCCAGTGTAGGGGAATGCCAGGGTGGGAAGATGGGAGTGGATGGGTGGGAAAGCATGCTCACAGAGGCAGGAGGAGGGGGGATGGGATAGGGTGTTTCAGAAGGGGAGACTTAGAAAGGAGAAAAGATTTGAAATGTAAATAAAGAAAATATCCAATAAAAAAAGAAAAAAAACAAAACCAAACCAAAACAAAAGAATACTTCCTATTATGAAGGAAATCTGACAAAGCTTGAGATCAGCAGTACCATGTAGTTGTAAACAAAAATATCTAGAAGTCAGTTTTATATGCTCATTTATCAAAACAACAAGCATAGATGCCTTCCTAGGACGCATGACTTTTCTAGCTATGGGGTTTTGACCAGGTATTGACCTGGTACCAGGCATAAATTCCTCCTGTGGAGCAGGATTCAAATTCAACCGGAAGAAAGTAGTTGGGCAACGTTTTAACAGCCATGCCACTATTATACCGATGGATCCGTCTTACTTGGCAGGTTGTCACAGCTGTGTAAGAGCACTGGTGACTTTTCTTTTTCCTTCAGCAGACTGCATAGCTCCTTCTGGCATTATGAAAATTACCCTTCAGTGAATATTTTTATCTTAATTTAATATGAGTGAATTATGGAAAGAGAGTACTTTTTCTGTTAAAATACTTGCACGGTGGTGCATGCCTTTAATCCCAGCACTCAGGAGGCAGAGGCAGGTGGACCTCCGTGTTCAAACCCAGCCTGTGCTACAGAGTGAATTCCACGACAGCCTGGACCACATAAAGAAATCTTGTCTCAAATAAATAAGTACATAAATCGATCAATTAATAAATAAATTGGAAAAATATTTTCGCTTGACTGTTTCCATTTAAACTGGAGGCTTAGAAGTAAAAAAAATAAAATAAAATTTTATCACCAAAATTCAAATTCAATATGAATACATTTTTAAAGATTCCTAATGAATACCGAAGGTGAAAAAGCTATTACTTTCCTACTGTGAATTTATGTAATGCTAAGCAACTGAAAAAGCAAAGAATATGTACTATTTAACTGTATATGGCATTATAATTTGAAAAAGAACTCTATTCTTTTTAGTTATGCATATATGCAAGTGAGTGTGGGTTTGCACTAGTGAGTGTAGATATCCTTGAAGGCCAGAGGGGGTCTTTGTATGTCTTGGACCTGGAGTTAGTGGTGGTTGTGAGATGCCTCATGTGGGTGGTGTGAAGTGCACCAAGTTCTCTGCAAGAGTACTACTGTTACATGCTGAGCCATCTTTCTAGTCCCTCAAGAACAATTTTAATTTTTCTTAAATTCAGTCAGTTTCTCATTATATACCTGACAAGTAGAAGTAAACCAAAACAAAAAATCTTTAGAAAAAAATGGAACACATCAATGTGGAAGTTAAATGGTACCCTCAAACTATGCTTAACATTCCCCTATAAACTGTGCATATATGAAATACATATACTGAAAAGTCATGTAGAGAGAACTCAGTCCACCTGGTCTAATCCTGTAGACTTGTATATCCTAAGATGTCTAGTCACCATTGTTTAATCTTGGAACTGAGTCCAGGAGAAGACTTACTGATAGTGATTGCTTGTTTTGTAGGCGTCAAGAAACTACAGTAGCAGAGAAGACCAGGGAAGTGTGAGAATTCCTGCAGCTGGGACCAAAATGTCTTTCATAGATCCTTATCAGCACATTATAGTAAGTGGTGTATTTCTTCTGGGAGGAAAACTGATGTGCTCTGTGTGTGTGTGTGTGTGTGTATGTGTGTGTGCATGTGTGCACACTCATGCACAGATTGCTGGTGCTGCTAGTAAAACTGAAATTTTAAACTACTTCTTGAATTTGTATTATATTCGCAAACAAAATTTGGCATATGAGACTATGCTGTATTACAAGGCAAACACATGTCTTTCGATTGCTGTAAATCTTCAGAGAAGAGAGGGATTTAGGAAAAAAGATAACCAAAATATTTATGACAACACCAAACTTCTTGGAACAAGTGCAAATTTTAGCGCTTCACATTTACTAAAGAGTGTAGTTGCACGCGACTTCACAGAGAAAGGACAAATGGATTTCTGGGTTTAGGACTGTATGTTGATATGTACCCCAAGGAGGATAATTATATAAACTTTCACTTAGCTAGAAAGGCTAAACAAATTCTACAGTTGACTAATTTTTAGTGAAGAGTCGAATAATTTGAATTTTATTCACTGTGATTTTCTGTATTTCATTGAAAATATACAGTCTGTCTTTTGATTAAAAACCAAACCAAGTGAATGACAATAAGAGAGATGGGGGGTGGGTTCCTGTCTGAATTCAGCACTTAGGATTCATTCAGCTAGGTTTCAGTGGACTCGAGATAAATTTTGTGAGTATTGATGAATAACATATAGCCTCATTTTTGCTTTCGGAAACACTGTTCTCTTATTAATCTTCCCTAGTTAGCCTTTATTTCCCTGTGTAGATTGCAAAATTAACATACTATAGTTTTTGTAATGTTTTCTTTCTTTTTATTCATAACCTGAATCACACAAAACTACATTTGTCCCTTTACAATAAATGTTCAGTGTAGGTTGTGTGCTAAACTCAAAACCCAGTGGATCTCTGGCCATTCCCTCCTCTGTTCTACTGCCCATTCTTGCCTTGAAATCTTGAAAATCTTAGTTTTTGTTTTTATTTGTTTTTTTTTCTTTCTTTTTTTGTTTACTTCTTAATTTTCTTTTATAATCCTCCTCCCCTCCCCAACTCTACCCCCTTACTCTTCCTCTCTCTCTCTCTATCGCCTCACTTTCCCTTCCTGCCTCTCCCTGTCATTTCTCTTTCTCCTAGACATGCATGGCTAAGCTAGAATTGATGAAGCTTTATCTATGTATTCCACTCAGGAATCATCATTTAAATAAAAATATCCACTGTAAATACTTCCAAAGAGTGGTTCATGTCTCGTGTAGTTCATAAATCTCCTCATAGAAAACCTGTATTGACATTTAATATTATGAATAAATTTTGCTTCTCCCCCTACATTTCTCTAAACATCTGTATTCAGAGTGATCTTTTGGGGGTTTGTTCAAGTTGTTGTGAATAGAATTCGACATGTGTATATTGTCACATATTATTTCATTAATTCCAAACTATTCATTCTACTGGTGACCATTCTGTATTGCTATAATTTAAACAATTATACATGTGTGACTTGATTTATTTTTCATTCATATAGGTCTGTTAGTCTGTGCTTGCCCCAGTATGAAACTGCTCCACTTGCAAAGATTTGAAATACATATATATGATATCACAAATCTTTCTATTTCTTCTCCGAGACTAAAAATGATTATTTTAGTTTTACTCCTGAATCTTCATATAAATTTTCGAATTGTTAACTCATGTGAACATATGCACTTACACACAGAGATGTACAGGCACACACATACTCTTTCCTTCTCTCCTGTAATGATTTGACAGATCAATATCAATTAAGATAGAGATTATATGAAAATGAATCATTTTTAATTAACTTAGTAATATGTTGTAGTTTTCTGTAAGACTTCATATATATATATATATATATATATGAAAAAACATATAAGAATATTCACATATACATATGAATAGCATACAAACATATATACATATATGCACATTTATACATACAATATACTCTGATTTTTTAGGGTTGATGTAATGGTATTTGTAAATTTTATTTTTTAAATAGTTTTTTGGTGGTTCAAATGAGAATGGCCGTTATAGGCTCATATGTTTGAATGCTTAGTGCTCAGTTAGTAGAACTGTTTAGGAAGTATTAGGAAGTATGACATGGTTGGAGGAGTCACTTGGAGGTTTCAAAAACTCAAACCAGTTCCAGTGCCTCTCTGCCTGCTGCCTATGGACCAGGATGTAAGCTCTTAAGCATTATATCAGCCTGCCTGTTGCCATGTTTTCCACCATGATGACAATGAACTAATGCTCTGAAACTGTAAGGCAGCCCCAATTAAATGATTTCTTTTATAAAAGTTGTCTTGGCAGTGTTTCACTCCTGTAATCTCAGCCATTGAGTTTAGCCCAGACAGTAAAACCAAGTCTTAAGATAATAGACCTTGTTTTGGATTAAAAAAAAAATAGGCCTATGTAGGGCACTCAGAAGCATTTCATGTTCACTTGTATATTTGACATAACCATGGGAGTGGTTATTTCTTACTACCCTGTCAATGTTATATGGTATTTAAAACCAGGAAACTTAAAAAACGTAGGCCCTCTCCTCAATTAATTGTTGGGACATGCTTTTTTTTTTCTCTTTCAGTAAAAATATTTAATAAATTACCTTTTCATGTATTTAAAAAAAGTTGCCTTGGGCATGGTGTCTCTTCACAGCAATATATCAGCAACCAAGACAGTTTTGTCTTCATATGAAAATATAATTGATTGTTGATATTTTGGACAACCTAGATTTCTAGATCAACCATTTCTGTGATTTGTGAATACTACTTGCTTTTTTTACAATATAATTTTGATTATTGAATGTTAACTATTCAATTGTTTATAAGAATAAATCACAGTGAAAATTAAAAATATTACATTAAATATGACCTCTCAAATCTTATGAGGTAAGATAATGATTTACAAACAAATGAATAAACAAAACAAACTTTATGAAAGTTTCCATCTTTTTTCTCAGAAAATGAATCATAACCTTTGGAGTTTTAAAAAATATCCACACTTTTTTCTACCACATATAGGCAACAGAGGGCTACTGTCCACCCACAGAAGTGAAGACTAGCCTTTTATTAGAGAAGTCAACCACATGGATGTGCTAGCATGGCCTATTGTGAGGAAAGGACCTTTAAAAATGAATGACACCTCAGGATGTCTGAAATGTGGACAGGCATTTTTCCAGATTATTACAGTAACACTGGGGAAAAAACCTACCAGGACTGGGTATGTAATCCAAAAGGTAGTATTGTGTTGGTATGGCTGGGTTCTCAGTTACGTGCTCAGGAGCATTGGGCTCTGCCTCAACTGGAATGTAGAATATAAATAGCATCTTCTGTGGTGTCTGCCTCACAGTGTTCTCATAAATAATACATTACTGTGTGCACAACGTGCTTTCTTTTAAAATGTAAAAAAAAAATGAGGATATTTCGGGGACTTTAGAAAGTAAGATGCTGCTCCTGGCAAATATATATGAAAGTGACTAAATTATACCTATCAAAGCAAAGGACTATGCCCACATGTTAATAATGAGTCTTACTATGTCAAATAGTTTAACTTTGAATACTAATACAATCTAGTAAAGTGAGGGAAAGGAAGTCTAGTATATCAAGCTTCTTCAGCAAACAGAGCCCAAGGCAGCTATTAATTAATTAACTACAATACTGAAAATAAGCCCACAGCCCAGAAGATTGCAAAGTCTTCGAAGCCACATCATCTGCTTTCTCGAGACAAAGACACAGAAGATGTGGAGGCATAATTTAGTGCTAGTATAAAGACCTGTCTTAATTTCATTTCCCATTTTGTGATAAACTACTCTAACAAAAGCAAATTAAATGAGAAAGGGTTTGTGGGGGTCATAATTCCAGGTCAGCAGTCCATGATAGTGGGGAAATAAAGATGGAGTAATCTGAAACAGTTGGTCATATCTACGGTCAGAAGCAGAGAGAATGAATGCATGCATGTTTGTGTTCATTGAATTTTCTCATTCAAATAACATAATTAAGATAATCCCCATAAGACACATCTAACAGAATAAGACAGAATACTAACACATAGGTCAATTGATCTGGACAGCCCCTCTCTGAGACTCTTCTCCCAAGTGATTCTAGTGTGTCAGGTTGACAACCATCACAAGGCTTGAGAATGAGGGGGAACTGTTAGTGTTAATCTCAGCCCAAGAACTCATCTTAGATGAAATGAGACTTCTCAACACAAAAACCAAGACAAGAAAAAGAAGATAACCTGTATTTTCTGTTCTGTTCAAGTTCCATCACAGTGATGGATATCCTATTACAGTGAGGAGGGTGGTCTAGTTTAGGTAGTTCGCTAATTCAAATTAGAAATCATGGTAAATTGGTTGTCTCATGATCCACACTAGTTGATTCTTCCCTTGTGCCCAAGTCAGGCCACAAGCCCTCTTTTATAGAGAAAAATGTAGAAATTACAATTAATATTTAAATTTTTGCTTTTGTACCATGGAATGTATTTTAGAAACCTATTGGTTATCAGGAGTTTTAGAAAGATACTCATTTTTTTTTATGTGTCTGTGTGAGAATGTGAATGTGAGCTCAGGTATCCAAGATGGCCAGAGGTGTTCAGTCACCAGGAGCTGGAGATAAGGTGGTTGTGAGCCATTTGATGTCAGAGCTGGGAACCTAATCATGTCTCTCTACAAGAGCATGATGCCTTCTTAACCACTGAGCCATCTGTCCAGGCTGAGGCTATCAACCGTTATCTTATACTTCTTAAGTTTCTTCTTAGTTCTTAATAAAATCTCCTCAAGTTTTGTTGAGTTCCATTTCATGTGGTTGTGGTCCTATGGGCTTCTACTTCTTGAGATTTTTTTTTTAAGGACTCATATAGTGTGGCAAGAATATGGAGAAGTCTATTTTTGGTTCATTGTCTTGGTGTCTTACTTCTTCATGCTACTAATTACTTCAGAATTTGTGCTGAGCATCTTGAAGACATCTAACTGTAGAATTATTTCCTGAGGACAGAGCTTAGTTTGCTCCTATCAGATGCCATTGCATTAACAGCTTCCTCCAATATTGAAATGTTCTGTCCTCTAGGGATGCTCCTTAAGCAGGAAGGTAAACAACCCAAAGTTGGTTCAAGAAGTTCCAGCTTCCTGGAAGGAGATTTAAAACTAGAGTGACTGCCAAAGGACTTTCTACAACTTGTTGAGCTGCTTGCAGGCTATGCAGAGTGCTCCGGGTTCCCAGCTTTTGGGACTATCACCCATGCTGGGATGGGTTTTGGTGATGCTGCTGTCTTTGATACATTTCTGCTCTTGTAAGGGACCTGCCACTGATATTCCTGTAGTTCCAGAAAAACTCATTGGTTCACTGTGAGTTGTACTGTGGTGACATCTGTATTTTGGTCTGTCATAGACTCCCTGTCTGGGGTGAGTAGATGTGTTTGTTGTATCTCCCCAGGAAAAGTTTTGTCAAACATCAGATGCCTAGAGAAAGTGATAGTCTGGGACATACTGAATCCTAGTTTCATGGTGGTTGTTTTCTGGATGGCCTGGACTGCATTAAAATGTTCTGCCAGTGCATGGGGGAGGCTTTATATTTTATTTCTATGGTACACATTGTATAGTTTCTGTTCTGTATTTTGTATTTTGAGATAACCTTATGGCTGGGGTCAGATTTACTGTGCAGCTGTGTCTGATATTGAACTCACAATCTTTCTGTTTCTATCTCAAGTGTTGGATTCTTTTTTTAAATTGTGTTTCCCCCCATCAGTTTATTTCAGATTTTAATCAGTTTTGAATGGTATTTCCAAACATCCATACAGCATGTATTCATCATATCCATCTACCCAACCTCTACCATCCATCCCACATGCCCCTCTGAGTCCCCAGTTATCAATTGTTTAGTGTATCCATGTAAGGAAATCCCTGTGCTCCTGCAAGTATGAGACAACGCTGAACATTCCTTTACAGAGAAGGAACATGATGGAGCAGTAACCACACTACTTACTTCTCCTACAGTGAAACTGTACATCAGGAAGTGAAACTGCAAATAAGCAAGAAAGGTGAAGGTAATATCAGGGCAGAGGTAGTTTTTTTGTTTTTGTTTTTGTTTTTTAACAGCTCTGAGATCAGTTGGAGTTGCTAGTTGCTGATCAAAGATCACTATCTCTCTGCTCAGTAGTAAGATTCTGTCCACCCCAACTGTAATAGCATCGTTAGTGCAGCCCTTCAGGTTAGGTTTTGGTTAAAGTGCATCTATTTACATGTAGAATCTATCTTCTCTTCCACCTGATTAGTTTCTTTAGATCTTCTAACAGTAGAAATGTAAATGTAGGCAAACCATCATATTGACTTGATCTAAGTTGGTTGACTTTTTCATTGTTAACCATCTTAGTTACCAGTGTCAACATAATTGTACAGAATCAACTGAGTACACTGGCTTTTTTCCCCCTATTGTTTGGTAAATTTTAATTCACTATGGAAAAGATTAAGGATGAGGACAGACACTCAAAGTAAGGTAATTCTAGACCTGCAGGCAAGGCTTAATCTTGGTGACTAAGTCAGAAGCTGGGGCTTAGATTTGACATCTCAATAGAAATACAGCCAGCTCCCGCCTAGCACGGTCCTGAGTCACTGGTTTCTCTTGGAGAATGTTAGTTGTGGAGTCAATGTCATTTCCTTTGGCGGCATCCCCGAGCCATAAGCAGCTGTCTATCATCCGAGTTGGGACCCAACCCAGACTAAGCTCCTTTGAAATGATATGTGATATTGGATACTGGCTTTGGGATGCCATGACAAGACATTCTCAGACTATATGGATAATCATTGATTGACAATGAACACCTTTCTCCAAGAGTACAAGCCCTGTTTGCTTTACCACTACCCGCTTCTTTACATTTACAACTCTAAGAATGAGATAGTGAACACCATGATGGTACTGCTTAGGAAATAGTAGGACATCTGAAGACTTTTTGAGTGTTTCCAAAGTTAACTTGGGAAAATCAAGAAAGTGGTCAGTTTTGTCTTATTTCTTATGAGGAACATAGAAGTGTGTTTTATTTGTTGTAATGAAGAGGAATTGAGACTGATGAAAATAGGCACAGATTAAAATGGAGGTCTGTAAGGGTCAGGGTACAGAAACAGGACATTTTCTAAAGTAGGAAACCATCTATTCTCCTTCAGTAAGTGGAAGCCACCTTAATTACTATTGGTTTGGCTTTATTCTCTATTCAAGCAAGGAATATACAAAAGAGAAGACACAGAGGACAGTCATACTGGAATCTAAAAATGGTTTGCTATTTATGAAAGATAACTCACTAATAAATCATTTATCCTAACAGAATTGTACTTTATTGACCTTTAAATGTCAGTACTAATAAATGGGGCTGGAGAGTTGGCTCAATGGGTAAGAGAACTTCCTGTTGTTCCCAAGTACCAGAGTTTGATTACCAGAGTTCTAGCAGTGTAGCTCACAACCACCTGTAACTCCAGTTCCAGGCAACCCAACACCCTATTCTGGCCTCTCTGAGCAGCCTACCACATGTGTCATACACTCACACATATACAGAAATAAATTATTTAAGATAATAAAACCTAATGTAATTTATAGTAATACATATTATTTTTTATAAAATCTGTTATTTATAATGATGTCTCATGTAGCCGACACTATAGCTCTGGGAAGACTGAATGACAGCATCTTAGTAGAATGCCTTGAATTTGATGAATATTCAACAAGCCCTTGTGTTGATGACATTTTTCTTCTATGCTTTATTAAGAAACTCTTGATGTGACTATACTTGCAACAACTTAGAAGTAAAACTAGAGATAGATAAAAGTATTGCTCATAAGTTTCATACTACAGGGGAAATTTAGACATTGAATATTCATATGCTATTACACGTTCAAACACATAGATAAGCACAGATCTTTGGCAGGTAAGCAAGTGTACATGTAAGAATAAACTTGTGTGTGTGATCTTTTTATTTCCCTCCCTCCCTCCCTCCCTCCCTCCCTCCCTCCCTCCCTCCCTCCCTCCTCCCTCCTCCCTTCCTCCCTCCCTTCCTTCCTTCCTTCCTTCCTTCCTTCCTTCTCCTCCTCCCTCCCCCTCCTTTTCTTCTATTTCTTTCTCTTCTTCCTCTTTTTCCCCTTCCCCTTCCTTCCTTCTCCCTCTTTCCCCCTTTTCCTTCCTTTTCCCTCTTCTTTTTCCTCTTCTTATTTGTCCTTCCTTCTTCCTTTTTCTTTTCCCCCTCTTCCTTCCTTTTCTTTCTTCCTCCTCATTCTCCTTCTTCTTACTTTTTCTTCCTCTTTTTCTTCCTGTTCTTTAACATAGGATCCCATGAAGGTTAGCCTACTCTAAAGCTCACTTTGTGGTCAGGGCTGGTTTTGAATCCTTATTTTCCTGTCTCCATTTCCTGTGTGCTAGAGTTCTAGCAGACATCTATAATAGTTAATTTTGAGGTCTCAAACTGTGTTTTAATGACATGATATTTTAAAAATAATTTTATATTTTATGTAAGTGACTTTTAGGTTAATGGAAACTTTTGCTTCCTATAGAATTGCTATCCCATCAATCATTATACTTCCTTCCCATTCATTCTCTTTCTTCATTACATCTTCCTTCCCCTCCCCTCCCCATGGCTGGTGTTCTTTTTCTCCCTAGATATCAGCCCCTTTTTCTCTTGTATCACATATATCCCATCACCCTCAACTTTCTCCACTTTTCTTAATATCCCTTTCTCCTGTCTTGTGATTGTTTGTCTAAATATATGTGTTAAATATGCAGGGAGATAAAAGCAAGCATCTATGCTTACATATAAAATTTAAGCCTAAGTTATGCATATGAAAGAAAATTTAATTTTCCTGTTAAATTTGAATCATTTTACTTGACACAAAGGCTTCTAGTTCCATCCATTGCCTGCCAAGTTCCACTATATGGAACAAGTTTGCCTTGAACTTACAGAAATCACTCTGTTTCATTACTTTAATATGGAGATTTAATGCCTGCAACACCACACCTGGCCTGGTGTTTTCAAAGAAGGAACTTTGTTTTTATATCATTGCTTTTCTCCTTCTCATTTTGTATTTTAAATTTTATTGATATCTGCTTTAATTTTACTATTTTCTGCTTAGTTTGTATTTTAACCTATTCCTTTTCTTTGTGTTTCTTAACATGGAGGCTTAGTTTACTTATTTTGGATTTTTGTCTTCCTTTTATTCAAAGAATTGGATACTGCAGATTTCTCTCTAAGTTGGAGAAATTTTCCATAGTTGTATTCTAATTTTCCTTTAATTCCTGCTATTTGTGATTTTCTTTTATTATTTCTTTGACTCACCTGTTATTTGTGTACTTGCAAAATTTATTATTTCCATGTATTTGGGGGACTTCACAAATATTCTGTCCTTAATTTTTAGTTCATTTAATTTCATGTGTTATGAAAACATTGTTTTATTTCTGTATTTTAAATATATTAGGGAGTGCTTATTTGCTTTGGTGGATGTGGCACACAAGGTTCAGAAGAATTTGTGTCCTGATGGTAGATGACATAGTCCGTAGATATTTATTATACACAGTTAATTGACTGAGCTCTGAGGTAACTATGTCTTTACAAGTTTTGTGCTTGCTGCATCTGTTACTGGTAGAGGGCTATTAAAATCTCCAGCTGCGATAACAGATCTTTCTGCTTCTTCCTGCTCTAATATATTACATTTTGCTCTATGTATCTATATATTACATATATATTAATTATTATTATACCTTCTTGAAGAATTTACTCTTTCATCCTAAGTAATATTCCTCTTTATTCCTGATCATTTTTTCTTGCCTTCGTGTTTGATCTGTCTGAAATTAGTATAGCAAACCAGTTTTCTTTTGGTTAATGTCTGCCTGGCATATCTTTCACCATTTTTTATATTTATAGTGGGCTTACTCCATATAGTTAATGCAACTTAATTTTAACACACAGTAGAGAAATGACCACTGTTTTGACAAATGTTCACACACATACACATGCACGCACACTCACCCACTCACACACACAAACACACACACAAAAGAACAATTAAGAATGGATCAAAGATCGTATTGAAAGACCTGGAACTTCAACAGTCCTAATAAGAAACTTTACAATGTAGCCATAAACAATGCATTCTCAAAGAACTCCATAAGCACAAGAAAGAATACTAAGAGTTAGCTTAGTGCATAAAGTGCTCACTGTGCAAGCATGAAGATCTGAGTTTAGATCCCAGCATCCATATTAGCTGTGCACAGCAGGAGCACACATCTGTAACACTAGTACTGGAGAGTGAGTGATGGAGACTAATAGATCCTGGGGGGGGGGGGTTTGATGGGTCAGCCTTTTTTTTTGTTGCCAAAATGAAGAGCTTCAGGTTCACAGAGAGACCCTGTCTTAAAAATTAAAGTGGAGAGAAGGTTGAAATAAACACTAGATACTGGCCTTTGTCTTTCAGTGGTACATGTACGAGTAAATACACTCAAATGCAGGTGTGCACCCATGCATACAGAAAATACAAAAGACACACTGGACACACGTGGCCAGTAAATCTGGAAAACATTTTCAACATCCTTAGCTATAATGGTAACAATCCTGGCATCAGTGTGGACAAAGAGGAACCTTGATTCACTACTGGAGGGAGTGGAAGCTGGTATAAGCGATACAAAAGTCAGTGTGGAGGCTTCAGAAAATTGAAAACAGTACTGCCAAATTACCCAGATCTGTCATGCCTGAGTATATATCTGAAAGACTTTACGTTCTACCACAGAGACATTGCACATACACATTTATTGCTGTATTCCTCACAACAGCTAAGAAATGGAGGCAACCAAGATCTCCATCAAGAGATAAATGAGTAAACTGTGTTACATATACAGAAAAAAGTTTTATTTGGGCATAAAAATGAAATAATGACCTTTGCTGGAAATTAGGTAAAACTGAAAATAACTGTGTTACGTGAAATAACCCAGGCCAAGAAAGACAAGTACCCCATGTCTCTCATACCTGGAAGCTAGCTTTAAATTTATACACAAACATGTGGGTGTGTGTGTGGGGGGTCTTGAAAGTAAAAGGGAAGTTATCAGAGGGGATGAAACACTTGTGAGGCAGGTGGGAAAGAGGAAAGAGAGGGTAATGGTTTGTATATACCATGAGACAGAAGGGAGGTTACTGGTACTGAAAGGAAGGGGAGCAGACAGAAGTTCGTGGAACAGAGGGAGGGCTTTGGGAGAGGAGAATGAACTAGGGCACAGTATAATGACATGTGTGTTTAAGAATGCCTTGATGTAGCCAGGCAGTGGTGGCAGCAGTAGCACTTGGGAGGAAGAGGCAGGTGGATTTCTGAGTTCGAGGTCAGCCTGGTCTACAGAGTGAGTTCCAGGACAGCCAGGGCTACACAGAGAAACCCTGTCTCGAAAACAAAGAAGCAAACAAACAAAAAACAAACAAACAAACAAAAAACCCAGAATACCTTGATGAAACACATTACTTTGTAAATTTATTTAAATTAATTAAGCGATTTGATCCCTGACACTGCCGAACATGAACTGATAGAGACACACAGAGCTGTAGTCATAGCTATTCCACAGGCAGAAGCTGGAGATCCAGGACAAAAGTTCAAGATCAGCCTGAGATGGCTAGAGGCCCACCTGGGCTACACAAGACCCTGTTAATCTGTGAGTCTGCCCTAGTTATCTTTTAAGCCTTCTGCCTATAAATTATCACTACTCCGTAGTATGGCTGTTATCTCAGATTTTTAAAAATTAATTTTAAAAAGTGATTTATTTGTTGTGTATATTTGAGAGGTTTGCCTGCCTGTGTGCTTGCATCATGTACCTGCACGGTGGCCACAGAGATGAAGACCTCTGAGACACCAGGACTGGAATTGCAGGCAGTTGTAGGTTGTCATGTGGGTGCTGGGAATTGCAGCAAGCACTTGTAACTGCTGAGGCATTCCTCCAGCCCCCAGCTTTTTTTTTTTTTTAAATAACTGTAAACATGTTATCTTCGAGGCAGGTATATTGATATTAACTGAAGTAGACTTCCAGAAGGTTGAAACAAACAAGGAAAAAAACCACTCTGAACCTTAAATATCTTTTCTTTTCTTTCTTTCTTTCTTTCTTTCTTTCTTTCTTTCTTTCTTTCTTTCTTTCTTTCTTTCTTCCTTTCTTTCTTGCTCTTAAAGCTATGTAAATTTCTACTTCCCTATTTGTTTTAGTGAGTAAGCTTGTTAGATATCTGGTTCCCATTTTGGCCAGGTGTTTAATGACCCTCCTCCCTGTTAATTTTATTATGCACTTGCAGACTTCCAGGCTATTACAAAACAAAACACTGTTTCAAACAGAGTTTATAACAAATGCATTTAAGTCAAAAGTAGTTCATTTATTATTGCTTTCGGTCCAGAGGATTTTGACCACTGCCACAGGAACGTCATGTAGAAGACTTCTGGTGGGTTCTGAGTAGCAGCAAGAGAAGCAAACAAGCCTGAGTGTTGTAACCTTCTTGCTCCGGGTTCACCTCTCTAAGCAACACTTCCTACTCACTGGACAAAGCTCAATTGTGCTCTAGCTGCTGCAATCCTGATTTACATTTCCCTGCCAAGTAGCAAAGACTATCTCATACTCAGAGTCAAGCTGTAGTGACAGCTTAAGGCAAGAGCTAAACTCTCCAATGATTCTGTGGTGGGGGAAAAGAGAGAGTGGAGAGAGGGACAAACTCTAGCATCGCAAAATGTTTCTGGTATGTGTGTGCTGATTTTCAGCGTGCCTGTTTTTCATGTGTCTCAGTGAAACAATGAGATTCCTTAGGGAATACGGATCTTACATTTCTTAATATTTGATTTCTAGGTGGAACACCAGTATTCCCATAAGTTTACGGTAGTAGTTCTACGTGCCACCAAAGTAACCAAGGGGACCTTTGGCGATATGCGTGAGTACTTGATCTGTTGTGTGGTGGGAAATGGGGATTACGTATGTCTCAGGAGGTGGGGGACTTACTGTTCAGTAGCTTGATTGTTTGACAAGCCAGGTGTGTTCCTTCCTTATGTTTGATTATTTGTTGGTGATAACAGTTTGAACTGTCCTGAGGCTGTCATCTATCAGAATAGCCATTTACTTTGTCTTTACATTAGCTGAGAGCAACTGCAGTCTGACAAAATGACAATCTCGTGACATAGCTCTGTGGAATTCAAGGTTCTCTTTCATCCTATTTGGGAAGGGTGCTGAGTCAGGACTTCAAGTGGGCTGCCTCTATGAGGTATTGTGCTTACAGGATTAAAAAGTGCAGTGCCTGGAATTCTTCTGCCTCGGAGTGTTTATTATGTATAGGATAGCTATAGAAACTGGTACAGGATGGCAGCCTGAGGATCATGTTGCATTAACTTGTTGGCTGTCTCCTTCGCCATGCTCAACAACACTTTTTCTTGTTCCTCTGAGGAGGCCAAAGCTCAAGGGTGTGGAGGGAAAAAAAATGAATGTGTAAATATGGTGATGGTGAATTTATAAGTGTTTGAGTATTGAATGGGTGGCTGAAGCAGCAAACGTCTTGGAGAAAGAACAAAAAGCACACATTTAAAACGACCAGACACAAGGGCAGCATCCTGCTGCCCATTACAGAAACACGTTTGTTTTGTTTCTCCTCAGCCCCCATATCACTCTCAGCAAAGACTTCTGACATCAGGTGTGTGGGGATTTTCGCCACCAGCAAGTAAGCAATTGGTTGTGAACTAGAAATCAGCAGTGTCTCTTGCAACTCAATTCCGTGTGTCTGATCTTGGCTGTGGCTAATTTTGAATCACACAGGACTGAGTTTCGAAGACTTCTATTCTTTCCCCACTTACAACCAGGTTGTAAGCTCCTGCATTTTAACTTGGACTTCGGACCAACTGGTGAATGAATAGTGCTTCCTTAGTTCCCAATTCATTTGCTGAGAAAACGGCCCACGGAGCTCAGGGAAATACTTAATACTTAACATTTATTAATTTGTTATGGAGACATCTGTAAGACACTTAAATGAAGAGATAGACCCAATGTGATGGCAAATACCTTTAATTTCAACATAGTGAGTTCCAGGAAAGCCAGGGCTATGCAGAGAGACTATCTCTGAAAGGATAGAGAGACAGAAAAAGGGGAGGGGGGTCAGGGAGACAAAGAGACAGAGCGACAGATCAAGGTACAGAGTTCCCTGGCTTTTCCTGGAATCACCCTTTGAAAGCCTCTCCAGTTAAGCAGATCTGATGGTTTTTCTCGTCCTGTCCTTTGGAGGTTTTGTGGAGACTACATCATGTCTCCTGCTGATAAAACTGGAATCCAGCAGGGCTTGTTTCTTGACCTATCTGGACATAGTCGTCCCCTCCAGAGTGAGAGGCCAGGCTCTTCTGGAATCAGTGGCGTCTTATGACTTATTGTTGCACTAGACTGGGTGGCCAAAGAGTTTCTTGATGGTCAAAGGGAAGAATAAAGTCCTTGTGATCTGCCTTGGGGGTGGGAAATGCTAGTTTCTATGGCATGTCTTGGAGAACAGGTCATGATCCAGAAGCCATGGAGAAGAACAGAATGTGCTTGATCACAGCACATCTGCAGAGTGACTCTGCATGGTGGTGAACAGGAGGAATCTCAGGCAGAAGGAGTCTTGGGTGGAGACTGGCAAACATAGGTCCAGAATTGCTAGTAAGTAATAGAAACTAGATGGGCATGCATGGCTAGGCCAGCAAGAGTTAGGGAACCCAGGGTCTGGGAGGGAGACCATTGTCTATGTGGTAGGAAGCATTGGATGGCATTGAAGTGGCCAGTCACAGGATGGAGTTTTCACTCAAAATGTTCTGACAATAATAGATTAGGTGTTTACACAAATGAAGTAGTTTGGTGGAGAATCAGGAAATGTTTTGTTTTTATAGAGTAGGAAGGACTTGCGCTTGCTTGAAGTATTGATGAAAAAGCTGAGAGAGGGGAAGGTTAAATACTAAGAAAGAATGTAGAGTCTGAAGCCATGCCATCGGTGAATGCAGAAGAAGCAGGAGGTTAGTAGATGTCAATACTAGGAAGAATCGTACTAACTCTAATGGTGTTGGTGGCTAACATAGTGACAATGTCTTCCAAACTAGTTAGCCTCACTGGTTTAGATCATTGAACATTATGCTTCTGTCTAGCCTGCCTAATCCTGCTTGTCAGTGTTGGTCTTTTATCCTTATTTGACCTTTCCCAATTCTTCGACTTTCTGTCATTTAAAATCCAAATTTTCTGTGGAAAAAAAAAAGAGCATATACTGGGTACACAGCCGTGTCAACACTTACCACTTCTGATATTAGCAACCGTGTCCTAGAGAGACCAGTAGGTGCTTTGTTCTTGGCTGACTCAGAACCCTTAGTCAAAAATCCTGGGAGTGGAACGGGTCAACCGTTAGATGAAAAAGCCTTTCTTCCTCTTATGAAACCCTGTGTCAATAACTTGCCAGCCATGCAAACAATAGTTCTGATTTGACTTTTACAAATATGGCTATTATCTCTTAGACAAAGCAGCAGTGGTCCTCTTCCATCAATGCTTATTCTGTTGTGTAGAGACAATGGGTGTGGCTACTCATGGGATGCGACTCAGACTCACTGTGCATGTGTGTGTATCAGCTGTGTGGACTCTGACAATCTAGACTGATAGGACAGCCTCTGATAGTCTTACCTGGTATGGACTGGGTTTCTTTGGAACCTGAGGTGTTTACTGTAATTACTCCAGGAAGTAGATTACTGAAAAGAATGCTCAGTTGATTTCTGGGCCTATAGTGGATTTGACACAGGTTAGACCATTGGGCTCCAGATATGCCCTTTTAAAAGTAAAGGGTTCATGAGATGAACTGCCACTGAATATAGGTGAAAGGCCAGAGTTATGGCTCAATGATCAAGTGTTTAGTCAATGTTCCCAGGACCTGGAACACCTGAAGAGCAGAAATCCCCCTATTCTATCTGTTTATTTTACATATGTGAGTGTTTTGTCAATGTGTATATATGTGTCTGTAGAAGTTAGAAGAGGGGAGTCTGATTCCCTGGAACTGGGGGCACTGAGAACAAAACTTACAAAAGCAACAAGTGCTCTTTAATTGCTGAGCCAAGTCTCCAGCCACACCCTATTTCAATTTTATGCTGCCTACATTTATTTAAAAAGTAAATATTAGCTCTACATGTTGCTGAAGAAGAATGATGGTTAGCATTTTGATTACATGATTTTTTTGAAAGGGGTGGGGCATTGTTGCCTGCTTTGAGTATCAGGTAATAGTGGGACAGAGGTAGGGATACACAAGGAGAAGGAACAGAGGAAACAACAAGAACAAAACCCAAACCAAACCACCACCATCACCACCACCACCACCACCTCCACCTCCACCTCCACCTCCACCTCCACCACCACCACCACCACCACCTCCACCTCCACCTCCACCTCCACCACCACCACCACCACCACCTCCACCTCCACCACCACCACCACCACCACCACCACCCACCACCCACCACCCACCACCACCACCACCTCCACCTCCACCACCACCTCCACCTCCACCTCCACCTCCACCTCCACCTCCACCTCCACCTCCACCTCCACCACCACCACCACCACCACCCTCCACCCCCACCTCCACCTCCATCACCACCATCACCACCACCACCACCACCACCAAGAAGCAAGCCAAGTTCATGGCAGGTTTGCCTAAAAAGGGAAAGCAATAGCCAAGGTCAAGGCCAAGGCCTTACGTTTTTAGAAGCTACAGGAGACTACAGTGAGGAAAGTATAGGACCTCATCTAAGGTAAGTGCTGATGAACTGGAGCTATGCAAGTTAACAAGCTAGCCACCTGTAGCAAGTCTGCTTGAAATAACTCTTAGGAAACAGATCACTATAGGAAACTATCAGAGTATGTGAAAACCATAAAACTTCTACAAATGCTAAGACCCAGAAAATCAAAATAGCAGAACCCAAGACTCTGTTCTATTTTCTAGTGTCTATATGTAAAAAAAAAAAAAAAATCCATTAAATTCTCCATGTAAGTAAATAGGGAGAGATTGCTACTGTGTTGCTTTTACATGGTGGTCTTAGGTGGTCTTTCCCAAGGAGACTGATTATCAGGTAGCTGTTTCTGTTTCCAAATATGCTTTGTTTTTAGATAATACTAACTTCATACTTGTTTTTATTTTATCTACTGGTGAATTATCCCGTTCTTACTAGCTATACTTGGAAATAGCCTTATTCGTTGTTGATGTGTCATAATAAAACAGAGGCATCCCATAAGCTATGTTTTAGGGATTATAACACATCTCATAAAATAACTGAACAGCTGTTGTTCTAAATGTGATTAATGTCGAGGTTGACCTGGAACTCACTATGCAACCAGGCTGGCTTTGAACTTGGTATCCTCTTCTATCAGCTGCCTTGCTGCTGGGATGACAGGTGTATGCCACCACATCCTACTCCAAACTGACGTTTTAATCATAACTCATCCTCATTTGTGGCTTTTTGCCTCAGAGTTCTGGGTCAAACAAGAACAAGATAGTTGTCAGTGTCTTCTGGCCATGGCTGCTGATCTTAGAAGTATTACACGTCGACACTATTGTGTATTGTTTGTCCCTCATGTCCCAGAACCAACCACATTCTTCATCAGTGTGGTTAAGGTTGATAGACATGAGTTTCAAGTTCAAATTTGCACCTGGTTAAAGATCATCACCATACTCTCATTTCTAAAATAAGTAATTTGCCTTAAATTGATATAATCTTACTTTTGAAGTCATTGTCAGTTATTTTAGATGTGACATGTTAACAGGAAGCATGAACGCATTTGTTGGGAGCTGAGTGTTAGTGGGTATGACCTTTATTCTTTGATTCTTCTAACAGAAGTTAACCTGTGAGGGATGCCTACGCTGATGAGAGAATTTCAGTAAGTTCTCCCTGTGTAGACACAGCAATGATGGTGAACTAATTGTGTAACCAAATAGCTGATGGGCAACTATTTGAGTTGCTGTACTGAGTTCTTGCTTCTTAATTTTAAACAGTACCAGGGAATACATAAGTCTGGGATAGCAGAGGCTAGTCCTAGAGTTTAGATGCAGACAAAGCCAAGCTTCATTCTCTTGAGAAGAGGTCAGGCAATGAGTCTACTCTTAAAATTAATGTAGAGATTTTAATATGTAAGTATTATTGATATTTATGGAAGAGGATTTTCTATTTGTTTGTTACTGAGACAGTCTTACTATGTAGCACTGGTTGACTTTGAACTCATTACAAAAATGCTCCTATCTCAGCCTTCCTAGTGCTGGAATTCTAGGTATCTTATAGCATACAAAACTCTTAAGGATGTTCTTAGGCTCTTTAATTGACACTGAAAACTTTCCTTTGCAGATTTTACCCTGAAAATATCAGGGCTTCTAAAGATACTTAAAGAAGCAAAGTAGACCTTTCTTTTCATTACTTAGGAGCCAGCAGACCTTTAAGCAGAACAAAACAATTTAAGAGAGATATGGACATGTTTATAGGATCTTAATATTCACATGACCACCAGAAAATCTTATTAGAAATACAGATTCAGATTCAGAAGTTTCAGAAGTAGATGATCAAGCATCTAAGTGATGTAGGCATGGAGGATCCATTGAGCATTTTCAGGAGGCAGGATGCTTCTGTTTGTCTTCATTCTTCCTTAAGTGTAGAGATTCCATATTGAATGGCGGAATAAAATTCCAAGTGCTTTTAGTTTTTACTGCTTTTACTGTTTAAAACAAATACCATTAATCCATTACCACCTTTATATTGCTTTCTAATTCCTATAAAGACTGCCCAGTTCCACAACTCATAGCATTTTCACCTAGAAGACTGACAGAAACAAATGCAGAGATTTGAATCCTGCATCACAATTTCATTGTTCTATCCTGAAGTTCATTAGACTGGAACCATGATTAAGTCACGTTACTAGTAGCAAAATTCATTGTTTCTTTTTACTGCTCCAAAGACTTCAGTGCCTACTCAAAGTCAAGTGGCCACCTTTGTGTCAGGTCCTATATACACACATGAATATTCACAAGCACCTAAGTACTGTATCCCTCATCCAAGGGATTCCTAGTGCTTAATGCTCCTTCATCTTAGTTTGTGATTATATATTTGCCTGGTATTTCCTCCACTTTTAACCACTCAGCATTATAAACATCGTTTTATTCACCTCTGCAAATAGCTTTGGTTGAGACAAGGCAAATCTTGTTAAGAATGTGTTGTCTGTGTGAAATTTAGATAAATTTTTGCTATCATCATCTGTACAAATTGTCAGAGGATATGAAGTGCAAAATCAAGTTTACTATCAGAATACAAATGTCTTTTTGAAGATTTGTATGTATGTATGTGTGTGTGCGTGTGCTTGTGCCCTTGTGGTGGTTAGACGATGGTGTCAGATGCCCTCTTATATTTATACCACTTCTTCCTTTGCAGCAGGTGCTCTCCAAGAACTCAAGAGCTTGCATTTTCTTGGCTAAGGTGAAAGCCAACAATCCCTACTGATCTTCCTGTCTCTGCCCCTCTTGAGCATAGACTTACAGATGTGTGCAGGAGACCTCATTCCTTGCATAGTGTTGTTCTCAGCTTCAGATCTCAGAAATTCTCAGCAAGTATTCTTCACAGCTGAGCCATTTCTTTAGTGCCATGGAAGAGTTTTGAAATACTTTAGACTACATGCCTTCCTATGGAAGTTCATGGCATGCCTTGTTTGTACTTGCTTCTAAGAAAAGAAATATTCACTTCTGTCTTCAAGGGAGATGCTCACTTTGGAGTAATCAACAACAATTCTGAATTGGTACTTAAACAATGCAGAACAAACACCCATGACATTCCAGAAATAATGATCAAAAGGCCTTTAAAATTAGTTTTAACTACATGTCCATGTACAAAGTGATTATTGTTAAGCATAAAATATTTGCAAATGCTCAGTGAGTCTTGAATCATGCTGGGTCATATATTTTACTCTCCAGTGATCAATCATTCTTAACACATCAATGAGTGGTGGTGTGAATATTTATGTTCATACTCAGGGAAAGCTACACTCAATTAGCACATTTCTAAAAGTCACATTAAATTTGACTCTGGGTCTGTTCTGGTCAGTTTGACACAATCTGGGGTCATCTGGGAACCACTGGCCAGGTGATTCGGGATCATATTATAAAGCTGACTGAGCAAGCCGTTGTGAGCAAGTCAGTAAGCAACATTCCTCTATGGTCTCTGCTTCAGCTCCCACTTCTAGATTCCTGCCCTGACTTCCCTTTGTGATAGACTGCAAGTATGAAATGAAACAAGCCCTTTCTTCCCTCAAGTTGCTTTGGTCTTGGTCTTTAACCACAGGGGGAAAAAAGACCAAGTCCTAACTCATTAGAGGTAAGTGAGAAGAGTGAGGGTGGTCTTCCTTTTTCTCTAAGAAACTGCAAGAATTCTAGGTGTTTAGAATTTCCTGTAATGCAGAAGGAAGGCCTGCAGCAAGCACTGGTGATAACCATCATTGGCTTCCATCTTCAGTTCCATGGTTTTATGGATCCTGGTCTTCTGCTTTTGACAGGAAATGAAATGCCCCTAAGGGAAAACTTCTCGTTAGTTTGTGCCACATTAAAGGGAACTTGTGAGCATCCATAGATAATGAGGCTGAGTCCAGATCCATGGCTACCCAGCAGCGATTAGGCCTCCCACAGTGGGTGAGAAGCATAGCTTTCCAACATTTTGGAATGCAAGAAAGTTAAAACTCATGTGAATTTCAGGAAAGATTGCCATCTTTTTCACAACCAGTTTTAAAATTGTGTGTGTGTGTGTGTTTGTCTTTATGTGTGTAATGCATATGTATGCTCATGTGTGTTAAAGTTTACATGCATACCACAGCACATATGTGGAGTCATAGAGGTCCACAAGTGTCAGTTATACCTTTCACCTTGTTTGATCAGTTCTTGTTCATAGCTTCAGATCCAGGCTACCTGACTGCAACCTTCCAAGACTGGTATTCTCCAGTCTTTGCCTTCTTTCTCACTGTGGGGACATTGCAATACTTAGTGGCATGCCTGACTTTATGTGTTCTGAGGATCCATTCTTATACCCTCACGACTACATAAAACAGTTTTTGTTTTGTTTTTAAACTATTGAGCCATCTTCCAACTCACCCTTTCCAGTCCTGTTTTAAAAGCAGCGACCTAAATCTGTCCCTTAAGATCACCTAGTTAAAGCCTCTTCAAAGGACCACAAGTCTTAATAATTCCCAGTCACAAGCACCATGTTTCTGGACAAGTTACATGCCCTCTCTCTAACCTTGCTTACTTTGTCTTGGAAATGTCAACATTTGAGTTATCATAAGTTAAATACTTATCTGTGTGCTCGATACACCGCTTGTTGTTGTGGAACTGTTTCCTATCCACATAAAAAGACACAAATACTCTAAAACATCTCAACTAAGAGCTTAAGAAGTACTGGGAAAATAAATCAAATTGATGAGCCTCTCTTCCCGAACGATGCTCTCTTCACTGCCTCAGTGAGGAGAGGATTGGAAAAATAGCTTTATGTTACTCCCCCAATCCAGATAATAAATGTCTGTGTTATTTCTGTCCACATCTTATTAGCAGTTTTCTGAAGTACACTGTACAGAAATTTTTATTAGTAATTATGTACTTTAATTAAAGAATTTTCAATTTCATTCTTTGTAACTGCATTGCTCTTTCCCATTTGCTACCCTGATATGTGTATTTGGTAAGTTGCTTCTCTAGGGTCAGCCTTTAGGTTACGGCTGAATATGAGTTTTTTAAGAGTTTACTAATGTCTTTGGAATGTTTTTGAGTCCACCCAAAAGTTTAAAGGGCTCTAAATCTAATGAAATTATTTCCCAGTGGTCATTTCATAGGAGATAATTTCAGGATGACTCAAGTGTCCCATAACATGTTTATCTCACATGCCTTCACTCTATGTGACAATGAAGAGAACGTGTTAAGCATGGAGAAGTACCAGGTGCTAAAGTGCTAAAGTGGAATGTTTTCCTCATCTGCTTAGAATGTCACATCCTATGTAAGTTGTCAAATGACTTTAGGAATCCCTGTAGGCATTTTTCCCTGAATGTAAATTTGAATAGGTTGTGTGTGTGTGTGTGTGTGTGTGTGTGTGTGTGTTAATTTAAGTCTTAGGGATTCAGTTAACAATACCATTGTGCATTTCAGTCACCTTGGCTGGTTGGAATTTCACCCTATTTATGGAATTTTACCCCGTTTATTCAGCAGAGTAAATGTGTATAGGTGTATATAGGTGGATCGAATAGAAAGTTGATTATCAGTCCCAGTAGGGGTTCCCACACACTGCCCATGTGCTGCTTTGAAGTCTCAGCCACCGTCTACTCATTGAGGTCCTCATCACCCCTGTCTGATACAGGGGAATCCTTATGTTCCTGCTTCTATTTTCATCTACACTTTGAAAGGCCAATGATCAACCAAGAGAGAACAAAAGCTTGTATTTCAAATCTCTCTTAAAGTTGAGTTATTCTCAGTCTTCTTGGCACGTACTAAGTGCATTCTTTTTGCTGAAAAAAGTTATAAGAGGCTGTGATTAAAATGTAAAGAAAGTAAATTTAAAAATAAATTTAATTTTTCTTGTTTACAAAGTACTTTCTTAAAGTTTCTGTGTCAAATAAAATAGCCTTTAAACATTTGCATAAAAATGTCTAGCATATTCTTTTTAAAGTTTTAACGTTTTTTCCCTGAAAATAAAAACCGCTACGTTTTTAGAATTGTGTGAAACTGAAATGGTTAATTAAATGTTACTGAGACATAGTTGGAATATCATGAAGCATTATGTCTCCATCCTTAGAAGTAGTTTTCTGTTTTTACAGCTCCTTGATATATCAAAATACTTAAAGCGGTTTTTTTTGTTATTGTTGTTGTTGTTTTGTTTTCTTTTGGCCAAGGCTGGGTCTTGAACTCTATGTACTGGGAATGAAATTGAACATCGAACAACTTATCCTTCTGTCTCTACCTCTCAAGTGTTGGGATTTCAGGCATGCACCATCATGTCTGGCTTCAGTGATATCACTTAGATAAAATTCCAGATAAAATTCAAATGCAAACTGTAATAGCAACATGGGAATTTTGAATTTGGAAAAGAAATATGAAGGAAAAATAACTAAGGCGTATTGTAGCAATTTTCCTGCACTAATGTCTTTATTGGTAAATGCTGAATATCTCCATGTACTCAGGGCTTGCCAAGACCCTTGACAAAATAAGAGAAACATCCTATCTGTGGCAGGTAACTATACTGAATATGGGTTTTCCACTAAAGAGGAAGCCGTGCAGCGGCCAGAGCCAGCACTCTTGTGTATTGCTAGGTTCCTGTGTCGACTGTTTGTCAACAGTGTGAACTGGGGGGAGCTGCTCAGCTATTTCTTGTCTAGTCTCTATCCACTGTTAGGTGAAGTGACAGTTACATCTTCTTCTCAGGTTCCTTCCCAGCATGACTATTCCTCAAATAGCCAGAGAGGCTGAGCAAAGTTCTCAAGACTTTATACTTCATTTTTTCCTTTCTGTGGCTCTATGAAATGTGGTGGGTTGTTTGTTTGTTTGTTGTTGTTGCTTTTTTAATTTTATTTTTTTGGAGACATGGTCTCATGTAGCCCAGATTGGCCTTGAATTCACTATGTAGCCAAGAATGACTTCGAATTTCTGGTCTTCCTGCTTCCCTGAATGTTGAGATTACAGGCACATTCCATCATGTCTGATTTGGGAAGTACTGGGACTTAAGTGGGGATCAAACTCAGGGCTTTGTGCAGGATGGGCTAAGGTCCTTAAGTGTGTGCAGCAAGCATTTTATCAATTATGCTGTCTCCCAAGACTTAAGAGTTACTACAAAAGTATTTTTTGTTGCCTTAGAGATGGTACCATAGAGACTTAAGTAAAACGGCCATACAAAAGCAACAAAAGTTAAATTCTGTTAGAGATCTGCAGCTGTCTCTTTTTTTTTTTTAATATATCTTCTGTACTTTCCCCAGTTCATTGGTGTTACCTTTCAGTATTTGTAGCCATAATGACTCCAGTTCTTAGCCTTTTCTGGAGGGAGTGTGGCGTTGGAAGAAGTGGCTGGTACTAATTTGTTTTGAAATACAAATTAAAAGCAATGGGGGGCTATATTAGGAGAGTTAAAGCATGTTACTGAGGAGTAAAACTGGGATAATATTGAGCCTATAGTGAGGGCCACCTGTTCCTCAGTGTGTCTCATTGTTAGATAACCATTTACAATATTCATTATATTCTTGTGATGTTTTGCATTTCATAATTTGCTGTTGGATTTGCCATTCCACCGTTCAGTGCTGGATAAGAAGTAAGAGATCCCTGTCAGGATGATGTGTAGCACAGACAGAAATTGCTTAAAATTGCTTTGTTTGCTACAGCTAGGAGTGTGGCTTAGAGTGAGTTAAAACTGTTGTGATATATATATATATATATATTTTTTTTTTCTGTGCATGTGTGCGATATTCATGCCTATCAATTTCAGTAAGTGTGTGTGATAGAATGTGTACTTGTACACACACACTTGTATAGACTAGAGGATGAAACAGGGGCATCCTCTATCACAGTGTGCCTCATTTCTTTGAGGCAATGGCTCTCATTGAATACGGAGCTTATGATTTTAGGTTACTCTGGGAGCCTGTAAGTTCTAGAGATCCTCCACCCCTTCCACTCTCAGTCTCTGCCCCACTTAGTATGGAAATGAAGGGATACAAAAGAACACACCAGGCTTTTGATGTCAGTCCTGTGGTTCAAAGTCTACCCTCATACATGTGCAACAAGTATTGTTCACCGTTGAGCTATCTGTTCATCTGAGTTGAAGCCTATTTCTGAATGATCTTGTTTGACTCAGTAAATGTCTACAGGTCTGTGTTTTTCTCTGGTGGGAGTAGTTATGTCTAATTAGGAACATGAATCATTGTTGGTTATATATATTAAGCTTGGTGGGAAAATGAATTCTAGTTGCCAGTTTCACCCCATAGGAAAGCAGTCAATTCTCTGTCTAGGAAAGTACCAATTAAATAAAAGCATGAAGAGAAGACCCCATTCCCTTTAGTCCCAACTCTCCGCTCTTTGGACTCTTTTCTTGAACATTCTTAGGACAATAGTGGTGGCAAGGATAACTTTTAACTTTCAACATGGAGAGAAAACAGTGACGTGCACAAATCTGAGGTACAGCTCTGCTGTGTCAGAACAAAGATTTCTGCCCCTAGTCTGCTTAGGCAGATTGTTTGAAATGAGGGGGATCTTAGTGTGAGCTTTGGTTTTACTGTTAAAGACCAACAATAGCATTGCAGTGAGTAGTAGAGGAAGAGTCGCCGACCACAGGGGAACCTGGGGGTGGCTGGTGAAAGGCCTTTCTGGTTTATTTTGGTCCCCTGACCATGTTTAGCCATGGCTTAGCAGGAAGTGAAGTTAAACACTATGCTTCAGAAATACAACTGTGTGGTGACATGGCGAGTGCCTGCTGAGTTAGCCACTGCAGGATTAGGATTATGTTATGTGCAGGGTAACTCGGTGCTTGGTGTACTAGGGTGGCAGTGTGACTTGAATTATTACTAAGGAGCTAGATGGAAGGTTCATGTCTAAGGGGCAAGAAACAAAAACTGTGGAGAACATTGGATGTAAAAAACTCAGAGGGAAAGAAAGCGACTCTGCTTTCTAACTCCTGCAGCTATAAATGATGATGTCACAGAGTCAATAACGAAAGCCAGGAAAAACTACAAGTTCTGCATCTAGTTTTTGTTTTGGGTTATGTGTAGAGAAAGGGAGATGGAAAGGATATGGGTTTGGTTTCTGCATACTGAATGATTTTCAAGGCAGTAGGAACAGATTTGCAGCATTGTAATGGAGATAGAAGATGTGGATGAGAGAGACACCTGTATTCTGTGTAAGCCAGAGCCTCTGAGGGACAGTTAAAGAAAATTTAGAGTTGGCTTGTCATGACTGTAAAGGAAGGAATCCTTCCAAAATGCCGTATTCGGTAGTAAGGTATATGTGCACTTGTAACCAAACTCCACCCCTCTCATGTCTCCACCACCCTTCCTTGCACCCTTGGGGAGAAGAAGTCGTGCATCTTGGTTGCCATTTAAACCTCAATCAAGATGTTTAAGATCTGAGATGAAGTATACAATAGAAGTATAGACAGATGCAAAGAGGGCATAGTATGTATTTGAAAATATTTTAAAGGTTTATTCTTAATTAGGTGTGTGGGGGGGGCATGTGATTGCAGGCACCTGTGGAGGCCAGGCGAAGCCCTCACACCCTTTTACCCTGAAGTTACAAGCTGCTGTTTTATGTGCGATCTAAAGTGAGTGCTTAGAACTGAGAATGGAACCTGGATCCTCTACAAGAATAGTATGTGCCTTTGACTGCTTAGCCATCACTCCAGCCCCAAATTATATATTTTTAAGACTGTAAATAACTGTGAGAACATCCTTGAAAATTATTCTGTATATGTCAATAGAAACAAATCTTCTAAATTTAATGGTGGACAAAAAGCCCCAGACTCAGATTACATACTGTGTGCTTGCTTTTGTTTTCATAAAGATGAAATTGGGCAAAATTATTCTACAGTGATAGAAAGCAGGCCAGAAGTCATTGTTGTTATTGTTTATTTATTGTTTTTGAAATTAATGGTTAAGTGGTATTACTGACCATCCTGTCCTAGAGGATGTGGAAGCCACTCAGCTATCTGAGAATATCAGTACTGAAGAGACTGGCTATCCTCAAAGCTGCTGGGGACTGATATGTCAGATTGCCATGGTTAATTATCATAAAAATTTCAAAGAAATTGCTACATTTGGAAAGATCCATAGGCATGTCTTTAAGCAAAGTCGTACTTAAGTTTTGATCTTTCTGGTTTGGGGATAGTTGAAAAATATTTAAATATCAGCCCATGACCTCAAACGAATTGCTGGCCATCATATCTACTTTACTTTATTCTTGGAGATGGTTTTCATGTGGTTCCCTGAAAATTAATCAAATATTGGATAGAATCAGCAGTGGTTAACTGAATTGTGCTTAACAATGTATGGCAGAATAATTCCTGTACAGAAGGACAAGATAATATTTGTTAATTTCCTTATGCCGAGTGTTTACATGGGTGTTATTACACTGATATTGTTTAGTTTATTCTAATATTATGTCTTAAGTCCTTGGTTTTGAAAGGTATGTAAAACAATCACCTGATTATATTACTAAAAATGAAGATTTCTAAACCAATCTGAAGATTCTGATGAGAGATGAAGGGGGCTGCATTTTCTTTCCCTCCCTCCCTCCCTCCCTCCCTCCCTCCCTCCCTCCCTCTCTCCCTCCCTCCCTCTCTCTTTCCATTCTTCTCTTCCCTCCTCCCTCCCTCCTTTTCCCTTCTTTACTCCCCCCAATTTCTTTCTCCCTTTGTTCCTATGTGGTTCTAGGATGAACTCAGGTCTTCGCTCATTCAGATGAACCCTCAACTATCCCCAGTTCCAGTTTGTGTTTTATACCCATCACTGCAGATGATTCTGGGAAAGTAACCAATGGTCTCAAAAAAAGGAAATAAACTTTTAAGCTCTCTACCACTTATGGTAAAACTGACTCTGCATTTTTGGGCACCCCTATTTTTGAGATCTTTGGGGTCTGTTTGTTTGGGTTTTTTTGTGCCTCATCCTCAAATCAGTAGATTACTCATCAACTTTATTCCAAGCAAGGAGTTTAGATTGCCTTGGGGTAAAGTGGAAGAGAAAATACAATAACTTCTATTTTAAAAAAATAGAATTATGAGTTAAGGAACTGCACTCATTCCTGTCATGAATCACATACTCTGTGATCTGGATAAAGCTGAGTGACAGATGGAACTGTTATGACTTCAGGCAGGCGCTCCTTAAACTCCTAGAGTTTATGAGTAAGTTTTAGAGCCTTGGAATTGTGAAGTTATTTCTGGTGCATGTAGCTTCATGTCATCTTTATGATAATAAAAATGGTCTTTATCCTACACCTTCATCATTTTTGTTTGTCAAGATGTAGCTAAAAGGATGAGATGCAAGAGAGTTTCTGCCCGCACATATTTTTGCTTCATTACTTCTTTAACTGTAAATAATTTAGGTATTCACTGGTTACTGATATAGTGGACCACCATAAATGAATGATCCTGTGAGTATTAATTCATAATGAAATATATAGGGGCTCCTTTTCTTTTCTTGCATTTTAATTATTTATTTTTAAATGAGTTTTTAGGAAATTCTCTTAAAACATTGGGCTAAGTTTTTTTTTGCTGTCAAAATGAGCTGATTTCCCTTTTCATAGATTCTAAGTGTGCTATGCTTCCAGCCAGTATTATAGTTTCTATAGCATGGACTTACTTTAAAACTCATGCTTTAAAGTTTCCTTTCATTCTGGAGACTCTCCCAGGAATCCAGTGTCTCCTGGCTCTAACATGATTAGCAGAAAATGGGACTCCAAGCGTTTGGAGCTGTGAGTAGTTCTCCATCTGACGGTTGCTCCCCTCAGCCCATCAAGTCTTGACTTCTTAACTTCAAGTCTCTTACTGAAGAAGCAGAAAGAATAAACAAACAAACAAACAAACAAAACACCAATCACTACCACCACCAACAAAAACCCAACAAACATGCCACTCTTTCCAAGCATTTTAAGCTATTCACTTTGACTTTATTTAAAGATAAAATAAATACTTGCAAAGCAAAGGGATTGAACCAGATTCTCTTTTTTTTTTTTTTCAAAACGGTTTTGATACTTTGACATATAAAGACATACCAGGTATCTTTAAATATCACTTTTCCTTTCTTTTTGTCTAAGTTAAACTGTTTTAAACAAAGGCAGGTACTGAGAGTCTAAACTGACTAAAAATCGTCATATTGTTAATCGAGACCTTCCATTTCTAATTGCTATTTCCTGTTTCTATCTGGTGTCTTCCAAGAATCTTTACCTTCTGCTTCCTTTCCCTATCTGCTCTGTGACCTCTCCCTCTTCTTCCTGCAAGACTTACAGGAAGGGATGGAGAAATGAATGGATGGTCAGCAGCACTTGTTCGTGCAGAGAGCTGGGGTTCAAGGGCTAGCACCCACATAATCATCCTTCTCTGCAGTTCTAAGGGATCCGGTTCCTCATCTCACCTCATGGACAACAGAGATGTGGGCAATGGGCATACATATATGTAGGCAAAATGCTCATACGTATTTAAAATAAATATTGAAATAAAATAAAATAAAGACATCTATGATCAAAGACTCAAATATCAAGGCTCAAATAGCAATCTCTCCACCTACGACTTGACCTGGTTTTTGCATAACCATTTGGGTGAGTGAGCGGGGAGTCACCAGTGTGGTGTATCTGCTTGTCTCCCATTTATCTTGCTGTTAAAATTAGACTCTTTGTTTTTGACTCACTTTCATAACTCAAATCTAGAGTTTAGGGCTTGGCTCTTTATCAAAGCCAAAGTACCTTTTGACAGGCAATCCTGGTTGACAAGGGGCTTGAAAGTGCATTGAGTGAATGAATGAACGGATGAATATTTATCATCCATCCACATGCCTCCCCTTCCTGTATAGCTTTTATATTCCAGAGTGGGTTTACTTTGCTTTCCATCCCCTGTCCCCCAGAGTCTGGAGTGCTAAAGCTCTGGAGAATTGTGTAGAGGAAAAGGAGTGAGTTGAGGCGGGCAGAACCATCCCAGTGCCTTTCTCTTATTACACTTCATGGCTGCCTGGCTGTTCCATAGCTCTTCTTGCCTGTTCTGAGAAATATATGTGCTGTTTTAGAAAAGGCAAGAGCTGCCTGTTCTCCAGAGTGGGAGTTTACCTGTGTCATCAGAAGCTGTCCCATATTGGTGATGTCAGCTAGACAGAACATTAATGCATTAATGGTGAAGACCACACCTTATCTGCTCATTGCTGGTTTAGGGGCTGACATGAATTTTTACAAAAGCTCTGGACACATATATGGCACACTTGCTTTGAGACTTGCTGTCCTTGCCCAATGTCACATGAGCTCTGAGGTAGAACATTAAACATAAAACATTTCTAAAGGCCATTTAATTGTAAAGGATCTTTATACAATTAGGACAAAAAATAATAACTAATAAAACCAACTGTGAGCAGTGTTTCAAAGAGTAAGTGAAGAACATTGGTTATGTTATTTGGTGTGATGATTATGGAAAAAATATATATATGTGGATAAACTTATTTATTTGTAACTGTGAATCAATACTGGCCTTTATAATGTAAGCTCTAGATGCTGACTTAAATGCCTTTCTGGCTTTTGCTCCCTTGATCTTCCTCAAAAGTCTTGCTTCTTGCCCTCTAGCACATAGCTATCTATTCACAATGCTGGCCCAGTGTTGATGGGCTGCCAGCCAGAAGCTCATCTCGTTGAGTCTGCTTGTCCATAAGACTGCCGCCTCTACCACCCTTTCTTTTCATAATACATCTTTTTAAAATCTTTCCCCTTCAGGAGCCAGGTTGGCCCTCTTCTTGCCGTTTAATCAGAGTGAGTAGTGAGACATCTCCCACTGTGTGTAGGATGTGTTGTCAGAGAGCCCGATGCAGTTATTCATGAAGGGTTTGGTGCAGACCATTATTATATGTGTTGTAGAGATTATCAGTGATGCTCATTCTGAGTATAACACAGGGTCTTAAGTGAAGCTCCTGAGGTTCAGTTGCAGGGCACAGAACTATTTCCTTCCTTAAACTTGGGCAGTTGTATATGGTAGGGATCAATTTTAGTGTTGGTAGCAAGATAGCTTAGTTTATTCTTTTTTTTTTCCCCTCTAGTAGGGCTTTCCTCTCCAGTTCTTGTGCTAGTTGTCCGGAGTGATGCCCGTTGCTTGGTGTTGGCTGGAAAGATATTTATATTCCCTTATTTCTTTGCCTCATACTCTTTGTCCAGCTCTTCTCTTCATGGAAATCTGTGTTTTATGACCTCTTTTTATTATTTCTTAGGGACAAGATGTCATTAAGGCTGCAGCTGATGTAATTAGATGACCCAAGTTCAAGATCTTTCTCTGAAGCTTAGCTGTAGGTCAGAGGATAGATTGCCTGACACATGTCAGTTCCTATTGATTTCATCATATGTACTAAAATATAGTTCTTATTGTATTGTGATATGAGATTTAAATGAAATAAATGTGTATTGAAAATGTTTAATCAAGAACCATCACGTATAGTTATTGGTGGCCACATGGAAAAGGTTGTGTTAAAGACAAATGCAGACCTTGTATTTTACTGTGGCAGATTTTATTTGACAGATTCTGAAAGCATGAAAGGAACATATTATGATCCTTGGCCTCAAGCTATTTATGGTCTTATAGGAAAAGACAGATGTATCATTTCATACATACAGTAAAAGAACAAACAGTGGTATAAGATTATCAAAGGAGACAGTGGACTCATGGAACAGGAAAAAAATCACCATTTATACTGTTTGAGTAACTTAGTTATGTATAAACATAGTAGGAATAAGATAACATAGCTCCTTTGCTTGCATCTCTTTCTTTGTAGTTAAGGGAGTGTACATAGGCATGACTCAGGTGGACTTTTATGTGACATAAAAAGGGCTTTCATTTTTTTAGATATCTCACTTTAGTTTGAGCAAATACTGCCACAGTAAAGACAGGCTGATGGGTAATATGACTGCTGCATCTTAGAGCTGCCCAGCCTAATTTCAGGATGCCTGTGCACTTTGGAGAAGATGGAGTTTCTGTCAGCAGCAGTATTTTTCTCACAGTGCCTTTTATTATGGTGTTAGGTAAGCAAACTAAGCAAGACGATTTTTCTAATGTAGACCAATATGAGGATCTTGGATTTGTGATCTTGTTACCATTATAAACCTGTAGTGAGGTCATACTACAGAGTTAGATGAGCAACGTTCTTCTCCTTCTGGGGTAGCTGGATCCAGCAAGATGCTGGCCCTGCAGATGGATGAATTTCTGAATAGATTGCTTTATAAACAATTCCTTCTTGTTCATCTCTAATGGAAGGAATGGACAGACTATGTAAAAAGGATATCATCTTGTGATGTTCTGTTGTGTGTTCTCACATTTTGATGTATACTACTACAGACTTACTGGAAGTGATTTAACATCTTGCATTAGCAAAAAGGTTCAGACTGTGAGTTATGTTTTTGTCTCCATCTCTTCCATTGATTTCTGTAGTAGACACTCCAGATCCTTATGTGGAACTCTTCATCTCTACAACCCCTGACAGCAGGAAGCGAACAAGACACTTCAATAATGACATAAACCCCGTGTGGAATGAGACCTTTGAGTTCATTTTGGATCCTAATCAGGAAAATGTTTTGGAGGTTAGTAAATCATCTGGGGGATGTGAACAATGCTCATTCCCATGCAGAGAGACATCAAGTCTCTTCCTCACTGATTTCTTTCCCCTCAAATTACTGTTGGTTGCCTGTGAGCTGGGTGCCATACTTGCTGAGCCTCTGGATGGTGTGCATGGAGTTATGTGAGTATCCAGGTAGAATTTTAGGATGCTTGTGCACTTTAGAGAAAATGTAGCCTCTGTTCTAAAGATGAGAATTCTTTAAAAAGAAAAACAAAACAAAAAACAGAATACAAATATTGTCAATTGCTCTTAAGGTCTATTTATATGGATTTTTAAAAAGCAGCTGTATTGATTTTCTGTATTTCTTTTACATATTTCAAAATAGTTAATAATATTCCATTTTAATAAATATTGGTCAGTCAGGAATATGTAGAATCTATTACTTTGAATAGAAATGTAGTATTAAGAAGGAAAATAGAGTATTTTTGTGTATTAATTATTGAGGCTTCTAGGGGAATGTGTGTATAGCTTACTTGTCTAGAATGGACAAAAATTTAAAAAAAACAAAAATATGAGATCCTTAAGGGACTATGAAGTATTATTTTAGATAATTTTAAATTACATTTTGAGCCAGATTCTTGCTGTAGCTGACATGGAACCTGTTTTGTAGAGAAAACTGGCCTCAAACTCCGAATATCTGCCTGCCCTGTCCCCTTGATGCTGGCATTAAAGGTTCTGTGTTACCGTACCTGGCCTAGAACTTTATACGGTCAACAGATTCTTTTAAAAAAATACTTTATTTTTAAATTTTATGTGTAGAGTGTTTTGGCAGTATGTATGCCTGTACATTATGTTCACACAAGGTCCACAGAAGTGAGACAAGGACACTAGATTCCCTAGAACTGGAGGTACAGACAGTGTGACACGCCCCATAGGTGTGGGGAATTGAATCTAGGTCCTTTTGGAAGAATATCTAGTTCCCTTAGCTGTTGTACTATCACTCTTGTCCTCTGTGATAGACATTTTAGATAGTGCTTCTAAAGATTCTGGGAAACTATTTACGTTCTGCTTTGCTTCATAGATCACATTGATGGATGCCAATTACGTCATGGATGAAACCCTAGGCACAGCTACATTTCCTGTCTCTTCTATGAAGGTGGGAGAGAAGAAAGAAGTCCCTTTTATTTTCAACCAAGTAAGTAGCAGCAGAATCACGTCCCTCTCCATGTTCCATGTGCATCGATTTATTTTCAAAAGTTGGGCTTAATGTTTGGAAACTTAAATTTCCTCATAGATTTTATCTTTCATTCTGTTTGCTCTTTTGCGTCCTGTCTTTACCGTGTCCTCTCTGGTTATTCTGTGGGCTGCTATGACTTAGAGCCAGGACCTTACACAGGCCAGGCAAACACTCTACCATTTGTCATATACATAGACAACTGTACTAAATAATCTCTTCTTGTCAAATATATACACCTTGATTGAAGTGATAAATACTATGAGGCATTGATATTTTGTTGTCACAAATAGTAACAGTGATATTAAACATCGATTTTGGACTCCATTGGAGAATCTGTTAGCATTTGGGATAATAAGATGTTGCAAAATGCAAAATATTTCAACACTGTGTGCTACTTTGTTTGAAAATGCATTTATTATTACTACTATAAACACATATGTTTACTCTTGATATATTGCTATAAATTAAGCATCACTAAGGAAATAATTCTGGGTCAAATAATTAGGCCCCAATCAGTGAAAGATCAGAAGGAATAATGTTGGGTTATTCTTATTATCTTTCTACTTTCATAGTAGTCACAATTTGGTAGTTATTTATGAAAGAAAAAGAACTCTTGGATAAATTATTTGTTCAGAACAAACTCACTGTATGTTAATGTACAAAAAATGTATAAGAACTGAATTAGAGGACTTAGGTGAGACATGTAATTGACTGGTGGGCTAGTTAACACATTGTATCATGCCCAGGGAAACACTGCTTTCACTCATCCTTAGAATGATTTCAGGTTCCTCTACTCACACAAACCTCTCCCATAACTCTCAGCTCCCCCATATTGCCTGTCCTACTGCAAGCTCAGATAACCTCTTCCCATTTGATCTCCCATGATAACAATCTGTGGTATTTTCTAGCAGTATCTTACTGATACTACCCAACTTAATAATTTCTACTGGTAAATAAAACCATATAGACTAAAAAATAAAATACTAATTAGATGTACCTGCAGAGTCAGTCCATGACTTACATGCACACGATGGATATGCACTTACTTAGAAGTTAACTTGCAAGCACAGGTTCCTTGAGTAGTCCACATGATCTGACCACCTAGAGACTGAGAATCCATTTCTGTGCATTTCCACGGATCCTTTCCCTACTCTGGAGGGCATGTGTTCTATGCAATACCAAGAGATGCATGGCTTACTTTCCTGTGGATACCTTTGAACTTATTCTCATTCACTCATTTTATAAACATTTATTGAAAAAACTACAATGTATCAGCCATTTTACTTGTACAAGTCATATCATATAAGGAATAAGATACAGGGAGTTCTTCCCTCAATTGTCTTCCTCTGAGGTAGAGATGGTATTGGAGTGATAATAGGAAGTGGAAGGAAGTGTGTGTGTGTGATGTGTGTGTACATATGTGTAATAATAAGAAATCACCATTCATTGAGATAAATATCAGTAAGGTATGTATAGAGTTTAATTAAAGTTCTTATGAGAGAAGGCACCAGATGATTTGACCAGTTTGAATAGTGAACATAGTGGTTAATACCTTGACAAATTTAATTATAACTTGTTATACTTTGTTGCATAAAATATAAGCTATATATAAATTTGATAGTTTAAATATTAATATTATATAGTATATTCCATATTAAATATGCAATGATAATTAAAACATAAATAGTAAGCATGGTATATGCGTATATACATACAGTGCTGCCTAGAACAGTGGCTGGTACATATAAAGCACTATAGATGAATGTGTTCTGCTTTTGGTACTGTTTGACTTGAGGAAAGGGTAGCGATTCAGGAGGCAGAGATATAGCTTTGAGCATTCTAGACATAAGCAACTACAGAAGCGCAGTCTTGAAGGAAGAAAACAATATGAGACCTGGTGAGTTAAGGATTTGCCAGGTCCACAGTGGTGAGTGCTGGGGCAAAGGGCATAGAGATGATCAGAAACACCTGAAGGCTCACTCTGCCTGGGATTTTAATAAAGATTTGTTGAGAGCTTTATAAGCTTGGATTAGCCTTTCCGAAAACAGTTCTTTTATTCCTCAATCTCTGATCCAAGAACTGATTATGTAGGAAGATATTATGGTGGAAAAAATATATTTCCTTTCCCTCTGTCATTTCCTATGGTTAAATTATATAACCCTTGAGTTCTGAAGAGACTGTCTACATTCCTGAATTGAGAGTAGGTTATGTAATTATTTCCCTTAGTGTGTCTGGGAAAATAGTTAGGCCAAAAAGCTTTTCTGCATTACTTTTCTCTCTAGAGTCCCTTGAGATTTGTATTGAATGTCAGCCCTTCCAGCTGATGGGCTTGAGTGCTCACTGGGAGAAGGGGAATTGGCAGGTTGAGTGATGGTCTGGGGTTCTTTCTTGGATCACCTGAGAGAGCCCCATGAGAGCCTTGCCTTCCTCTTCATTTCCCAAGATAGGACCTGCCCTAGGTGGGTGGCTTTCTGTCTGTAACACTCACAGACATGTAAGAGAGAATGAGTCGCTAGGGAATGCTGGGAGAGCAGAAACTTAAGTGAACCTTCCCGATAATTATGGCAACATGATATAATAAGAAGAGCACTTGGCTTTGGTGAAAAAGCACAAAAATCACAAGCCAAGACATTACTAGTCAAAGCTCTCTCAAACTTTTGGCATTGGAAAGTCAATATTGACGCAACCAGAGTGGAGTCCATGGCCAGGACACAGCTGGTGAATCAACAGGAAACTCCAATTGAGCTTGGGTTGACTCCCAGGGACAGTTCTGGCCATTTTGTGGTAGAAACAGAATTTGGAGTCTGTAATCTTGTTTGTATTGACATTGTTCTCCTTCCAGATGTTTGACTTGTCATTTGCTTTCTCTGAGTCTCACTTTCATCCTTAAAATGAGGTTTAGAATGGATTATTTCCAAGCTCCTCTTTCCCTTAGTTCCTTTGACTACATTCCCAAAAGTACCTACAATTCTTCCCATTTCACAGACATTAAAAATAAAACCAGAAAGGGTAAAGCCCTTTCATTTGCATATTACATAATGTCAAAATTCTGACTCTGTCAGTGGAATGACAAGCTTCAATATGAGGAGAATGTGAGGGCTTACTGCATGCCAGAAGCTTACTAAGTATTAGAGAGGCAGAGATGTCTGTGCTCAAGAACCGAATGATCTGTGTGAAAGGTAGGCAGTCACGTGTACAGTGCCGAGTAATACGTGAGGAGCCTGTGTGCTCCCTGTGTCTTGCTTCGTGATGAACAGAGAGCAGATGACATGATGGGCAGGATCCTAGTTCCAGAGACTCACATTCTCGTAAGGATGCTAACAAGGCGACAGTGAGCAACTACAGAATCACTCAACAGCAGCTCGTGATAAACACGAGGAAGAAAATTCCACAAAGCAAAAAAAACAGTGCTGGGTGTGTGCCACTGGGTGTGGTGGCACTTGCCTGTTAATGAGCACTCCGGAGGCCGAGGCAGGGAGATGAGTCTTAGACCAGTTTGGCCTATGTACCCAAATCCTGTCTTCCAAAGGGAAAAACAAAAGGGTCTGTAGAGCTGCCTCAGTGGGTAAGGGCACCTGCTACCAAGCCTAAAACTGGGTGACACATTTCATCAAGGATGACATGGTGGAGGGAGAGTTGTGACTTTCCCTTTCACCTTCAGTTAAAAGTGCTTATGGCATTTGTGGGAGACCGAATGGACACATACATACATGAACACAAAATAACATGTTAAAGTATAAAACAACAACAAAGCCACCCCCATCCCAAATAATATGATGGCCTGACAGCACTTGGTGAACACTTAAAGTTTATAGTTCATGCAGCAAGGGAAGAAGGCCTTTGTAAAGCAGTCTAATCTGCCCCTCCAACACAAAATTTTATTATGATGTTTTTCAAACATAAAAAATTAAATGTTTCTACAGCAAACAAGTGCATGTGCCTGCTCTATGTTTCTTCATCTCTTCACTCATTCATCAGCTAACTAACTCCCTTTGATACATTTCTAAATGGATAACAGATGGCAGCATGCTTTACTGCTAAGCACTTCAGTATTAAGTGCCAATCAGGAATTATATAGGATCACTTTGAGTGACATGTGCCTAGTGCAGAAAATACGTGTACAAAGCTAAAGGAATAAGCCACTCATTTATTAATTCATTCATTTCACAAGCACTGTCACATTCTGTCATTAACCTTCATCTGCTGTATTTGTCTGTCACCTATTCCCCCCCGCCATCTATTCACAAATAACCAATGAACACCCAGGAATGCGCAGTTACTTCTCCGACCACTGGTTTCAACCTTGAGCAAACAAACAAGTGTCCTTGTCTTTCTGAAGCTAATATTCTGCATACTAAACCAGACGAGAAAAGCAAGTTAAACCAGGGAGAGATGCTCACATTAGTAGTAGGAAGAAATGCTTCACAAACCAGAGAAGAAGAATAAAGGGATTCATATATGTGTGTGGTGAAGAGGGTAGCAAATGTCATCCTAGAAAATGTAGCTGAGAAGGGAATTTTATAGGCTGAGGGCAGAAGATATCCTAGATAGAAAGACCCTTCCTATGGTTTCCATATATCTTCCTGGGATTCCAGGACTGGGAATGTGTGGATAGCAGTGTTGACAGGTGGTGGATTGGAGCCTTTCAGATATGCAGGTGTTACCTTTTGAAGGGATTAATGCTGACCATTCTTGGAGTTGAGGAATTGTTAAAATAACACAATTGGTACCACCTCATGTTCTTGTTCTCTGCCTTTGACATAATCTCTGGGAGTTCAAATTGTTGCCATACCATCCATCATGAGGCATTCATGGGGCAACCTGATTTGGACTTTCAGCCTTTTAAACTATCTAAGCAATGTAAACCCGTGGTGTTTGTTTTTGTTTTTTGATAACATACATAGCTTCTATGGTTGTAACAACAGAAAACTGACCAATGCAGTCTAGGAGACCAGATTGCCTGGCAAAGTACCTGTGAGAAGGGAATGGCTCCAGTATAGAAAAAAAAAATAGAGAGAAGGGCAAGAAACTCGGTCCAAAAGGGAATGAAAATGGTGGGTTACAGCCATTGTGGACAGCATGGGCATCAAAGGCTAAGCTTGTCCTTGAAACAAAGGTATGGCCTTAGTGCCTCACTAAAGGGATAGAGGACAGTTTTCGTAAGAATTACCAGAGAAAATGACTGAGGGAAGCCATTGTCTCGGATTGGCACAGCAAGTTCAAGAACATGTTTCTAAGTAAGGCTAATAAAGAGAGAGTTGATGAATGAAGAAAGAAGAGGTATGAGGGCTCAGGACACAGCAGCACATAGATTCGAGATGCAAGAATTGACATAGCATCTTTCAGTATGAATAGTGACTCACAGCAGGTTTGTGCCCATGTAACAGGAAACTGAGAGCAAACAAGGTTAGGCTTTTTCCTAAGAAAGGGTTAGCAAGGCAAAGTTACCATGTAAAGATACTTGGTGTTGAGATGCGTGTCAAAAAGATGGATGCCCTAAGAGTACAGTGTTTCTCTGGAAAGTAACTGGAATGGGAATGGAAGGTGATAGGCAGAGAGGTGAAAGCCTCTGTCATCAGCTACGATGTGTAAAAGTTGAGTCAAGCAATTTCTTAGTAGGGGTGTGGGCTGCTGAGTTGGAAAACAGGAATTGTTGTATGAGGTTCTTCCTTAGAGCCTCAAATTTATCAGTCTCAGAGCTGGGTCTCCAGTTTTTGGTTCAACTGGAATTTCTCAAGTCAAGATTAGGTTTTATTGTTGTCGTCAGAGCTTAGAGAGCAGAATAGCTTTCTACTGAGAGCACCACAACAGTCGGCTGATAGTACCTGGGACAGCCTTAGTCTCTGAGCCAGGGGGCTTCTGCTTGTTGGAGTTTATGACTTTTGACTGATTAGTTCGAGAGATGGTAGACTCGTTGTTTTTCCCTCAAACCCTCATCTAGGAAGCAGAGATACATCCAGTACCCACATCTTAGGATTGTGGTTATAGTTAAGCAGGTTAATACTGGGAACGTATTCATATAATACATGGTTCAGCAATCACTAGATAAATGCTAGATATCCTCATTATAATTGTTACTGATCAGATTCAACCAAATGTGAATCACGTGCTTCATGAAACTGATTTAGCTGGATAGTAAACTTACTTATCTTTATTGACGTAAAGGCACTCATTATTTCAAACACAGATAGAGTTGAATTCAACAGTCATTTGTTTGAAAATGATTCAGACTACTCTAATAGGTCATTCCTGAATTTATCAAACACAGTTCTTAGGTTATAATAGGAAATTTTGGTTCAAAAGATCTAGGTCAATGGTTCTCAACTTTTCTAATACTGAGACCCTTTAATACAGTTCTTCATGGTGTGGTGACCTCAACCATAAAATTATTTCATTGTTACTTCATAACTGTGATCTTGCTACTGTTATGAATCATAATGTGGGGCTGGAGAGAGGGCTCAAAGATTAAAAGTGCAGGCTGTTCTTCTAAAACTCCTGAGTTCAGTTTCTAGTAACCATATAGTAGCTTGTAACCATCTGTAATGAACCATAATGTAAATATTTGTGTTTTCTGATGATCTTAAGTGACCTCTGTAAAGTTCAACACCCAAAAGGGTAGTGTCCCACAGGTTGAGAACCACTGGTCTAGGTCCTTCAGAAGTTATTTGGATGTGTATAAACTAGCCGACTTCAAACAAACCATGAAAATGCTACAGTTTGGAAGCCAGACAGAAATTATACTTCATTGTTTTTCTGGATAAAGTAAGTTTGTTTTGGCCAATACTGCAGCCTCAGGTTTTCACTATGTTTTAATTTTCTGTCTTTATTTGGAAGTTAGCATTATTGCTTAAAAATAGCCATGTTTCATGCCTCTGTGGCAGTTGTCTAATTTTGGCTGATTGCTTTCATTGTTGCTTAGACATGATTCTGACTTGAAATGAATTCTGTGGAAGAGATAGCAGCAAAATGTTAAAACAATGGGAGCTTTGAGTGTGAGTTCAGGACTCAAACACCTGTTCGCATCAGGGTGATTTCATTGAGGAATTATGTCTTGTGGGAAGTCAGAGACTTACTCTATGTTAGGTAAGTTCAGGAGATAAGGTAGAGTTTGGAGGAACATCAAGATACTACAGAGGCCCCAGGTCATAGTGTTCAGCATGATTCTGGCTTTACAGTGTATAGAGCACTGATCCGTTAACTAGATGTCATAATTTAAAAATTATGAATTCTTTTCTTTTTTTCTTTTTATTTTTTTTAAATGAATACTGAAGATAGAGACCCGCACCTTAGCATATTAAACAAGGATTTTACCAATGAGCTGTAGCCATAGATTTTAGAATTTGCTGTTTTGTTTGGCCACCAATGGGAGTATACTGCTATTATCCCCATCCCATTATACCAACAACAGATCTAATACTGTACAGGAAACTGTTTTGCTAATCCAAAGTGAGCTGGTGGGTTAGGTACATTCAATGCACTAGAATTATAAATCCTTTGTCCTAATAGGTCTATCAGCACAGAATTTTACATCAGTGACATCACTTTGTGTAAAGACTGGGAATCACTGGATAAGATGATGTGCTCAAGAGTTTTGTGGAAAAACTGACACAAGCTAAAGTCATCTGAGTGGAGGGAACTTCAATTAAGAAAATGCTTCCATAAAATTAAGCTCGAGACAAACCTGTAGGGCATTTTCTTAATTAGTGATTGATGACAGAGAGTGCCTCAGATTGGGGATGGTTCCATCCCTGGGCTGGTGGTCCTGGGTGCTATAAGAAACTTGGCTGAGCAAGCCATAGGGTGCAAGCCAGTAAGCAGTGCTCTTCTATGACCTCTGCATCAGCTTCCACCTCCAGGTTCCTGTCCTGTTTGAGTTCCTGCCTAGACTTCCTTTAGTGATGGACTCTTACCTATAAGTATAGGCTGAAGTAAACTCTTTCCTCCCCAAGTTGTTTTTGGTCATGGTGTTTCATTACAGCAAATATCCATAAGACAGATGTCAAAGACATCAGATAGTCGACTGTGCACTAGTATAGTACAAAAAAAGGTCAAACAGTTCCTGGCATTAAGAAAGAATACATTTTATATTGGACAATAGACAATGTGGTGAAGTGAATCATCTCATATCTTCACAATAGATACCTTTTAAATGACAGGGTATTTTAGAATATTCCCTTATTCTTGCTGCCCCTGTATTAGGCAGTAACTTCTATGAAGAAAGTACAACACAGGCAGCTACAAGCCATAGTATAGTACCTGGCCACAGTTTGAATGATTTTGTTTATATGAAATGTTGAAAACTTGGGAAATAGAAAAGTTTAACAGACAAAAGCTAGAGAGACCACAGAGCCAAGTGCAGCCAAGCTACTTATTATCCAGCTCTTCATAATTCCGACTGATGGTCACATTTGATAAAAGGTTAAGTTGAGGAATTGTAAGGTCATAGAGAACAAAGAGGAACAAGCCACAGGAAACAGAGTGTAGTTTCTTCATCTTTCAAATCGTTGAAGATTGCCTAGGGCATACAATGGATGACCATTGTCCTGAGTTCTTGACTAAGAGAAGATCATCTGTAGGCAAAACTAATTTTATGTTAGTCAAGTTTTATATATTAAAAATGCTATTTCTGAGTGTCCCTTCATTGTGCCTGTAACTCCATTTGCACTGGCTGAGTTACAGTCCCCACTCAATGCTCAGAATACCCTTTCTTGTCAAGATTATATTTTGTTCTTCACAGGGTAGTATTACTAGCATGATATGGAAATATGACTCTTTTTAAAAGTGACTCTTTCAAATTTTCATTTTATTATCTTGCATGGGTCACATAAATACAGATATACTTAAAATATCATTGTTGCTCCTGTGACGGATGTGTGCAATTACTGAGTCCACATGGCCATCATTTACCTTCATGTCTGTCTAGAAGAAATGAGGATGAACAGACCAGGGATCAGAATGCAAAATAATGATTTATTGACAGGAAACAAATATTAAAGTATGGACATAGCATGTTATAAAGTATTTGAAGAACTCTTTACCAATAGGAAAATTTTGTTGATCTTTTCAGTGTAATAGCTTAAAAATAGCTCATTGTTACCAGACACTATATTTGCTTTTATAGTTTCATTCTTTTGACATATTCAAGAGCACCAATGGCTTTGACACATTAGAAATTATGTTAAAGTCTGAAATGTCTTAAACAATAGTTTCTCTACTCCAGCTGCCTTTGCTTTCTCTGACTAAACCCGTTCAATGGGAGATGTCAAAATTCTTCTCCACCATGGAATGCAAAGAAGAGGTTTTTAGTTTCTACAATAATGCATAATTGGTGCTGTCAGCTTTTTACATCTCTGATTCTGAGAAGAGTTGGAGTTCTGATTTGTTCAGAAGGGGCTAATGGTGGGGAGATGCCTTGGAGATTTGGTTACCTTTTCTTTCTACAGTAGTGTGTGGGAAGAAGCTTCAGTCATTGTCTAATACCTCACAGGAAGTGCATATTTTTGTAGATGTTTTAGCTGAATGACATGTTCCAGGTGGAAGATGTAGAGATCATGAATATCAGGTTTCACTGCAAGTCTGAACACAGTGCATGAAGTGGGGAAGGTAGCTAGAACTTCCTTCTGATCCTCTGTCATGTGCTTGGGCAACACAAAGAAGTTAGGGGCTGACCCATGACGAGAGCCATAGCAACACATCCTGAAATGTTCCAGATGACAGAAACATCCTGTGCCTGCTTTTATGCTGCCTTTACCTCAAGATCTTTGTCTTCTATCTAGAATCAGACTATCTTAAAAGGAACATAGAGATGGATTGAAAGAGTATTCTCTGGGGAATACAAATATAGCCCAAACATGGCATACACAATTTTAGTTTTGTTTGTTAAATCAGTGGAACAGTGAGGCACAGGATACCTTCAAGCATTAAGTATCTCAATAATAAAGTTGCTTCAGGAATTGCCAGTTGGAAATTCAGCTTTTTTAGTCTCATGAGGTACATATTGCAATAGTGCATTAGAGTTTATTTTCTATCCATTTATACATGGAGATTTGGCCCTTTGGAGAAAAATACACTCAGTCTAGTCTTATATTAATGGCAACTTTCATGTATTTCTTTGGAAAAACAGAATATACAGCCAAGTATGATGGGACATGGCTGTAATTCCCAAGCACGGGGGCTAAGGAGAAATTACCAGTTCTAGGCTGGCTTAGCTTATAGAGTGAGACTTTGTCTAAACAAACAAACAAAAAAACAAACACCCAATACCAGCAACAACTACAAAAAAGAATTTGTGTTGCCTATGCCTCATTTATTTTACTAAATATCTCTGATAAAATTATTCACCATAGAACCTTTTCCAAATCCCTTTTTGGAAAGATTTAAGTTGAAATTTCAAAATGTGAAATTAGGCATAGTATCTTGGGATGTGGTCAGGCAATACTCCCATTGTTACATGCTAATTATTTTAAAGCCTGTCAGTTTTGACTAATATTGAACCACAATTCATCTGGGCATGTATAATTCATTTTATCCTAGAATGTTTGGAATATATTTTATTAGCTATAAAAGTAATATTTACATATTTCATGAATTAAGATTTGTAAAGTTAGGCAGAAGAAATGTTCTGTGGGTCAGACCACTCTAAGATTTTATATCTATTAGTAAGTTTATATTTCTTAAAAGAACAAGATTGTCTAATGTACTTCACACACATGAGCATTGACTCAGTATTCATTTGGAACTGATTACCCATCAGTTCCAGATACTATGAGTAGTACTTGGACTAGTAGTAGAAATCTATTGAAGTTCAGTGCACGGTGAGACAAAGGTTTATATAGGTTTTATTATCTTTTAAAGTTCATCCTGAATATCATCTATGAACTTATCTTAAACCTTTAAAAAGCTCCTGCTATTTTGTCTTCTTCCTATACCGCGAACCCCCAAATTAACAAATCTAATGTTTTCTAGCATCGTTTGATGATTATAAACTCATGCCCTTCACATTTCAAAAAGTACATTGTAGTTCTACTCGATAGTAACAATTGATCAGTAACTCCAACCTATGTTCTTATGGTAATTGGTATAATAAAAGTAATAACATAATTTTAAAATTATACAACCACGTTCAGGCCATTGCCTCCCTAGTTCTTGTGACAGTCTTAAGGGACATTATTCAGTACTGATATCATGGGTACTAATGTCAGAGGTCTTTCAATACAGCAGAGATGTACTCTTGGCAAAGGCACCTTTTCATAAATTTTGACTCTGTGGATATTAGCCTCTCCCTTTAAGTTAAACAAGATTTGTCTAATTAACATGATACAGTTTGGTTGGCTCTCAAGTAAGCTTGAGAAAATAAAACCTGGATTCCCCACATTGCATTGGTAGATGTTCTTGAAGCCTGCTGGGTATCCAGTAGGCATGAGAATCCCAGTTCCAACCCTATTGCTTGTTATACACATACATAACTTCCTCCAAGGCTTTCTTTAGTTTCTTGGCCATGGTGGATGTTGGATCTACAACACAACCAATTCCCAAAAAGTACAGTCAAAAGGAGTGTACCTTATTTTATTATTATTATTTGACTTTTTTATTGATTCTTTGTGAGTTTCACATCATGCACTGCAGTCCCATTTGTCTCCCTTTCCCTTTGTATTTATCTTTCTCCCTTGCAACCTCCCCCTCAAAAGAAAATAAAAAACAGAACAACAAAACAAAGCATAGAAAACATCTCGTAATGGAAGCTGTAGTGTGTCACAATGTGTCCCACAGTACACCCCCGTGTCCACACATCTTCACTTCAAATGTTCACTGTAGTGAGTCATTGGTCTAGTCTGAGGCCTCTGGCTTCTGCCAGTTCATCATCAGGAATGCTCTTGGTTATCCTGTTGTTTCCCTCTGTTATGAAGATCCTGCAGCTTCAGATCATCTGGATGAAACCTTTCACACACTACAGCAGTTCATAGATGATGTAGATTTTAGGATGGCCCAACTCAAAGATCTGGATCTAAGCCTGGATCATTGTTGGTCTGGTCAGCCCTCTGGCTCTCTCACATCTGCACCTCCAGGTCAAACTCTCTAACACTGCTCTGGTTAGCCCACCCAATGCTGCTGCTGGCAGGGGCAGAGTCAGCTCTCCCACTGTCATTACCTAGGGGTTGGCTCACCTGCATCTATGCCACCAAAGTCAGTTCCACTGTGTTGTGCAGTTGAGGCATGACAACCACTCTCACAAATGCTGTAGGTTGCAAAGGGTTGAGCTGGCTCTCCTTCTGGGCCAGCTCTCCCATTGGAGCTGGCTCACCCAAGCCTTCACCATCTTGTTAAACTCCACTGTATTGCCTAGTCAGGGAGCAGGGCCTGCTCTTCCACGTGATACTGCTGGTGAGGGGCAGATCTGGCTCTCCCGCTCTTGCAATCCCAGGGCTAACTCTCCAGGCATTTTTCTCATTTTATGAATCATAATTATGGAACTGAGTACTTTGTTTCAATATAGCAAGAAAACAACAAAGCAGATCCATTTCTGTTTTAAATGAAATTACCATTTTTGACAATTTCATACACACACACACACACACACACACACACACACACTGCATTTTAAATATTTCTCCCCATTCACGCTCATCTCCCTTCCACTCTTGCTGAACACCACCACCATGTCCTCCTTCATCTTCCTGCTTTCACTTTTTGTCTTTTTGCTTGTTTTTATGATGCACTGAGTTTAATAAGAGTTGCTTGAAGGAACATGGTTGAGAGTTTATTCACTGGAGCATGGGTAACTTACCAGTGACTATTGAGGAAAATGATTTTCTAACCATTACCTGCTAATAATTTCTCAAGAAAGTGTGGAGCACCATGAGTAACCCTCTTGTCTGTGGTGGAATATTGAGGGGTCCCTCCTTATACAGGTCTTGTAGAGGTAACCATAGCCTCTGTGAGTTCATACATGCCACAACACATGCAGAAGACAGTGTTTCATAGCAAGCTCTACCCATCTTCCGCCTCTTACATTCATTCCAACCCCCTTTTGTTGGTGTTTCTTGAGCCTTGCAGTAGGCAATAGAGATACTCTATTTTCAGCTGAACGCTCAACACAGTCAGTTATTTTTAGAAGTTTTACTAGTTATGGGTATCTTCATTAGCTGTTGCCCACTGCGAGCAGAAGCTTTTCTGACCAAAGCTGGAGAACACTAATTCATGAATATAAACAAATATTTAGAAGGCAGTTTGACATCATGTCCATTTAGTAAAACAACAGGAATAGATTTCACCCCAGGGCCTGTGATCTCCCCAGCCGCCATGGACTTTTGAACAGGTTTACAGGATGAGGCATGAATTCCCTTCTGTGGATCACATCTCAAATCTAATCAGAAAGCAGTTGATTACCACCATAACATCCATACTACTAATCAGTCAGAGGTAATTCTAGTACTTGCTAACATAATTTATTGTGTGGTATGTAACTAACAAAAATGGACAAATATGTCTATATAGAGAGATCAGTGTGGAACTCTCACTTTTTTTTCTTTGTTTAATCTGTCACTCAAATTTTATTTTGACTGTTTAATATCAAGCACATCTGTTTTATTACCTCATATAGTTAATATGTTCCTTTTATAGGTCACTGAAATGATTCTGGAAATGTCTCTTGAAGTTTGGTAAGTTTATTTATTTACTCAGATGAAGAATATTAAGTTATATTACTAAAGAAAATGGTTGGTGGGCAAAATAATTCCTAAAATTTTGAATATATAACAGTATCATTATAGTCTCCTTCAACTATCTGCTCATTTTAAAAAATACAAATGGCAGAGTTGTACATTTTTTCCTTACTTTTCCAACAATTTGGAAGCTGGGTAATAGTTGTCAGAATAAGAGCTTGTTTTCAAGGGCTCTTTTTCTAGTAATGTTTCTATTCCCATGGATATAATTAGTTTTTAAAGCCTATTTCCCATTGTTGCTTGACCACCTACATGTGTAAAAATTTCTTCCACATGCATTATGCTTGATGTGGTTTTATTTTAAGCAGGGTATATGTTTCTAAGATATTGTTATTACCAGTATTCAAAAGAAAGATTGTAAATACAGGGATTTCGATATCTTATAGATGTCCCTAAATTTGTGGGTATCTGGAGTTCTCTTATTTGAAGTTCTTTCCTATTTGAGGGAGTCCTCCATTAGACAAGGGTATTTATTAAGATAGTATTTCTGAAAAAAATGTTCCCTGGGAGCAAACACTTTGTGCTGTTAGTGAGTATTACGATGTTAGAGTGGCGGGGATGCAGAGACAAGAGAACTCCTGAGAATGTAATCTTGTAAAATACTGAACTAAAGACCCACAAACATCCTTCTGTACTGAAAGTCTTTACTCTGCTAATATACAATGTGAGTTGGCCACATCTCTATGGCTGTTATAAAACACCATGACCAAAGCAACTTATAAAAGAAAGACTTTGTTTGGGACTGAAGGTTCCAAAGGGTTAGAGTTCATGACGGTGGAGCAGAGGTAGCAGGTAGCAGGAGATGTGAGTAGCAGTTAAGAGCTAATATCCCCATCTATAAAGAAATTGTAGAGGGCACACTGGGAATGGCACAAAATGCAAACCCTGTCCCCAGTAAGATTCTTTTCGAAGCATCCTAATTTTCTCCAAACAGACACCAAATGGGGAGCAAATATTCAAGTACCCAAGACTTATGAGGGACATCTCACCTCTACTACATGATGTATTGAGGACTCTTATTTTACCTAAATATCACTGTTTTTTTTCAGAAAACATTTTTCATTTGTTCACATCTAAATACATATTGTTAATCTTTTTTTTTTTTCTATTTCGAGTTCAGTCTTAGATCATTGCTTGCCATAGGACACACACTGGTTCAAGAAAACTATCATGCTGTGTTCTTGTTTAAGTTGTTTCCTGGAAAATGGCTTGAGGGAAACAGTTGGCATGTATTAATGCACCTTTGGAGAACTTAGGAGGGGGGGATAATATAAAACAAGGCTTCTGGGAACCCTGGCTCATTGACTTTTCTGTTTTCCACCATAGCTCATGCCCAGACCTACGGTTCAGCATGGCCCTGTGCGATCAGGAGAAAACTTTCAGACAGCAGAGGAAAGAGAACATAAAAGAGAACATGAAGAAACTTTTGGGTCCAAAAAAGAGTGAGGGGCTTTATTCCACACGTGATGTGAGTCTGGAATTTTAAATGTTATTATGGTCTAATGTTAATCTTCTAGTATTTTCTCTGAATATATGGACATTATTTCTTCAGCTTTTGGAGTGGGATAGTGGTTCAAAAAAAACTTTGAGGAAGGTCCAACTGAATATTGATCATATTTGGTAAGAGCTAACAGCTATAGTAATTATTTCTAATTTGACTTTCACAAGTGTTAGTTCCTGAGAAAAGCTGAGAAGAAATCACAGAAAATTCCTCATGTTCCATTCACACGTGTGTATAATCACCCAGTCTGTTTCTCTAGAGAAACAGAACCAAAGGTATGGAGAGAAGGGAAGAGAGAGAGAGAGAGAGAGAGAGAGAGAGAGAGAGAGAAAGAGAGGCAGAGTTATGAAGTCCTGTGATATGCTATATGCAAGGCAGAATCCCAGGAAATACAGGGCTACAATTTAATCTGACTCCAAAGAATTTGATGTTATAACTATAAGTCAAGGGCTATAAGTCTAAGAATTAGGATGGTTGGGGTAGTGGGATGGTGCTGTTGTTATCATGCCTTAGAGAACCAAGGCTAGAGAACCAATTGGGATAGGTATCCAAGGGCAAAAAGAGATGGATTCATATTGAGCCATGTTTGTTCACAAAGATGACAGACATTATTCTTTATATAGTCCACTGATTTTTAACACTAGACTTCTTGGAAACCACACCCATAAATGAATGCAGAAATGTTTTATTAGCCTGCTGTCTGGATATCCCTTGACCCAGTGCAGTTAACACAGAATTTACCATCGCATTCTTGAACTGTTAGTCCTCCACATCAGAATGGTAGACTTGTTACCATAAACAAACCTGCAGTTAACGTAGAATTGCTCAGAGTCCACAGTTTACGTAAGGGTTTGTAGTTAACGTACATTTTATAGGTTTTGACAAATGTGTAATGACCCATGTCTACAGACTCAGGGGAGATAGTTTTGTTATCTTGAATACCCATTGTTTTCTATCTACATAATGCTTCCCCTCACATAACATCTGACATCTACTAGTCTTTCTTCTGGAAGTAAGATAATGTGAAGTCTTTTCAGACTGGATTATTTTATACAATAATAAAATAAATTTCAGCTTGTTCCATATCTTCTTATGGTTTAGTAGCTTCTTTCCTTTATAGAATTGAGCAACCTCCACTGTGTGGATATAACAAAGTTTGTATTCTCTCTCTTTTTTTTTTTTAAGTGGTTGTGAGCCACCATGTGGTTGCTGGGAATTGAACGCAGGACCTCTGGAAGAGCAGTCAGTGCTCTTAACCACTGAGCCATCTCTCCAGCCCAAATTTGTATTCTCTAATACAGGTTTAAACGTTTTCCCCTTTATTTTTATTGATGTGTTTTGTTTGGGTGTCGTGTCTGCAAGTGTGTCTGCTCACTGCACTTATGTAGCTCCGATGGAGATAAGAGGAGAGCTTCAGATCCCCTGAGACTTGAGTTACAGAGTTGTGAGCTGCCATGTGGATTCTGGGAATGGAAACCAGGTCCTATGGAAGAGCAGCCAGTGCTTTTAACTGCTGAGCTTTCTCTCCAGTCCCCAATGCAGTTTGTTTTTGTTGTTGTTGTTGTTTGTATGTTTTAAATAAGGCATACAAGTACTAATCTTTTTAGAAAAACCATCCCCAAGAGATGAACACAGAAATAAAATTTTCTTAACTAGCTTTCTAACATTCTTTAGCTGATTGAGTTGTACATAAAAAGAAGAGATTAAAAAATGTTTATATTTCAGAGGAAAGAGCTTCAAAAATTAACAAAGTAGTCAAAATGAGTTCTAGTTATCAAGAGTTCAGAATAAAAGAATTAAGAACAATTATTAACAGTACAATATTTGAGTTTTACTTTAACTCTTTTACTTAAATTACAGTGAATATTCAGTAATATATTATGTAACCTTCTTAGGGCCATTTATCATTCACTTGCCTATCTATCTATCTATCTATCTATCATCAATCATTCGCATCATCTACTTAATACACCCTGTATCTCTTCCTCTCAATTCTGTCTATCTTTATCAATGAAATCTATAAAGATAAATTACTACAATGATGAAATTTCTTGTTAGTGATAGATGAGAAATTCTTGGTTTATATCCATTAGCTTTTTCTATGAACTCAATATTTTAACTAACATAATTTTGTTCATTAAATCTATAAATAAGTACTTACACACACACACACACACACACACACACACACACCAGAATTTCAATATAAATGAGAATTAATAACTGAGTAAGGGCAACGGATGAACACCCACATGCCACAAGAAGTCAGGTTTCCAGTTATGTTTTCAGAGAGCCATGAGGTGCAAGGCCAGTTGCTAATGTTGGATTGCCTTTGACTTCAATGGAGCGAACTTACCAGAAAGATACAGTGATGTGACTTAGGAGTTTCTGCCAGAAGGAAATGAAGGGGAAAAGTGAAGCCTCCACTTAAATTGTTATTTTAAAAAATGCAGAGAACTAATTCTCTTTAATTGTGCATCTTCTTTGTTGGCCTGACAGATCTTTTGAAGAATTTATGACAAGATATTGTGTTTGGTTACTGGTATTTGGAGAAACTACAATCTTAGCAGATTACTCATTTTGTTTTGTTTTCTCCATTTGCTTTTAATGTAGATAACAAGCCTTTATCCAGCTGTTCTTCAGCTGCCTTTTGTTTCTGACTTTGGTATTGTTAGACCATTAGAACCTAGAAATTATATTTCAAGTTGTTTTGGTTTCTGTCGTATATCACTGATTGAAGACAGTTGTGCTAGCTCCTGGAGACATGGGTGGCAAGGGTACGTTCCTTACTTGGTGACTTTAAAGCCTTGTTTGACAGATATTTAAGCAAATGAAACTGATGTGTTAAGTGAAGTGAAGTGGAGGGATGCTGGAGTGGGTGGGAAGGTGGGAGAATACTGGACAGAACATGTCAAAGAAGCATGCTGGAATGAAATGGAGGTTCTCTACATTCATGGTCATCTCTACCCCTCAGAAGATCCTGACTGATAATCCCAGGCTCTCAGTCTAGCTGTTGTTCAGTTACTTGTAACTATTTTATCTTTTACTTCAACTTTCTCCTTACTCCATTTACAGCTAGTAACTTGGCTCCTAATCAAAGACAAGTAAAAGTCAAGAGCTAAGAGTTCCATAAATCAAAAGTAATGTATTTATGTCTTAGGTTGGTAAGGCTCTGTGCAGAATCTTACCTGTCCTTGGCTTGCCAGCCTGTTAATTTAATAACTCTGTCCGGGGGTCCATTTTCAGTTTCAAGCCATGTACTTTGGCTGCCAACATGTTGATGTTATTAGAGACAAGCTTTAACATGATGTGCAGGAATAAAAGTATTCCCAGGACAAAAAGTGCTAGCATGATCAAGCTATATATGCCATTCTTGAAGCTTGACCAAAAAGAAATACTGATCTCAGGCCATGGGTAATTTTATTAGCAGAGCAGCATTCTTGAAATTCATAAGCTCACTATGCAAAGTTAAAACATCCAGAGAGGTGGTAGAATTATGCCAAATACACTGCAAGTGTCTTTAAACTTTTTCCTTATTATAATGACTACCACTGTAAATTTTAGAACTATCACAAATTCTATGATATTTGCCATGACACTTGAGATGGCTCCTTACTCTTAAACTCTGAACATCCTTCCAATAATTTGAATAGGATAAAGAGCATCAATCCATTGTTCCAAATGCCTATCTAAATCTTCTTGTATATTGAACACATTAGTAACATTTTTTGCTAAATGATTAACAAAAGTAGCTGTTTTAACTTCCTGTGTCAAAGCAATTTCAAAAGCAATGGTGCTAGCAATTAATATAATTAAAACTGTTATACCAGCAATAATCAAGCCCACTACCCATTTAATTCTGCTTAAAGCCTGATTCACTTCTTCCAGTACTTGCAAGGTTTTTTCAGAAGATCAAGGTTCTGTGATACTCAGGGCAATAACACAAAAGCTGGTTGATAGTCCTTTGTAACTGACATGGCGTGTTTCAACACACTAACACAATTAGAAAGTGTGCAATCAATACAACTTACATTAAATACTGTAGAAGAAACAAAAGTAATTGTAACTTGAAAATTAAAAGAGCCTTAACACCTGTACTAACACCTGTTTTAAATCCAGATTCTGTCCCAACTTTATCTCTTGCTAACATAACCTCATAGAGAACTGCAGCTAACTTTCAAATATATTTCTGAATATGTCCAGAACCAGCCTTCCAAATGAAGACTGTTATTTCCAATATTGGATTGATTTCTAGACCAGTCCATGATTGAGTCTGAATAATCAGTCATCGAAAAATACAAGAGTCATTATAACTTCTCTTTTTGATTCTCTGTTTCACAAGGTCTAAAAACTTGAGACAATATAGCTTGTCCCATCAGGAGTGTAGGTAAGCAAAGTTGGGTCAGGAACATATGTCCAATGCAGCTTCCCAGTCACCATTGTCAGAGCACTCAGCAAGCTCACAGGTCAGCATCATTCTTTGTTCTGGCATCAGCATGTTTCACCCATCATTGCTCTGATAGCCATCATGCTCCTTCAGGATCCCTCAGAAAAAACACAAACATGCTCTCTTCCCCATTTTAAATACCTGATCAGGATCATGCCATATGCCAGTAAGTGAATCCTTCCCTTTCACAATAAAATATCCAATAATAAAAAAGTCACCACCTCCCAACCAAATAAATAAATAAATAAATAAATAAATAAAGCTCCATAAATCTTTCTTTTCTAATTTTTGGCAATGAGATTGACATGTACCAGCTCTGCCTTTCCTTCCTAGTTTCTCTCCTACTTTAATAAGGGGATTTCCTTTTCTTTCAAATGCAAAACCACATCAGCTCACAAGCGTTTCTTAGGAACCCAGATGTGTTAATTATGCTGGCCTTTTCAGGCCCCTCCCCATCCATGTCATCAGCTTCCACTTGAGTATGAATATTTTATACAAAACTATATGCATACTCTTCATATCCCACGTTGCATCTTTTTATGTTTCAGGCATCTGCATTCACTGTTCTATTGCATCCGTTCCTTAACAGATGCTCAAAGTGGCTTACTCTGCCTTGTCCAAACACACAGCTGCCAATGTCCTCCTGATGTTTGAAATGCTGTCTCTATACTTTGCAACATCTTCTTCATCATGGGTCTTTGATTTTCTTATCCAATCTCCTTGTTCTCATCTTTGATTCCATCACGAATGAACCTCAGAGAATCCCCAACTTTGCATCCCCAATATTGAAAACATCATCATTACTCCCTATATCTCCTCCTTCTCATTTTCTGTCTACCCAGATCACATTGATCTTTACAAAAAATGAATTTGATTGCGTTGTACTCACCTTTTGCACCTAAAGGTACATTGTTTGTTTTTTCGGAATCTATCATGATTTTACCTAAAAGTACTTGTGCAATTTGATGTTTGATTTTTCCATTAGAATATAAGTTTGATGAGGGTCATGCACTGTCTGTGATGTCAACTTGTGTGTTTCCAGTACCCAGCATAGCTCCTAAAATAAATTACTCAGTAAATATTTGATTTGAGTCACGAAATACAATTAGGCAGTAGTTGGCAACACCGGAGAGGTAGAATAGAAGAAAGGGAGGAGGAGGGGGACAGAAAGGAATATCGGGTCTCCAAAACAGAGGCACACCTATGTCTAGATGGTAATGAAGAGACAAAGGTTTAGCTGAGAGGATTAGACTCTTAAAGTAGACACATCTGTGGGCCATATGAGTATGGATTTCCAGTGGTCACTTATTCTTGGGGTTTCAAAGGAGTAGCTGAAGCAGGGCGGTGGTAGCCCACACCTATAATCCCAGCACTTGGGAGGCAGAGGCAGGCAGATTTCTGAGTTCGAGAGTTCAAGGCTAGCCTGGTCTACAGAGTGAGTTCCAGGACAGCCAGGACTACACAGAGAAACCCTGTCTCGAAAAAACCAAAGGAGTAGCTGAGGCTGCTACCTCTGATGCAGTATTTACTAGTAGAAAAAACATATTAAATCTTCCTAGAAAAATCAAATTTGGCTTCATATTTGCAAATGTAAGTAGCAGTTAGTATACTAACTGCTAAGCGTACTGTTTGTTTTTTTGTTTGTTCGCAGTAGATGAATAATGAGGTAATTTCTTTTCTCAGAAATAGTAGTCAAAATGTGAATTTCATGTATTTGAAGATGGCTTCTAGAATTCTGGTTTGGCACTTATCTATCCTTTTCTCTCTTATCAAAAATAATCAGCTTAGACATAATCCACACCACAGACTATACGATCAATAGTGTCCATTCCATAAAAACAAGATTTTTTTATTATCATGTTAATCTTTGTATCTTTTAATCTGTTCTTCTCTTCTCTAGATAAAGATCTTCACGTTCTCATCAGTATTTCATAGGTACCCTCTAGGTTTGGGAGACTAGGTTGTTTCCCTCAAGAACTGTCTTAAGTAAACCTCAAAGTCAGGATTGTCCCATCCTGCTCTTGCTTTTTAAAAGGAGACAGCGTTCAGTGAGGGACTTGATGAGTTTAAATCTTGAGTGAACTTAGGCACACACTGTGTTACTTGTGCTTCAGCCATAAAATAGAGATGATATCTCTCATAGAAATAGACATAAACGGCTAGGATGTATCTAGTAGAATGTGCAGAGTACACCGTAGTTATGCAATAAAATGGTTCATCATAAACACTGTTGGGAGTTGTTGATTGCATAGCATCCTGTGACAATAATTGTTAGATGTAATATCCTCAGTTTCCTGCCTGGAGAATGAGCTAGTCAAATAGTTACGATTTCTAATAGTCTACAAATTTGTGCTCCTAAATACTCAGCTTTAAAACAACAACAACAACAACACAACAACAACTGCTACTATTGTTTTTGATCATTTGGATTAGAAATCTTTCTGAATCATGTATCTTCATGTTCAGATTGGATGGATTTGGGCTTTCTCATGTTAGTAACCTTTAAAATCATCTGCTATTTTGCATGCCCTATGTGTCCACTTGAAACAAATTCTTTAAACCATCACATTCTCTTTCATCATTGTTGCTGTCAAGTTTAAATCTGATAAGCAAGCTTGCAACTGGAACAAAGTCTCTAATTTGAGTAACTGTTCCCCTGGTGAAGGGCTAAGGTGAGTATCTATGAGTAAGACATCTAAGAGTTTTGTTGAAGAATGTTTGGTGTGTTAGGATTGTTCAGAGTCCAGTATTTTAAATCTGATTTTAATCAGATGAAAATTTGATATGAATTTGTATGATAAAAATTAATCAGATGAAAACTCAGATTTTCTATGTGAAGACAAATGTTACTGTATGGTCTCTTTGTTCCTGAACGTTGACTGGGGTCTACAGTGTGAAGTTAGAAGGGTGGAGAAATGAGAGAAGATCCAACCTTCATCAGAGAGTTACAACACAGATGTTTTTCCTTAACAGTTATTAGCAGTTATAGTCACAGGGTACTCTGCAGTCAACAACAACCCCCAACAGTGTCTATGAGGAATGTTTTTAGTGTATAACTACTGTCTCAGCCATTTGTGTTCATTTCCTTGATTCTATGAGAGATATCATCTCCGTGTTATGGCAGAAGCACAAGCAACACAGTATGTGTTCACATTCACTCAAGATTTAAGGACTGTGTTTCATGTTAAACAAGTCACTGTAGACAAACCAGAATTTTCCTTTGATAAGGAACATTTTAGTCTAATGCTTGAGTACTAGAACCTCCACCAAGTAAGCTTTCATCTGCTCAGTTCACCTTTCCAGACTCAACAAAGGACATTCTATACTGCCTGCTCTGAAACAGTCTCTAAGAATTAATAGAGTGTGAATCAATAGTGCAAAGGTCACTTGAGAATAAAGGGGAAATGAGAGGGAAAATGTTCTAGATGAAACATACAAACAGGATAACATTATTCCTAACAGCTCAAGAATCTTTCCACAACCCACTTCAGAAGCTGTTTTGTTCTGCCTTTCTTCCATCTGTTATTTTCTCTAGCCTTTGCTTAACGTTCAGCTATGAAATATGAAAATTGAGAATTGGGGATACAGAAATGAAAACATGTATGAGAAATAATGGTGCAGGGACTTAGGGGCAGGTGTAGATTTATGGTAAGTCATGTTGCTTACCTTAGCCACAGATTACTCTCTGTCAATGGGTGGCCCTCATCCATGAAGCTGGAGGACAGAATAAAACAAAAGAGTGTAGGCTGCCTAGTCAGAAAGGGCTTACACAGTATTTCTTTTGGACTTTGTACCATCAGCTTTTCTGGGCCTGGACCTTGCTGGTCCATACTGCAGGTTTGGACTTTCTATTTTCTCCAATTGTGTTAACCACTTTCTTATAATGAACGTCTATCTCTATAGACACACATTGTATTGGTTCTGTTTCCTTACTGAGCCCTAACACAGTGCCATGGAAAAATGCCTTTTGTGATGGTTAGATCCTGGAGTCTATGAAAATGTCAAAGCCCTTAAGCATCTCAGAGCTTTCTTCTCAAAGGAAGAAAATCAATTGCATTTGCAAACACATACATCAAGAGAGATGAAATCAAAATGGACCTTTTGGTAAAGGCAAGTTCATTTCCTGTAATCATACCAGAAAGTATGTGAGATATTTTTGGACACATTTATACACAAATATTAATGATGTTAGGTCCAAATATAACCCAATACTTAACATTTCTTATCTGATTTTCTTCAAATAGCAACCAGGACTAACAGATGCACACATTATTTCTCTGGATGTTATTTCAGAACTGACTTTAGAAGACTATTTTAGCATCCAAATTTACTCTTCATGTATCAATTCTTAGAGATTGTAAAAGGGAATGCAGTGTAGGATGCCCTTTGGGGGAGTCTGAAAAGGTGAACTGAGCAGATGAACCCTTACTTGCCATAGTTTCTAGAACTCAATGAAATCATGCTGATACAATTTGATGTTATATATGAGTATAAAATACAGTTTGTCTATGCATCTGGGGATCTCTCTCTATAAACACCATCCTTTTCAATACCAATGACAAAGAGGAAGGAGAATGGCTTTTGGCATTAGTTGTATCTTAGCTTGAGTCTTGGTTGTTATGGAGTCTATATTGTGGGCTCTTAACCCTTTTCAAGTGGAAACAAAAACGGCTTCTTAACACATGCCTGTTATTGGTAGCACCAGATCTGTTACATTGTGTTAAAGATTCTCCCTGTAAACATCCCTTGAAAGTTAGCTGTTTGCTCAACTGTAGGTTTACCAGCTGAGAGACTGGTAAGTAACAATATTCTTTTTCGGCCTTTATGGGATGTTTGAGAGACCAAATGAACGAACACCCTGAAAGCAAGGAAAACAAGCTATAGACTACAGCAGGTTGAACAATCATAGAGCTTGGCTATCGGTGTTACTATAACTATTATTAAAATAATATCTGTTTTCCATTGTCTATGATTCTTGATTTTTTAAGATGAAACACATTCTTGGGTTGTGCTCTCTTTTGAGAAAAGTTAAGTTATTTATTTACTTTACATCTTGATTGAAGCTTCCCCTCCCTCCTCTTTCCTCAGTCCTCTCCTTCTCTCCAACTCTCCCTCCTCCTGTTTTTCCCAGAAGAGGGTAGGCCTTCCATGGTTGTCAAGCAGCCTTGGTATATCAAGTTGTAGTAAGACTAGGTGAATTTTCTTCTACTGGGGCAAGAGGAGGCAGCCCAGTTAGGAGAAGGGAGTCCAAAGACAGGCAATGTAGTCAGAGACAGCCCTTGCTCCAGATTTGGGACCAACCAATTACTGGCTCAGCTTGAGACCCATGCCATCAAACACTTCTTGCAAAAAATTAAATTTACGAAATAAAATGAAGAAACATACAGAAGAAAATTCAGTGCTACCAGTGCATGAATAATATGTTTCTTTATATTAAAGTGGAACATGCTTAACCTTAAAGTTGAAACTGAAAAGAAATTAATCTATAGTTTCTGCTGTTTGTACAATCTCTGTGTTGTTTCATTTTAGGTGCCTGTGGTGGCCATTTTAGGTTCAGGTGGGGGTTTCCGGGCCATGGTAGGATTCTCTGGTGTGATGAAGGCGCTGTATGAATCAGGAATTTTGGATTGTGCTACCTACATTGCTGGTCTTTCTGGCTCCACATGGTTAGTATACATTTTTAATTAATCTGAATTTTATTTTTCTAAAGGTTTATAATTTTTCTAACTCAAACATTAGGAAAGGAGGATTTAAAAAATTGAATCTTCATATTACTGAAATGTTTCAGTGTGATGCTACCATCAGTTTAAGAATGTCTTATAATAAACATTTATATCTAATTAAGGCTTTGACTCTTGGTTTACTCTTTAAAGCCAGTTTTGACTAACATTGTAGTTAGGGCATAAAATAGGAAGGATAGCCTAGTTGAAGATAATTTTAGATAAATATGACAGTAGTGGAATAGTATACTCCACCCATAATTAATTTAATCTGTCTATAATTTGCTGATTTGGAGTCCTCCAGAAACATGTCTAAGTCTATATGATTCACTAGGTATTCATCTTCCTCTTTAGGGCAAATAGAAAAAAAATGTAAGATGCTATAGACTACAGAAGAGGGAAAATGGCTCTGGGCAGCACAGATACAGTAGGCTGCATTGGTTCTTATTTAACTAAATATTAAACTCATCATTTAATTCTACTTAAATTCCCCTGTACTAGGTGGATAGCTATGGCATTCATATGGTTAACATTTTTGTCCTGTGGAATTACCACTTGGTGAATAATACTTATATAACATTTTCAGAGAAACACTACATAGTTTTTGGTGTGCCCAGCCCACACCAACCCACTGAAAAATCAAACAGACCGCTGATCTTTTACTGGCGCACACCTTTAATTTAAGAGCTCAGGAGGCAGAGGTAGGTGAATCTCTGAGTTTGAGGCGAGCCTGGTCTACAGAATGAGTTTTGGGGACAGCAGCAGCTACACAGAGAAACCATGTCTCAACCCCCATCTAACCACCCTCCCAAAAATCCAATCCCTTCAGAAAGAAAATCAAATAGATGGTCTTCTTCAGAAATCTCAAATAAATTGTAATAAGATGTATCACCTTATAACATCTGTCTCTGGCCTAGAAGGGCAATTTAGTTATTTAGCCATAAAGAAATTCATGTGTCATCCTATTGTAGTTTTTATGTTTAGCATTTTTATAGTATCTGTGTCATTTCATCCCATGAAGTGGATTTTTTTTTTAAATTTTTAGCTAAAGAAAAATGGACTCACAGGCCAAGGATTTTTTTCATCTCTTTATGGAGCAGCTTTAAGGTCTATATCCTAACTTTTGGTACTAAATTATAATCTTCTCTTAGAGATTTGTACATATGCTATGATGCTAGTGCCATGTTCTAAGTACTTGGGCCAACCACCTACTTCTTACATATTATATAGAGTTTCCTATGTAGATAACCTAGAGTTGTTAATTTTTTTCCTAAGTCTTTTGAACCAGATTCTGTGATTAAATAACCAATAACCCAGGGCCGCATTTGCCACCTTCACTGTACCCTCAACCTGATTTATGTCTTCTGATGGAAGGGTGTAGCCCATCATTATTCTTTCCCTTGAAGGAAAGAGCACGCACCTGCCTGTTCAATGAGTAATGTGAAATAAACACTTGGACCCTATAGTTGAATCTCTTTCTTAGTAATTTTGTTATTTGCCTCTGCATGGTTTTCTTCACTCAATATTTATTAGATCCTTGGTGCCCTTTACTGACTACTGCGAGAAGTCTATTTTCTTAAATGTACCCAATAAGTGATGTCTAGGCCTTGAGCACTGACTTGGGGAAGAATCACGTACTTGTGACATGGGTTAGACTTGTAGTCATTACCTTCATCATTGATTTGGCCAATCTTGTCTTACATGACCTTGTCAGGAACCCGAGAACTTGTCATATGAAATGTTAGAGAGTTTAAAATTTGTACACCCTCCTACAGACATGATGTTGGCTCTACCCCCTTTTCATTTGAATCTTAGCTTTGCCACCTTTATTTCATTTTCGTGAGAGACCTAGGGTCTTTAAAGCTTTGTAATACATGTTCACTCACATATGTCCCCATGTGTGCATATTGTATATATTTTCTTTTATTTCTTTGGTGAAGTTAGGAGCTAAGGGGTGTGATATGTCAAATATACTGTCCTTCTTTTAGGTTCTATGTCATCTCCTCCGATTGCTCTCTCTTCTGTGTCTCCATTATTTGCTTACATGGATTTCTCTTTGGTGCTCGGCCTCTTGCATGACCTCCATGTCCACAACAAGCTTCAACAATTCTACAAACCTTTACCACTTAACCACTTGAGTTATTGTAACCAATAGTTTAATTTGTAGAGTCCTGAGAAGAGCAAAATGTGACAAAGAAAAGAGGAAGAAAACTAATAGAACCAGCAAGAATCCCTGAGAGAGGAGACTGAAGAGAAAGATGAGTCCCAGAGCACAGGAAGAGGAGAGCTCTGGGAAACATGCTAGCCTGAGTTTGGAAAATGTTTGTGGTTATAGTTAGGAATCACTTAATTCAGTTAATTGATATCATTTCAGTCATGAAATTACATGAAACAAAGCAGAAGTTCAAATGTGGCAATGTGAATGCTTGGACAACATGGGTCAGAAAGGAGAAAAAAATGGACAGTCATTGTTTGAGGAGACTACAGGGCTTCCTTGTTTTGTTTTGGAAATTTAAGAGACTTGCATATTGATGTAGGTGTCTGAGGTGCAGGGAACAGCACAGAGAGGTAGTTAAAAGACAGGAAAGGAAAAGGTCATAAATCACAAACAGAAAAGATTTAGAGAGAGAGAGAGACAGATCGCAAAGTAGAGGGCACACACAGGGAGAGATGAACTATGAAGAGAAAGCTGGGATACAAGAGGGGTGAGGGCAATTCTTGTTAATGATCCTTCTTTGAATAAGATAGGTCAGAAAATAAAACAAAGAATTCAGAAAGACTTGGAAAAACAATGTGCGCTTCATTGCTCTGTAATGCTTCATATTCTATGGAGATGTGACCATAATTTGGCAGAAATGAGATAGTATAAATATATGTGGAGTAGCCCTGGACCTCCCAGACAGTTTTCTGTGGTCACAAAATTCAGTTTCAGGTTAGACAAAGCTTCTTTTATGACTGTAGCTACCTTTACAGTAATTATTTCTGAAATTATTTTTGGATGATTCCTATGACTCATTAAATATAATGAGTTAGCAAGGAGAGTCATGATGCTAATTCCGTGTTCTCTTGCCTAGGCTGTTAACAAACCTCTCTCCCACAGAAAAGCTGTTGTCTTGTAGCATTGGAAGAGGCTATATAATCTTAATTACCATATTTGTTCCAGATTACCTTCTAGAAAGAAATCAAAGTGTGTCTCTGTCTATAGGCAATAATAATAGTGTCCTTTCAATTAAATTAGCTAACATTAACATTGAAAATGAAAGTGTTCACTAGCAGGGAGGATTCCTAGAACAATGTGGAGGGTCTTCTTAAGTTATACAAAATTTTGGTTGAGAAAGAGAATTACTTTGGCACATTTTTTGAAAGCCTGTACGTATGCACCCAAGGATTCTAATTCAGCAAATCCAAGGACTGGTACTCTAATGCTTTGAAATATGCACTGTGGCCTATTGTATTTGAAGATAGGGACTACATTGAGTTTTTACCCTCTGGAATGGTATAGCATTGAAAAATTTATACTTAAATGATTTTATGTAGAAATAATAGAAATAATGAGGTTTCTTCTATAAAGAAGTTGAAAATTATAAGTAAATACTTACAGATTTTTACATGAATAAATATATGACCATTTCATTCACTGATTTATACATGTTCTGCCAAAGATACTCTTTAGAAACTTGATTGATATATTTGGGATCAAAATTAAGGCTTAAGTGTGGAATCATATCTTGCAGTGACATATGTGAACTTCAGGGGTTCTTGTATGCAGAAAACTGGATATATTTAGTTCTGAATCAATCCAAGGAGAAAAAGCAAGGCATTTAATCTTAAAGTGATTCACAGAAAAGTTAGTTGCCTGTCAATCTATTTTTAGCTACCACTCTAGCCAAAATTCTAATCCAAGTAGACAATGATATCATCAAAAAGATGTCCAGCTTACTCTGATGAATTCTAAAGAATATGTATTCATAAGGTAAACAATAAAGGCCATTAACTTGGAGCTTACAGTAAACTATTCAAGGTTTTTGTGTTTTGTTTTTTACACTGGAACTTAAATTCCCCAAAAAAGAGCTTCCTAAGAAAAATGGAAAGTAGAGAGAATGAAACTGAATAACTACTTCTTCTTCTGGAAGGATAGTGGCAGAGGGAGAAGGTAGCCCTTCTCCATGGGATTAAGAGAGCAGTGGGCTCACATCGCAGTACAATATATGCATTGTATTCCTGAGGAAAGGCTTTTTTTAACTTGCAGGAGGGATAGATTAATGTTGAGAGAAATACAAGGGAAGAGGGAGCCTTTAGATCTTGCTTGAGGCAAGCCTTTGGGAAGAGTACTTGTTACAGTTTATATTGATTCATTCACAATTCAGCTAAATGTAGATGAAGAAGTTGTATGCAGTGTACATAGAATTTGGATAATTATATCTGCCAGTGTACAGTAAGGAATGATGATTTTCAGTGACAGAATGACCACATCAAACCCTTTTCACTTGGGTTTAAAAAAATCATTCCGTGACTCAACTGCTCCCCGATGTGAAGCTTTACTTGCCTTACTCACATTTATCCTTTCTCATTCAGGGAAAGACCTAATGTTCTTTGTCATAAAACAGACTAAATTTGGTACATTAAATATAGAAATGAAAGAAAGAGAAATGTAGTTTGAAGAAAAAAATGGATGCTATAATAACATTTGTGGGCATGTGACACTTTAAAGCAAAGTTTTCTAGACTTCAAAAACATGCAATCTGTGTGAAGGTAAATAATACACATTTTGATAAGTTACAGACATCTATGTGGAGGTAAAATTATTCTTAGTAATTTGTGTTAATTTTTTGTTTGCTTTGGTTTGGTGCTGGGGATTTAACTGAGTCTCATACATGCTAGCCAAGTGTTCTACCACTGAGCTAAATTCTTAACTATTCTTGGTAATAGAACAAATAATTTCTTTATGAGGCCAGTCACAAAGAATGAGCTATATTTTGAATATTTTCAGAGCTGAGGTTCCAAATAGTGATTTATTTTCAAATATTTTGATGTTCTTAAATATAAACCACTATAGTTACAGATGCATTTATTAAGCTTAACAGTGTTCAGGAATTTGGGTTCTTATTGATGTGTATGAATCATCATGTAGATTTTTGGATAATTATCCAAGTACATGGAGATTGTATTTTTAAGTGCTCTATGTTGTACTTTTATAGTCATTTGATGATTGTACTAACCAGAGTTCAGGGTAAGTTTTTGATGACGTATCTGTACCAGGTGTTGGGGGAGTTAGAAATTCAGTTGATATGATGAAAACATTTCAGTAGTTTTTCTTTTTTGTTGTTGAACATCTGTTTTGTCTGTGATCTTTCATTTTTATTCACTAATTTATTTTTTCAATCTATTATTTTCAGCTTGTTTATAAGAAACTTTGCATCCAAATGGACATTCTAATTGACTATTTAGTGAGAATAATTTTGTTCAGTAAGGACTAAGGTCGTGTGAAGTCATTAAAATCTAAAGCCTACACTTTGGAGGCACTGGGAGTAGCTTTACAAGTTCAACACTAGTCTAGGCTTTATAGTGAGACCACGTCTCATAAAGCCAAACAAACCAGACATGGTGATGAATGCCTTTAATCCTAGCCCTTAGGAGACAGAGGTGGGGGTAAGTTTGAGGCCAGTCTAGTCTATCTCTTAAGCAAGACAGCTAAAGCTACATAATAGAGAAACCCTGAAAAACAAAACAAAACAAATAAATAATAACCAATCAATGAAGAAAGAAATAAAGCTTCCAGAAGATCGGACATGTTTTAAATCCTAATTCTCTTTTATTAATTGATTATATGGACATCTTATTGAATGATTTATTCTTTCTTTCCTCATTTTTAAGCCAGAATATTTGCAAGCTCTTTAAGTCAAGAGCTAGGAGTATTTAACTCAAATAGTGCCTAAAACACAACATGTCTCAGTAAATTAGGCTTTCCTTACTGAAGAGAAGATAAGCCATGATGGTGGACACAGAGATGAAAACCTGTCCTATTTTATGGATTTGCTTGTGTGGAATGGTAGACTGTCTTCCAGTGTACTTTGTGCCGTCAAGGCAGTAAACTGTTGCATATGTCAGATAATCCACGGAGATTGAAAATGGTAATAATAAACATTTATTTTCCCAGAAGAAGGTCAGAATTTATTAATGGAGACAGACAAGGAAAGAATCTCTCTGTTTGATATCTACAGTACTAGAGATTTGGGGTCGCAGCAGAGTGGCTAGTAACAGAATGATTCTTATCTGCTTAATAAATTAAAGGCTTATGGAGTTTTTTTTTTTGTATCACTTGAAGCGGCCAAATATCTAGTGGCCAATAGGCGCCATCTGGCAGGACAGCCTTATTCTCCTGTAGGCTGTTTGACCTAGGTTCATACTGTTAAGAATTCAGAATTCTACCTGGAGCACAGTTTTGGATTTTAAATAGTTGGCCAGTGCACACTTTTAAAAAGAGAGAAAAGAGAAAAAATAAGGAAAGAGTGGAGAAAGAAAGAAAAACATATGTCCCAAGTGCCAAACATCCATAGTAGCAGACAGCACAGTTTCTCCATGTAGATCATACTCATGGAAAGTGAGATAATCCAGTTCCTGATGGTTCTTACATCCAGAAAGGTCAGTTTACACATGACTCAAAAGTGTTGTCATCCATGTCCAGTAAGTATGATAAGGACAATCATTCCTGGCAGACTTGTGGGTAGTAGGTCTGGCCATCCTTTTCTGACAACTATGAAGAGTCTCCATTGCTCTCCCAAATGTTTTCCCTTAAATCGCTTCCATCACAGAGCAGGTCAATTCCAATTATATCTTTGTTTCTTAGATAATTATTACTTTCAACCAGATGGAAAAGTTAGTCAAATATATTTACTATTCTTCATCTTGTGGTGAAGAACGCCTCCTCTCTTTGTAGACCTTCTAAGGAATGCCTGTTATCTTTACTGATGATGGTTTGGTTTATTTACAGGTACATGTCAACCTTGTACTCTCACCCTGATTTTCCAGAGAAAGGTCCAGAGGAGATTAATGAAGAGCTAATGAAAAATGTTAGCCACAACCCTCTCTTACTTCTTACACCACAGAAAGTTAAAAGATACGTTGAGTCTTTATGGAAGAAGAAAAGTTCTGGCCAACCTGTCACCTTTACTGACATCTTTGGGATGTTGATAGGAGAAACACTAATTCAAAATGTAAGTCATCATCAAATGATAATCCCTTTAACTGTAGTAGGCAATGTAGATTAAGTGTGATGTTGATCTTGAAGCAAGTACAAGACATTTTTGTACAGTCTAGTTTGCTCAACTTATTTCTTCAATAGTGTATGTGCTAGCCACATCCTTTCTGCCAGATGTCACAATTCTTCACTGCAAACCAATGCTCATCAACTAATTTAAACAATTGTCAGTTTGACATGTCCTTTGGAAAAGTCAAATTTTCACTGCCAATTCTCCCTTGAGTGGTAAGATAGTAAATAGAAGTACTGCTATGTGAGATGGTGAATACAAGTGATATTAAAAGCAGAAAGGAGGAGATTTTCTCTCCTGAGCAGATAAGCCCATGAACTGCTTTCATCTTGTCTGAGGTGTGAATTGAATATCCAGCAACTATGTCTGGCAGCTCACAACTGCCTGTAGTTCCAGCTTCAGGAGAAGCCAATACCTCTGGCCTGTATGAACACCCACACTCACATGAATATATCCACACAGATACATATACATATGCATATTTTATTTTCTTATATTCATATTGTCAAATGATAAATAAAAATGATAGAAAATACTCTTTGCCTATTAAGAGTCAAATAAGGAAATGGATCATAGGAAAGAAATGTACTTGATGTGTCACCAGAGGGTGACATTTCATCTGAAGATAAAGCAGGAGAGATGGGACAGCCTGTGCCAGGGACGCCAGCTGAGAGAATTATTTCCCGGCATATAGCTGCCAAATCTTCCTCCACTTCAAATGTTGACACAGTCCCCAGAGATTCAATTGTGTTAGAATACAGACATCTTTTTCCACGGAGCTTTATTTCTGTTGTGTACTCGAGACCACAGATTTCCAGAAATAATAGGACTTCATTGCATTATAAAAATGCAAATGATTTGCTTAGACATATTATTTCAAATAGCTTTGATTTGTGTCCATGTCTATGTATTTAAAGCTATCTCTTTCTTTTTTATGTATGTGGACAGAGAATGAGCACGACCTTGAGTAGTTTGAAGGAAAAGGTCAATGCGGCCCGGTGTCCTTTGCCTCTCTTCACCTGTCTCCATGTCAAACCTGATGTGTCAGAGCTGATGTTTGCTGGTATGTTCCATTTATCACAACATTCCTTGAAATGGAGATTTCTAAGGGTTTTCTCTACAGACAAAGTCATAATCAATTTTAGTTGCTAATTATAATACATTTTCTGTAATCTAAGACAGTTTGAAACCATTTTAAAAAATATTAAGTTAGATAATTTTTCTGGTTCAAAGAGGGTATCCCGCCAAACTCTATCTGATGCCCATTCATTTAGGTCAGAGAACTGGAAAATACTGCTGAAAGAAGTCAGTTACTGAATGGTCCCCTTTTTGATGTCTGCAGATAATACGATGTCTGGTATTCTTAAGCCATGGTTATACTTGTGACTGAAAAGCAAAATGCCTCACCTCTAATAAGTAAAGTTCTACTTGTGTCTTTTATAGCTTCAGTTCTTGGGTACTGTGAAAGTACATCATGTCTCTGGGGACTCCCAGCTGCATTCAAGTACATTGTAGGGATGTCATGGACTGGTTGTAGGGACAGATAGCTCATTCACATCATGCTCTTTAAAAAAACAACTATGGATTAGCAGATGTAAATCCGTATTCCTTTTGTAATTTATGTCTCTCTCTCTCTCTCTCTCTCTCTCTCTCTCTCTCTGTCTCTCTTTTCTTGGCTAAATACTCTCATACAAGAAATCGTTTATAAAAAAGTGATTTGTTCACTAACATATAAGTATTAATGATGTGAATCAAAATGTTTACTGTGCTTTTAGCTTCCAGAAAGCACTGTTTAAATTTGTTGTTTTAATCAACATTTAGTGGATCATTGAGAGGTAAGTATTTTTAACATTTCATCACAGGAGAGCAAGTAAAATCTTAGGAACACGGTGTGATTTTTCTAATCATCCTGATCCCAGTCCACAGCAGAACTGAAAGCTGACTTTGTAAAGCCTTAATAACCTTATATTGTCTGATTACTGACCTTGTTGGGAGGCAGATTTGTCAGGCTCTCAGGATGACCCCACTCCCTTGCTATAGCACATTGTTCTTGTATATAAGAGCGTGACATTTCTTTGAGTAATTTACAGAAAGCATCAATGAGACAGTAAAAGACTACACTTATCTTTGGGTATACTGCCATCAGCTTCGTGTCACCTGCATTCTGTCATCTCTTAATAATGTTTTGACAAATGCCTGTGATAAAATATAGGAAATACTTCAATCAATGGCAAGCCCTAATTAAATTTCTGGCACATTTTAACAAATTTGAGTGTTCTATGAAAGTTGCATAAGAAAAATCACTCTTTAAGATTTTAAAGACAAATAGCATTTTGTATATAAAGGTGAAGTTAGTTACTGAGCTGTCAATGGAAGGAAGGGAGGCATGTATCTGGAGAAAGCATGTATGGCCAAAAGCAACAAGAACAACAGCTTTGAGCAGGATGTCGTTCATCCAGGAGACTTGAGGCTTTATTACATAAGGAAATTAAGTACTATGATGATATGCAGCCCCCTCTGTAGATATTCTTTTAGGGAAGACTTGGATTTTTGGGGACTGACTGATACCTTAGCATTCACATTCTAGTGAGAGCTTGGGGCATCTGAATAAATCATCTTTTACCCTGTAAGCATTGAGGTAAAACCAGAAGAGCATGGAAATTTAATTTGTCAGCCTTGGCTTCTACGCTGAAATCTCTCTGTCAGGTTATTTAATCTCTCTCATGCTTTATTTCCCTCACTGTTTTAATTATTATTATTCATTATCTTTGCCATGTAGAAGTTATAATGACAACTCCTGGTTTATGCATAAAATTAACAGTTGTAGAAACACGTATTTTGTTATTATTGTTACAATAATAAAATGGCCTTTTTCACAGTGCCAACTATCTTCTCTGAGATTTTAGCTGACAGTTGTTAACAAGGAAAACATTAACTACAATAAGAATAAGTAGTTTTGTGGTGGCTAATGGCACAGATTCCTCTTTATCTTGGATCTGAATGAGTCTGATCTAGAAATGACGCTCTGAGATGCTCCAAGCCATTAACCTTGATTGCTAAGGCTCTGTGATAAGGAGGGTCAAGTTGTGTCTTCCATTAGCTATGGGAATCTCGTACTCAGATAAGATGTTCTGAGTTGCATATCATGACTGTTCAAGTAGTTTGACTCAAGTAATTAGCAAAGAAAGAAAGAAAGAAAGAAAGAAAGAAAGAAAGAAAGAAGAAAGAGTGAAAATATGTCTTGTGCATATTGCTTGAAAATACTTTTTCATATAAAACAAAAAGGCTGAAATAGCCAGTGAATTATTTTCTATAATCATGAAGAACCCAACCATCTAAGAGAAATTTTATCAACAACTGTGCTTCATAAATACCAGCAAATGTTTTTCTTCTGTCTTGGAATATCTTTAGACAATTTTTCCTTTGGAAGGTTTTCAAGAAATGAATATTAGTGTTTAAATCATTAAAGCTTCTGACTCCTCCACTGTGTTCCATTGCTAAGATTTAAAACTACAGTTAAGATTTTCCCAAGGGGTAAATAAATTACAAGTGCTGAATATGACTTATAGTTATGGATTAGTCATCATGATAAATTAATCAATTTTGAGACAAGATCTTGCTATATATCTCATGTTACCTGCCTTTAATCTCCAAGTTGTTGGGATTACAGAGGTATGCCACCATACTACGTCTTATGCTAGCTTTTATGATTAAAACCATAGTTTTGAAATTCATTGCCCTTTCTCCCAAAAGTATAATCTCATTGAGGACACAAAACTAAAACCTGGACAAATTAACAATGTATATCTAAAATATAATTGTTGGAATGTATAGATATGACATAGGATGACATCGTCTATCTTTAGTATAGCCATAAAAATACTTTACAGGGATGATTGAAATAGGAGTCAAGTTAAAATTGGAGGCAAAAGGCATCTTTGAATAGGAACAACATGGAAATTTATAGAAAAGAGTCAAAGGTCTATTTTAGAGAGTCACGAAAACTCTTGAGCTTCCCATTCTGGAGCCCAGGACTTATGCACACCCTGGTGTAGACTAACTGTCCATGAGAGAGACTAAATGTCTGAGAGTGCTGAGCTCAGAGCAATTTGCTCTTCGCTTGTCTTTACTTAGTTTTATGATAATGGGAAATAGTTATTGTTTTGGGGCTGGGCAATTAAATTAGTCAGCTAGTGTTTTGTGAAAGTTTTTTGTTTGTTTGTTTGTTTGTTTGTTGTTGTTGTTGAGGGCCTAGAAAGATGGCTCAGCTAAAAACACTTGATGTCCTTGGAGGAGACCTAGGTTAGGTTCCATGTATGCACATAGTGGCTAACAACCATCCTTACTTCCAGGTTCAGAGGAGCCTGTACCTTCTTCTGACATCTATGGGCACCAGTCATACATGTAGACAGAACATTCATATCCAAAAAAATAAATCTTTAAAAAATATTTTCAAAGCCCTTTGCTAACTGGAAGGAAAAGATGGTAGAAGAAGAGATGTTTCTTATTTCCAAATTCAAACTGAATCACTGTGATGAGATCCCAAGGCCAGGGCGACAGTTTAAGAAAGAAACAAGTAGGAAGATGTTCAAGGCCAGTCCCTTATGATGACAGATTTCACAAACAGTTTTCAGCAATCAGTGAATCAGTCAATCAATAACACAGTTGTCTGGGCTGTGATAATGTAGTTTACTAAATAAGTAGGAGAGGAGGGAAGGTGTTTTTTTTTTTTCTTCAGACAAGGCCAGTGGGAGGTGATGATGGAACATCACAGTGTAGTCCTGAGCAGGAAGTAGGGGTAAGCAGATGGGGGTAAAAGAACAAGGCTGAAATTGAAATATATGAGTCAACAGCTGGAGGGCTGAGGCTGAACAATAGGAGGAAGCCTTCGGTAAGGAGTATGGGGGAGATCTGAGGGTTCCAAAATGCCTGTCATCACGATGTACAAGCCAACAGAAGCAATTAAGGAGGGGTCAATCAAAGTGAAAGGAAAGAGGAAATTCGAATGAGGTCCCAAGACAGTATTTGAATTGGAAACACTGACACAGGAGTTTGCCAGGAACCCTCTGCCTCACTGCCTCACCAACGCCACATTACTGAGTCTCAAACAGGCCTCTGTCAGATGTAGAGGCGCCATTATGCTTGGATTTGACTGAACCATGCTATCTCATCAAAAGTATGATTTTACAACTTCCTTTTTGAAAGAGGCTAGTGTTCCCCCCCTTGAGTAAACAGTACAGATGGAGTAGGATTTTTTTTTCTTAAATGATAACGTTCTTCTTGGACATTCAAATGCTTGAAAGTTAAAATCGTGCTCATAGTTGATATGGTTCACTATCCCCATGGAGTCTCATAATCAAACAGCCTGGTATTTGTCAAACAGGAGGGGTCACCATTTGACTGGGATAACTAATACAAGAAGAGTGCCCGTCCTCCACAGTGAGTTCTGATCAAGTATTACCACAAAGCAATAACAGAAAGGCTTGTGATTTTTGTGATCATTTGCACTTTGGTTGTTGAATAATATATTTGAGACAATATCATCTCACAAAAATGAATTGAGCAAAACAGGGGTGGGATAAGATTGGGAGTTGAAATGGAAATACATGATGCCAGGGCTTTATTGAGAATTCCTGATAACGACCTTAAACTCAGAATTGAAAGAAGCCGTGTAGTTGCAGAAGGGAACAGTGAGTAGAGGAGCCTGTGGAAATGGTCTTGGTCTCTGAGGACTAGCAAGAGAGCTTGCATGGTTAGGGTGTGTGATAGAAAAGTTGGTCAGAGAGTGCTCAAACTGGGCAGATGGAGTGTAGGCTGCCTTTCAATTCAGAGCATAAGGGGGCAGCCTCGGAAGGTTTTCAGTTGGTATTCGTGTTCTGTGACTTCTATTTTTCCATGTTTATTTTGGTCCTAGTAGGTGGAAATCGGGATGGGGAATGCTGAGGGAAAGGAGAGGGTCGTGACATCTTAGGAAGTCACCATGGAGATTTGGGGAGAGGGCAGAGCACTCTGTAGTGTGGTGATGATTTCTATGGTGATGATGTTATATTGAAACATCTCTGATGATAGATCATATAGCATTTGAGTTTTCAGATGTGAGTCAAGGGAGGCAGTCATAAGCGATATTAAAGGAAGATTGGTGCTAAGAAAGGAAGCCAAAAGGAGCAGTAAGTATGGAAAGCAAGAGTCAGATCCCAGACATTCTTTATGGATTCACTAAAATGTAGATGACGATTAGACTTGGTGATGCTGTGGGCAGACCACAAATATTGCAGTGGCTGCTCTTAAGTGAGCTATTAAGATGTGTCATGGCTTCCCCTATGCTTCCTATAGTTCTTAACTCACTGGGTCTTTAATCTTACAAACCGTCTACTGATTTTATTCATATTAAAATTAGAGAATTAAGACCGGAGGAGATAGGTGATTTATTCAGGTTCTGAGCATAGTTAGTGAGCCACAGGGTAGGGATGGGTCCAGCCTGTCTGGCTTCACTGCTTCTGTTGTGCAGTGTACCTTCCTGTTCCTGGCTTGATGTATTGCTAAGAAATCAGAATCATATTTTGGCATTATGGTTGGGACTTTAAAACAAATAATAAACAGAAGAAAGTTGAATAAAGATACTGAAAATTCTTCCCCATTTTGTTAGAGGTTTGATTTTCTATAAAGAGTTTGATTTCTTTAGTCTCCTTAATACATTTCATGTCCGAATTAGACTTCTTCATTCAGTTTTACAGTCCTACATGGAAGATGGGGTATGCAAAAGAAGTCTGAGTTTTTAAATAAAAAAAATATTCATTTTGTACTGATCAGAAGGGAACATTTTATATGTCATTTTCATTGTTTGTCTTCCTCCATCACTACACAGTGTCATATATGTAGTAGGGGTTAGTTATTTTTTTAAACTAGCTTAAATAAGTGAAATTAATCATGGTGCTATTAAAACTGTTATTAACTATGTGTGACTATGTGTGTCACTATGTCATTTTTCTATTAATGAAGTGTCTTGTTTCTAAAATGCTTTTAGATTGGGTGGAATTTAGTCCATATGAGATTGGCATGGCAAAATATGGTACCTTTATGGCTCCTGACCTATTTGGAAGCAAATTTTTTATGGGAACAGTTGTAAAAAAATATGAAGAAAACCCCTTGCATTTCTTAATGGGTGAGTGATCAAGCCCTCCCCCTCCCTCTCTTCTTCCCTCCCTCCCTCCCTCCCTCTTTCTCTCTCCCTCCTGTTCATCTGTTTTAAATCTGGATGCAATTTAAGTTACTCTGTGTTTCTCCTTTCTTTTAGGTGTCTGGGGCAGTGCCTTTTCTATACTGTTCAACAGAGTTTTGGGAGTTTCTGGCTCACAGAATAAAGGTTCTACAATGGAGGAGGAATTAGGTATTGTGAAAGGCTTGTGTTGATGAAAAGCGACACTGAAGATTAGCTGTACTGATAAATGACACACGTATATGTGGAGGACATTAAATCATCATAAGGACTTTAATTCTGAATGCATCAGTAACCTTGTTGAAACAATTTAAGTGTTTCTTAAAAGTCATGTCCAAATTATTGAAATATTCTTATAGCATTGCACGTGTGAAATTTACAAAGACCACTCATTGTTCCTAAGGATAGCTTGTACCAGGGCATCTCCTGTTCTTCTCTAGCCTATCAGATGATACTAATTCACAATAGACGAGAAAAAAGTAAAAGCAGATAAATTAAGTCATGTCTTATAAGCTTAAACTAATGGTTTTCATTAAATCAAACATCCTACTGTAATTCAAAAATGGGTGCTGTAGAGCTTTAAAAAGGAGTTCTATGGACAACAAGTGGCTTATATTCATTATTAAAATGGTTCTCTAGGAATATGTTTTCCTGGATGAATACATCTGGCTTAAAAAAAAAAAGTGGAGCATGAATTCATGACCTGCCCAAAGGCTTGAGATGTATGTTCAGTAAGCTCTATGTTTTGATGTACTGGGGGAAGAAGCCATTGAATGCTGAGTTAGAGTTTTTGGGACAAGGATGCAGTTCCATTGATTCAGGCTATCAAAATCCTGCATTTGATCCCCAGGAACATGAACTGGGCATGGGGCCCAAGTCAGAGAACTCCTCAGGACACATAAAATCCTGTCTCTGAAAGAAAACAAACAAATAAGAGTAACAAATGAGTGAATTTTGGGTTAGTGTATGAGGGATCAGGGCTACCAGTCAATGACTTACTTTTTTTTTTCCTTTCCATTCATGAAATATCACAGGTCTGTTTGGAGAACAGAATAAAAAGAAGGACATTTTAAAAAACAATCAATTCATTTTAAAATGTGTTACTGTAAAAGGTTTACTGTGCTTTTTCCCTAATATGTGGCCTTTGGCTCTCATGGGCTATAGCTATTGACACAATGAAGCCTTTACATGCAGAAGGGAATGTGTCACACATGTCCTTCTGAGTAATACTGTTTCTCCTCCTGAGAGACTTTCTTTCAGTTGTTGATAGTTATATGTAACTTGCAAGGGTTCATTAGTCTTCTCTTTAAGAGTTTCATTTGTTCATTTGGATCATTCCTAAGTAAATATTGGAAAAGTGATTTTTACCATTTCACTAGGACCACCTATTTCTAGATCCACATTACATCAAGCAGAAAGGGCAGTTGTTGTTTGTAGTACGTGCTGTCTTCCAAGCATCACTGAGGTGAGGGGAAGGCACAGTGGGTACCTTCTGGAGCCTGGGGTGATCTTTAATACCGAGTCAGAATCTCTTCTTGGTTAAAGCATAATCGAAGTGTATAAAGAGGAAGGGCTTGGAGGTAGCCTCAGTGGTAGATTACTTATCTAGCATGGGCAGGGCCCTAAATCTTATCCCCAGCACTATACCAACAAAGCATCAAATCCAGTTAGCCACCGGAAGATCATAAGGTGACACCTAACCTGAGGGTTTTTTTTTTTTTATTTTTCTTGCTTTTCAAGACAAGGTTTCTCTGTATAGCCCTGGCTGTCCTGGAACTCACTCTGTAGACCAGGCTGGCCTCTAACCTGAGTTTTATAGAAAGTTCTGGATTAGCCTGAGCTAAAGTGTATCTGTATTAGCCTGAGCTAAATCCTGCTTGGTTTACTTTAATGGCATCCCAGGTGGATGACCTGTTCAACTTTAGCTTTATGGAAGCCGCTGAGTCTTTTCTGAATCACTCAAGTTTTTTCTGAATTACGTGAAGGTTTTTAAAAAGAGAAAGGAAAGCAGAGAGAAAGCCCACGCTGGGTGGCCTGCTTCCTGTGTTCCTTCTCTACTGAATAATCCTGATAACTCAGGTTAATTATTATTTTTTTCCTCCTTAAGGCAGGAAGAGAATAGGGCTGAAATTACACATCAGAAGGTGGGCGAGACAATGGCCACAGGCCAAGGAAAAGGAAGATGTTTACAGCACACAGTGCTGAGAAATCTCTGTGAAGAAGTCCCTTTGGGGCCAGCAGTCTGGCCACTGGCTGTTTTATGTCAGACTGAGGGCAATGGATATTGTGCACTTGGGCTCCAATGGTCAGCAGGAGGCATGTTGCCTCCGATTATGTAAGGAAGGGTTTCCAGAAATGAAACTGAAGAGGTGACAGGGGACTCAGGACTTTTGGGGACTGCTTCATCCATTGACTGAGTGGGGTCTCCCTTTTGAAGGGGCACCCAGAGGGGGCTTGTTTGCCTGTTCTGTTCTGTTACTCTATAACCTTAGCAACAATTTTAAGGTGAACTGCACCCCAATTAAATAACTTTAAATGAAATAATTTACTTGCCTTGCTCAAAGAGCTTTTTTTTCTTTTCTTTTTCTTTTTTTCTTTCTTTCTTTCTTTCTTTCTTTTTTTTTTTTTTTTTTTTGGTTTTTCGAGACAGGGTTTCTCTGTGTAGCCCTGGCTGTTCTATAGACCAGGCTGGCCTTGAACTCAGAAATCCGCCTGCCTTTGCCTCCCAAGTTCTGGGATTAAAGATGTGCACCACCACTGCCTGGCATCAAAGAGCTTTTTTATGTGTGGAATTTTGCTATGAAAATGACTATGTAAAGATATAAGATATGAGTTCAGATAAAACCGTTCAAGCCCTGAAAACATCCTTATAAAGAAAACACTGCAATTTTCTTAAATTAGCATACCAAATACAGCCAAAATAGAACATAACCGAAACCATAGAGACAGATAAGAGAAAATGTTTAAGGAAAGAAAAGAGCATATACACAGCAGCAGAGCCACCCACAGTATATGACAACTGGGATGGGTCTTTTCTTACTGTCCCTCTGCTATGCAACAGAATTACTGCTGTCACAGTTACAATATATGAAAAGAACAATCATTTTAGGTTTTGAGTATTTTATTTTGTTGAATTTTTACTTATAAGCAATGCCAGTAAAAGTAAAATGTAACCTCTCAGGAATTGACTAACCTTCCTATTATGTAAGTGTTCATGCACCTGTCATTTATGAGACTTTAACAAATACAAGGAGAGAAATATAGGAAGTCACCTGCCACATCCCTGTCTTTTTTTTTAACTTACTTTTCCCCTAATGTTTCTGTGAGTAAAATTGCTAAATTTAGATTTAGTGTCTTGAAATTGAATAAAGAAAACTTTTATATTTGCTAGCATAGAAAAAAAAAGTCACTAGGAAGAATAGTTCACATGAACCAGCAGAAAGTCTGTTTTTTCTGCAAATAGCAATCACAAGAATAATTGTCAGTTTTCACAAATTAGATGCATTTCCCCTGGGAAAAGGATGGTGAATTGTATACCAGCCTTTACAACTATATTGATGTGAAGAATATACAGCGTTTCCTAGTTTTTCATAGCCGGTCTTAGTATGCTTTGGGAAAAAAAAACCACACAAATTATTCACATATTGGAAAGTGACAGATGGTTTTCAGTGTTGGCAAAAAATCAGAAGTTAAATAAAGTGAGTACATGTTCTTCGTGTTCTGGAGACTGTATAGTAGATCATTTGTAGATCTGGTTTTATCTTTTATTTTCCCTCATAAACACTACTTAAAAATATAATCAAGCAGTCATTAAAGTTACAATGGACTTATAAAAGACTAGGAATTGATAAATTTACACTGATTAATTTTGTTGGCTGGGATATTATTTTACTCAGTGATACATCTTTAAGAACTAAAGAATGTGGGCTGGTGAGATGGCTCAGTGGTTAAGAGCACTGACTGTACTTCCAGAGGTCACGAGTTCAAATCCCAGCAACCACATGGTGGCTAACAACCATCTGCAATGATATCTGATGCCCTCTTGTGGGGTGTCTGAAGACAGCTACAGTGTACTTACATATAATAAATAAATAAAAATTAAAAAAAAAAAAAAAAGAACTAAAGAATGTGATAAGTCTCCATTCACAACACTAAGGTTAAAGTTCCATGTGGACACAGTAATCTTCCTTCTCTAATTTTGCTCAGATCACTTCCATATGGATAAATAAGGACTGAGACCTAGTCTTACCACATAGCCCTGGTTTGGAACTGGGTTTGTCAAGCAGGCTGGCCTGGAACTCACTGAGATCTGCCTGCCTCCACCTTCTTCGAGCTGAAATTAAAGGCGTACACCAACATTGCCTCCTCTGCCCAGTAAATATAGTTATGAATTTTGATCCTCAAGATGCCACAATGATTTTGTCTTCTTTCTTAGAAAATATCACAGCCAAGCACATCGTGAGTAACGACAGCTCCGACAGCGATGACGAGGCCCAAGGACCCAAAGGTGAGAGAGTGAGAGCTTGGGGTGGGGGAGGGGAGAGCAATGGCCAACCAACCCATCTCTATGTCTCTTCGCGTTGATGATGTTCTAACTTCTGAAGTGTCAGCATGGGGGCTGTCCATTGGCAGACAGGACTATTGCATAGAACAGGAGGGGCAACTGCAATCACATCTTTCCCTTGCTTTCAGAGCCACACATATATTTGCACGACAGCAGATGTCTGTCTGAGGTGGTGCCTATACTGAATTCTGTTCAAAGCCCAATTAATGAGCTGGATCTCTTAGTATGGAAAGTGGGATTGGGGAATACGTTTAGTGACTTTAACGCTGGTGACTGTATTTTCGTTTAAATTAGCCATTTAGCCATCTGAAAGGTCTGCCTGTCAACGTGCTCCTTAGCTTTCTGTTATGGTCAGTAACCCACCTCTAAATAAGAACACAGTGGTGAAGTGTATTAAATTATCAAGACTTCTTGCACATTTGACCTGTAGGTATCAGAGATTCATTTTGCATTGGGACATGGGAACTAGATATCAGTTTGGTGTGGTTCAGTCAGCAGGACATTTGAGATGAGAATGAAGGTGAGGAGGATGAGTAAGGACCAGAGATGTTTATTGCAGCATGGTATTTGTTGTTAATAAAAACAATGAGGAAATTGTATATATCGACATCAACTTTCCAACAAAACAGTTGATAAAAATGTACGCAATAGCTCAAACACACACATACATGGATGTATATGCGCACACACATGCATGCATATGCGCACACACACTCTCACAGGAGCACACACAATGAAAAAGCATTTAGAACTGGAAGACTCTTCTCTCATTTGAATATGACTATCTAGATTTTAGAAAGTGAAAGACTGTTTTTGTCCAAAACAATGAATTCTCCCAGGCATGGTATGCATTAGGGAATGCTTGATTTCTACCCATTCCAATTATCACTAAAAAGTAAGATTCTTTTTTGGGAACCAGGTTGATCTATGTCTTTATAAGACAAGTTTATGCAGAGCACGGAGCAGTTTCCTCACCACAGGATGTAGATGCACATGGCCATGGCATAGGGAAGAATGTACTGTACCTTATAAACACACAGAGAGAGAGAGAGAGAGAGAGAGAGAGAGAGAGAGAGAGAGAGAGAGAGAGAGG
>NW_021604700.1:439463-491128 GCF_004785775.1 Grammomys surdaster | reverse complement strand
AGAGGAGAGAGGAGAGAGGAGAGAAGAGAGAAGAGAGAAGAGAGAAGGGAGAAGAAAGAGAGAAGAAAAATAAGAAAGAAAACCAAAAACTAAAAAGCAGCCTCCCTTCTGGCATCTAAGTCTTTAGCAAGATGAAGCCAAACTAGGGTTCAGTCCTGGGTTGCTGATTTGCCCAGTAGCCCTGTTTAATGGCTGAAGCCCTGGAAAGACCCCACCCAGCAAGAAACAAGCCTTAATGCTAAAGTCTTCATGTAAAAGTTCAAATTTTACATTTTACTAGTTGTTCAGACTTGCATTTTTCATTTGTTTTTAACGAAGGAAATAAGCCAGTACAAAGGAGTCACATGCCACGTGTCCAGCACTTTGAGAATAGTTAGTGAAGACCACGAAGTGAACATAGCTGACTGTCACTTACTGAATAAATCACACAAGGGACCAGGATATTGAGTCAGGATTCAGCACTAGCCAGTTTTTGAGGCTGAGAAATTCAAGAACGTTGAATTTGCTGTTTTGGTTTTAGTTTTAAGTTAGAGAGAGGTTAACACTGTGAGTATTTTTTTATTAGTTCTTACTGTTCTTTTAAAATAAATATTATGAGAGCCATCTTAGGTTCCATGAAAGATAAAACAGATAAGTCATTTTGGTAAATCTCCTGCCCTATTCTCTCCCAGAAAACCTCCCCCACTACAACTTGTTCCATCAGAGTAGTGGCCTCTGTTACAATGAGGCCCTTCAACGGGAATGTCATGGTCTCTCAGAGCTTGTTTCCATGAGAGTTCTCTCTGGAGATTATGCCCTATATGGGTGATGTTGTGGGAAGTATGTAGCACTATAGTGTCTCATGGAGTCGTTTTACAGTTCTCAGAATCTTCTTTACCTAACCATCCCTCGGCTGGGGAAAACTAATTCCTTTGCTCCCTCCATGGTGTTGAGTCTCCTGGAGTAGTATACAGTTGGAAGCCTACTGTCTGCGCCTTTTTCAGATCCGTTTCCATTTTCTCTATAATGAGGACTTACGTTACCCCAATGTCTGCTTACATCTTTATGTATGTTTAGTATATATTTATTGGAAATTATAGAAGTTGAATATAGATGCTCATCTCTCAAAACACACAGGGTGGTGTTGGGTGTAGTGAGTTAACCAGCAGTTAAAAGCACTAGCTGCTCTACCAGAGGCCCCTGGGACTGCTGTGGCAACTTTACAAGACTCTGTAACTTCGGTTACAAGGGATCTGACGCCCTCTTCTGGCCTTCTCAAGTAATAAATGTAAATGTGCAGACTAAACATCCTAAAGTACAAACAAATCTTTTAAACATTAAGGAAAAAAAATCTATTAACACACAGAATTTTATATAAGTGTGTATATTTATTCACATAGTTCCTAGAAGTCAGAGCAGAAGGGTTTTGAGTAGGTATTCTTTGACACTGGTAAGATTATGCTGCAGTTTGCCAGTTGGCTTCCTGTTCCTATCTGGAGTCTAAGGCCAGCCACTTCCCTGAGAACTTCATCCTGAGATCCACATCACGGTAATCCTCATTATAATCCTATGCAATTCTCTAATGAGGACAGGATGGCTGGGAAGGAGTTCCTTCAAATTCAAACGTGGAGAGGATTAGAACACAGTGATGAGCCCTTGCCTAGGCTTGACATAGGCATAGGTTTTAGGGGAGGAAATCATTTGTCTTTGCTTCTCTGGACCACTGGTGAGTTTGAAAACACTTTATATCATTTGTTTAAATTACAAAGTTTTAAATCCCCAGGCTTTATAAGCAAGGATGAAATAACAGGTCATAAGATCATTGCATGAGAGTGTTTATTTATCAGCAGTCATATGGTGGGTCTGCTGTCCTGCCTAGCTTGTTGGATGTTTAGCATTCGATGTTTATTAAGCAGAATATGGACTCTTAGAAAAAAGTTGAAGGTGGTAGGTGGTAGTATTAAGTAATATGGGATCACTCTGTGTGCCTGTGTGTTGTGTTGTGTGTATGTTGGAGGCAGGAGAGCTAGGGAGAGGGAGACAGGAGAAAATTGCTTACATGAAAAACTTAAATAGATCAAGAGGTTTCAATGAAGAATACAGACTGACCTTGTGTGTTGGTAAAAGGTAACTATGGGAAATTGAAAGCAAAAAACGACTGGGCAATTATTTTGTGCAAATAAGCATATTGCTTGAAAGCCCTAGAACTTTAGTTTTAATTTTGGTGATAATAATAACAAGAACCTGTACATTTTGGCAAGTGTGTACATATTTGGCATGTGACATACTCCTTCACTTCAGGCACCGAGAATGAAGAGGCTGAAAGAGAGTACCAAAACGACCACCAAGCAAGTTGGGTCCATCGGATGCTAATGGCCTTGGTGAGTGACTCGGCTTTATTCAATACCCGAGAAGGACGCGCGGGGAAGGTGCATAACTTCATGTTGGGCTTGAATCTCAACACTTCATATCCGCTGTCTCCTCTGAGAGACTTCAGCCACCAGGATTCCTTCGATGATGATGAACTCGACGCAGCGGTAGCAGGTATGTACCAAAACGTAAGCCGCACAAGCTGCTTCAGGACATCCTTATTTTTCCTTGGGAAGAAGCGTTTTAATGCCAGTCAACATTTAATTAGACTCAATTTTAAGAACATTGTTTTAAATTATTATTATTATTATTATTATTATTATTATTACTATTGAAGAAAAATACATTGGATAGGAAATGGCCTAGCGATGCTAATATAGAAAATAGTCTTTGAAATACTTTCTTAATTGCTCAGAGTTCCCTTGTAGACAACAGGAAACCTCTACCGTGATAATTATAGAGTGTAAAGTAGGGAAATAGGTGTTTCCAGAATTGTTCCAAGGATGAGAGAAGCAAGTGCAGTGCTTCCAGGAGTGACTCCAAAAACACCAGAATCATTCCCCAAACGCCTCCACAGTCGTGCCTGGCAGCGGAAAGAGAAGAAGCTTAGCTATGTCTCATTTCCTCCTTCCTATCCCGTGGGTGGGCCTCTTTGGAAAAGGCCAGGTCTCTCTATAGATGGATCTTTGAGGATGTGATGAACGTTCACTAAGGCTGGCGCTCCCTTGTGGTGACAGAGAACATGCATCATAGGGGTTGGAGTGGACCAGTCTGCAATGCCCATCTGAACAGGAAAAAGGCCTCTCCAGTTTTTAGACAAGATTAGGAAACTTTGTGAAGTTGCCTGGTAAGAATCTAGTCACTTTCAGACTTGTCCCTAAGCGAAATCTCCAAGAGTAGTGACCTTTTATTCTCCAGTTCCCTGTGACTTACAGATTAAATGTTACGCTTGCCTTGCTGATAAGTAATATGCGATACATCTTTTTTATGGTGGTCTTAAATGTTCTTTTCAATCACACCATCATCTTTCCTTCATTGTCCAAATATCATTTCTTAATCATCTCTGTCTTAAGGTCATTACTAAGATACTGTAAAACTTTAATGCATATATTTAAAACAACAACAAAACCTCATGAAGTTTTCCTATTGCCTTTTAAAATTATCATAGGTTTCTGAGTTTGTTGTTGGTCTCTAATTGTTTGACTTTAAGGGGAACAAACACTGCATTTTGTATTGTGTGCATGGCCTTAAACTCTAGGATATGAGTTACTTTTAATTATACATATATCATCCCCAAATCTATGCATGTTAGCTGTACTAAAAGTCTAATTGTGATAAAGTAAGTTAACCTGAAATAAAAGCGGATTAAAACACAGTTGGTTGGCGTTATGTTCCTTGTTTTGTGGTATATGCTGTCTTTCTTGACTGCCCTGTGGTTAGTGCTTCTCTAGAATCTTCTGCTTTATGGTGACTGGTGACAGGCTCAAGCAAGCTATCCTCACAGCTTTTAGATCAATAAAGAACCTTCAGGCCGGGTGGTGGTGGTGCACGCCTTTAATCCCAGCACTTGGGAGGCAGAGGCAGGTGGATTTCTGAGCTCGAGGACAGCCTGGTCTACAGAGTGAGTTCCAGGACAGCCAGGGCTTCACAGAGAAACCCTGTCTCGAAAAACCAAACCAAAAAAAAAAAAAAAAAAGAAAAAAAAAAGAACCTTCAGCTACTTAACTTTCTAGACAAAGAATATCAGAGAAACTAGTTCTGTTATCTTTGTTCCAAATGGCTGAGCCAATCTGGGTTTGGGCCACAGGTCTCAGGGTCTGGCTTCCAAGTCTTCCCTCCATTACACACTATCCCCTGTGGTTTTATTAGTCATTGTTTTGCTGATGTAAGAATGGAAGTTTTCTTGGTGTATGCTTTGTTTCATCTCTTTTTCAGTATCATTTTGCTAACACAGTTCCTCTGAGGTTTGCATAGCACACATGCTAGCAAACTCATGCCACATTTTAAGAACTTCCTGGCAGTTTTATAGTATCGAATATGCTTTTATTTGTCAGTGTTAGGACCGCAAGAGAAAGCATAGAATTCCCAATTAAATTTTTTAATATTAAACAATACATTTATGTGTATATATACAACATAAAAACATTTGGGACATATCGAGAGTTAAGCAATCATTTGTTGTTTAAGTGAGATGCTAACTGAAGGGGGCGCTCTGTGTTTTTATTAGCCAAATTTGATGTCTGTAGGAATTATACCTCTTTATTGCTCACTTTGTGTTAACAGTTGGTTTCACCTGAAACCCTCAGAACCCTCACCTGGTTTCTTTCCTTCATTCCTTTCTGCATTCGTACAGAGTTTAGAAGCACTGGTAACGGGCTTGGTCCTCATGATTCACCAGGCAGCACGTTCAATATAACCATTACCATCGTGAAGATTAAATGCACTTTAAGGCCTTTCCTCCAAGAGCTGATTCATGGAAGGATTTCTCTATTTCAGCTATAATAACACTAATAGGAAGGAGAAAATCAGCCATCCTGATCCTGAGGGAACTCTAGCTCAACGAGGGCATAGGTAAACCCAAGTGTGGCGAGGCTGGGGTTTCCCCATGCTGTGAAGTTTGAAGAAAAATCGCTGTGTATATCGCCTTGTCTCATTCCTTTTCCCTGAAAAACAAAAACAAAACAACAACAACAAAAAATGAAAACCAAAACAACAACAACAACAACAACAAAACCACTTATTAGGATTTTTAAAAAGTGAAAGCAGCATATGGAACTCTATGTTAATCATCCTAAAATATTTATCATATCCACTAAATATTTGTTCTTGAGATTTGTTTTAGAGTTTTAAAATTTTTGTTATCTAGTTATGTGTCAGTGTATGTGCCCAAGGAGGCAAGAGAGGTGTTGACTCCCTGAAGCTGGAGTTCCAATTGTGACTGCCTGATGTGGGTGCTGGGAATTCAACTCGGGTCCTTTGCAGGGACAATCTGAGCTCTTAACCACTGAGCAATTTCTCTGGCTTCAGCTTTTGAGATGCTTTTGACATTGTCTAACATAAAGTTGTTTTCAGTTAATGATATTTGGAAAAAGGTTTCTTTTTACATCTCAGTAAATGCTACATTAAAATTATTTTTTAATGTATTTCGTGTTTATTTCATGTTTACTATATATTTGTATATAACTATATAGGTAAAAGCTCTAATCAGTTTAATGATAAATTCGTTCAAATGTATTGTTTAGATATCACCATTGCTAAACATAATTGTGTATTAGACTGAATTTGCTGAGCTTCTTACTGCCTATCCAGACGAGGGTTTTACAAAAATAGATCTTCTTCCAGTCACTTGTAAGTTTTGAAAACTCCCATGTTTAATGTAAAAGCTAAAAGGTTTGTCACAAACTGTGATCACTTTAATTCAAAGGTTTATTAAAATTTCTGCTTATAGCTCAGTGCATAAAGTCACTTACTGTGTTGTCTGACACCCTAAATGAAACCCCAAAGACTCACATGATAGAACCAACTCCCTCAGATTGCCTTTGACCTCCATATGTGGACCATGACATGTGCATGACCTCCTTCCTCACACCGAAAGAAATAAATAATTGTAATAAAAAGTAAAACAGAACCCCAAACCATTCTATAGTGTACAACTGAAATGCCACATTTAAGATAATGATAAGATATTCCCCTTTTGAGGATGGCCCTGTTGGGCATAGGAGGGAGAGGAGATCCTTGGTCCCATGAAGGCTGGACACCATGTGTGGGGGAATTCGAGGGTGGGGAGATGGGAGTAGAGGGGTAGGTAGAAGCAGGAGGAAGGGCAATGGGATAGGGGGTTCCTGGACGGGGTGGAGGTTGGGAAATAGGGTAAGGGAATAACATCTGATCTGTAAATAAAATATCCAATAAAAAAACATATTCCCCTTTTAGTTGTACACATTCTCCATGCAAACTAAGAAAAGGTAAAGGCTTTTGTCCAATCTACACATTAATATTGGAAGAAGCTTATATCTTATTCTATGGCAATTCTGCTCATGTGCATTAAACAGTGCCTTAAAACAGTTTCTTAGTCTAACATGAGAAAAGGTGCAGTACTTCATACCCATGACTTCAGCTTTCAGACATTTTGAAACAAGATAAATTATAAAAATAATAAAATTTAAAAATTATAAAATAATAAAAATCTCCATATTAGTTTACTGTAAGATAGTTAATTGTAGAAACAAATTTTGGAGCAGTTCTTCATCTGCCATGTGACTTATTTCCTGTTTATTTTGTGTTTATAGTGTTTACTGTGACACACATTATCTGGATTAAGAAGTCGACATGAGATAATTTAGGCCAGAGTTCAAGACGCAGATATCCAAATATTTATCTGTTGTAAATTTAATCTATGTGATGGACTCATCAGATACACCTTAACTCTTTAAGAGAGAATTCTCAATTTGTGGTTCACTACACCTTCGGGGTTAAACAACTCTTTCATGAGGGTTATATATCAGATATCCTACATAGCAGATGTTTAAATTAAGATTTATAATAGTAGTAAAGTTACAGTTATGAAGTAGCAAAAAAATAATTTTATGATTGAGGGTCACAACATGAAGAACTGAATTAAAGGGTTGCAACATTAGGAAGGTCATACTCCACTGCTTTAAGATACTATTACAGAATTATAATGCAGTGTTGTTTCTGAATCTGTCAGAGAGCCAGATTAACTCACTTACAAGCTTGAGAAATCTGTGTGCTTTCAATCATGGGAGGACATTTTTTCCGTTGTAACCTAAAACCAATGTTCTATACATTAGTAGTTGTCACATGATAGATTGGTCCTAAGAGTACAAATATATTTTCAAAACCTGATCTCCCCGACTCTTTCCTCATAACATACTGGGAGAGCCTACTGAGTTTCGGTATTACTATGAGGGCTCTAATACTTTCAAAGCCAACTGACATTTGAAACTGAAGCAGGCCTTTTAGTAGTTGGATCTCTTGACTAATTAGTTGGCACAATCCATAGTTTGTTATAAAATAAAAATGAATGGTAGCTATTGGAAAGGCTTACTATGGGGATTAAGAGGCCCTTCACACAAAATAAACTGCAGTTACTACCAGGGATGACAAGGAGAATAAGAACATACCATCTACATGGCTGTTCCTGTAAGATATTCAGTTCTGATTTTCTGAAATCTGTTTGATCATGACAGTCTTACGTTTTATACAGAACTGCTGTTAATGATTCACAAACGTGTGCAGATGGTAACACAATAAAGATTGCTCAGTATCAGTTTATCTGGAGGCAGGACAGTGGTACTCAGTGCCATTTAGGAAACCATCTGTACCATGCTCATAGCCTCAAAGGCAATCTTTGGCTTAAGAAAGGGAGACAGATAGTTTTCTGACCCGGTTTGATGAATCTCTTAGCTAAAACTAAAAGAGAAAACACTGGGTTTGCAAAGCCAAACTACTTATGAAGTCTTCTTGTGTTTTATTGTAATAGGAAAAATCTCTGCAGTAAACAAACACTTAATGTTGTGTTTACTCATGATCAAATGTTACTAGTGTGTTGTAATAGAGCTTGAAGACATTTGTGGGTCACCTCTGTGCACTCCAGTGGCTGCCTTTTGAGTTATCTACTACAAATGACTTCAGTGTTCTTGATTGTATGCTGGTCTCTCCTTATCCTTTGTACATTTATGTTGTCAGGCCTTTGAGGCAAGGGTTCTGAAGTTATTAAATAGACAATTCCAGAAATATTGGTTGGATAGTTCTGTTACAGATTGAGGATGTCATCTCAGAATGGTCTCCCCTGGTCATAGAATAGGTGGATGCTCACTCCTGCCTCACCTCGTTGTCATTTGATACTTCTGCCATCTCAGTCCTCACTGTCCTGTCCTGTCAGTGCATTTACTTATGTGGCAGTAGCCTCATAGCATCTATCAGTATTTACTCGGCTTGCTCAGTCCCCAGACTTGTGCCTGAATGGAGACACACAACTCGTGCTTATGGAGTGTGCAGTTTAGACTTTTATTTTGGATCCTTATCTCATAGTATAATGTGTACTCAGTCCAGATGGAGGCAGATGGATCTGTTCAGATTCTGCCTCTTCCCACATGTTTTATTTTATAGATGGCTTTTAGTTTGTTTCACCCTCCATTTCTAAATGTCCTCTCCTTTGCCTCTCTGCTACAAAAATTAAACAAGATAGCATCTGACGGAATATTTTCAAGTCGATTAAGACATTGTAATGGGAGATAATACTTTTAAAGGCATCATGACTGGTGTCAATACCAGGGGCTGAGCTAAGTTCTTTCCTTAGCACCTTATTTAATAATTGCTCCCGTTTTGATAGTATAGATGAAGAAACTAAGACTTAATGCTATTCATTTACCTACACTTGTTAAAGTTAAACCTATGGAGGTCCTAACCACATGATGCTTTGTCTTTAGTTTACAATAAACACTTCTGTTCGTAAACTAATATCAGATGACCATTTAATCCATTCTTCTCTTGCTTTTCCTTTTTAAAGATCCAGATGAATTTGAGCAAATATATGAACCACTGGATGTCAAAAGTAAAAAGATTCATGTTGTAGACAGTGGGCTCACATTTAACCTGCCGTATCCCTTGATTCTGCGACCTCAGAGAGGTGTGGATCTCATCATCTCCTTTGACTTTTCTGCAAGACCAAGTGACACCAGTCCCCCTTTCAAGGTAAGGAGGACAAAAATATACCCAGGGTGCACCCCACAGTGGGCTGGGTCCCCTTACATTAGTTAAGAATCAATCCAATACCCATATGCCACTTTGATCTGGGCAATCACTCAATTAATACTCCAAGAAAGGATACACTCCACAGTGGAGCTGGGTGCCTGTTATGGTTTGTATATACTTGAATGAGGTAGTGGCACTATTAGGAGGTATGGCCCTGTTGGAGTAGGTGTGTCATTGTGAGCATAGGCTTAAGACCCTCATGTTAGCTGCCTGAAGGTGAGTATTCTGCTAGCAGTCTTCAGATGAAGATGTAGAACTCTCAGCTTTGCCTTCACTGTGCCTGCCTAGATGTTACCCTGATCTACTCCCAGCTTGATGATGATAGACTGAACCTCTGAACCTGTAAGCCAGTCCAATTAAATGTTGTCCTTATAAGACTTACCTTGGTCATGGTGTCTGTTCACAGCAGTGAAACCCTAACTAAGACACTGTCCTTTATATCAGTTAAGAATCAAGGCAATACCCATATACCAATCTGATCTAGACAATAACTTAATTAATAGTCCCTTCTTAGGTGACTCTAGGATGTGTGAAACTGACAGTTCAGTCTAACTGTGGCAAAAGCTAACAGCTCCTAGGATGAGAAGTGGATAATATTTATAAACATTAATATTCGAAATATGTTATTATTTGGTCTCCTTGAGGCTGTTAGGAGTATTCAACCAGAAAACAGGAATTGGCAACATAATAGCAAGTTCTGTGTCTTGTAGAAGATCAGGACACAAATATGTTGATGCTTCCTGGAGTCAGGGAACAGGGGAGTGAGTGAGTGGCATGAAACTGCCCAGACGTGACCGTGAGCACGTTGGAAAGATCGGGGTGCTCTGATTGTGACCAACAGATAGTAAGCTCACAAAGAGAACTCCAGGGAAAATTTTAACACTGAAAGGTAGGAAATGGAGACTTGGTGGAGGATTTCCAGCAGACAAATGAAATCATGAAATTGGAATCTTAGGATGATTAACCTGAGTTGGCGGATGGAAGGCAAAAAGGTTAAAGTTATGACTTACTGTAAGCCCAGCCTAGGATAATAAAATCTTGTTCTATGCAAACCACAGGCAGAACCTGGTGACCCATGAGGGACAAATAGGAGGTAGGTTCCAGTGATGACTCCAAGGAGGTGGTACTGGTGGTGGAAGGCACAGGAATATTCATTTAAAATTCATTTAACCAATGGGAGTACAAAATGTCAAAGCTATCACTTTATGAGTCAGAGATTTTCTACTGAATGAGATGGAACTACCAAGGAGTTCTAGGGTACCATTTAGTAACATGAATAAGAGAAATACTTTTAAAGAGTTTTAAAATGTTTCATTCATATGATTAAGAAGAACATATACTTAGTAAATACATGAAAAAATGGAATCTATCTCAGCCATTTCTATATAAAAGATGCTAGTGTTCTGATGACTTTTCCCTTTCTAATCTGTCTTTGATGGTATGTGTGCATGTGTGTGGATGCATATCTGTGTGCAAGTGTGTGTATTATATGTATGTGGTACACTCACATTTTTATGCACACATGAAGGCCAGAATAGTATGTTAAGTATCTCTGTCTACCTTATTCCTTTGAGACAAAACCTCAAACTGAACCAAAGCTCACTATTTTTGCTAGGCTGCATAGACAGCTAGCTGTCAGGTCCTTCCTGGCTCCCTTCCCCAATTCTGGGGTCACAAGCATTTGCAGCCATGCCTGGATTTTTATATGAGTGCTGGAGAATGAAATCGACTCTCATGCTTGCAAACTAGGTGCTTTTAATTAGGAGCCGTCTCACCAGCTTCCAGTTTCTATTTTTAAAAATGTGTGTGTGTGTGTGCGTGTGTGTTGTATGTAAGTATGTGGGCTTATGTGTAGAAGTAAGAGGACAATTTTGAGAGGTGGTTTTCTCCTTCCTTTATATGTTGTAACTGGTCTTCAAATGTAACAATACCATTATAAGGGATACTGCTTTCTTTAGAGCAGATAGGACACACTGTTTGTTTGTTTGTTTAAAAAAAAACAGAAAACAAAATCTGGTGTAAAGAGTCTTGTGATTCCAAACATTATTCCTATTAGTTTCTCCAAGAAAAGCAGCCCTGTGTTTCATTTTTCTTGAGTTTCACTTTTATTACTCATTTAATAATGTAGGTATAGACAGTGTTTGTTTGACTTTCCACTTAAGGCCTACCTGTCAGTAGCCCCTCTGGTGCTTGTCTCAGTGGCCAGAACATTCATGAGTAAACAGATTCTGAGTTTAGGGGGAAGGCTGCTATGGTTTTGATTGAGGGGCAAGTCAGCTGGGGTACAGCAGAACTCAGTATTTGCTACTGGTATAGTTCCTGTATTTTATTAATAGAATATTTCAAGTTATTTTGTCATAACATGTACTATGTTATATCACATACCATGTATTATATATGGTTCTAGCTAACTCTTTCAATGTTCCTTTGGATGATTCATGACCAGAGGCCAGCCACAGCATTGGGTCTACTCTGTCAAACAGAAGGAAAAGGAAGGAGCAATGAGGGGGCAACAGACAGAAATATCAAGGGAAGCTTGGTGGGCTATACTTCACACACGTTAGGAATAATGTGTATTTGCTCAATTCATTTCCATATAGGTCATCTGGGGACCCACAAATAGAACAAACTAATCTGTATTTATCTACATTAGCCTCATTTATTTGTTGGGTGTGGCTCTTGGTGTAGAACTACCCTGCCTATAATTCACTTCTTCACTTGGGTCTCATCATAGTCTATAAGAATTGACTGTATGCACACTAACCTACACGCCTAGTGAAGGGAAGTACCCATGCAAGCCAGTCCAAGAGATAGATCTGTAGACAGCAATGCACTCTGGATGATGGAGTGGTCTGCAGAGACACATTCGTTTGCTTGTGAATGGCAGCCCATCATGCTCTGCACAAAATTGACTGTTGTTCCTGCATGCTTACCTCTCATATTACTTTCTCAGAGTGGCTATTAAAAAGTGACATCATACATAGGGATGAAAATTACAGAGGAGCATTGTGTCTCAGTTCTGGGGTCCAGCAGTTGAGCAGGGTATGACCAGGACTGTGTTCACTGTTAGGATTCATGGTAGAACTCTGTTGCCTTTTATGGGTTCTGCTAGCTCTGCACATGCTTTGCAACATGGTTCAGGGACCTTGGTCACTACCTCAGTTTTTACGTGATATTTTTATTTAGGTGTCTCTTCATCTTTTATTAGCAAAACTGTCATTGTACTTACCCCTTAACCCACAATTGTTGCTGATCACAGCTCAAGAGATTTAATTATATTGTGAAGAGCCATCTTCTGGCCAATAGGATGACTCAGGAGTAAAAGGGCTTGCTGCACAAAACTGGGTTTTAGCTCCAGATCCCAAAGTGGAAGGAGGAAAATGACTCTGGGAAATTATCCTTTGACTTACACACACACACACACACACACACACACACACAAACACATACATACACACACACAAACACATACACACACACACACACACAAATACACACAAATACATACACACAGAGATGCATACACATATACACACAGACACATACATACACATGTACACAGGCATACACACAGAGTAATAACATTATAATAATATGTTTTTGAAGAACCCCTTTCTTTAATAAGATCATATTCACAAGTGGTAGCTAGGTTATAGGTTTATCCTATTAGGGACTCCATTCTGTCTACTATATCCATTTTAGTTGCTGAGGTCAGATGCATTTTGATGAGCATGTATATCCAATACTAATTTCCCCAGGGATTTTTTTCAATTGTATACCCATCTTTTAATGGAGCAATAACTGCCCAAGTGTTATCCCCCTACTTAACTGCTTTATCAGGCTCTTGAAGTCTAACCACAGCAAGTTCCTTATTAGAAGAATTGGTAACCATAACCACAAATAGTGAATTCTAAGTGGTAGTTCTATCTGTCCATTCTATATTAGTTCCTTTAATATTTTCAATGATTCTATTGTTTTAAACATTATGTTATTTACATACTGTCAGGTCATCTATCTCCACAATCTTAAAAATAGGCTTTAAATAATGAGGAAATTATAGAGTAGTAAAAATATATATACTATGTTTGCATACAGATGAAAATCTCATTTTCTGTTGTGGAAAACCAATTTATTATTTTTATATATATTTTATAGAGAGAAATACATTGTAGGCCCAAATTAATTAATTGGAATGCATATGCCCTCTTCATTGTGTCTGGATATATTTCTGTTAAAGTAGTTCTTTAATAGAAGTAAACCACTAAAGTGATTCTCAACCTTCCCACTGCTATCACCCTTTAATACAGTTCTTTATGTTGTGCTGACCCCAACCATAAAATTATTTTTGTTGCTACTTTATAACTATAATTTTGCTACTGTTATGAATAATAAATAAATATTTGTGTTTTCTGGTGCTCTTAGGTAACCCTTGTGAAAGGGCTGTTAGACTACTCCCAAAGGGGTCACGACCCACAGCCTAAGAACTACTGTGGTAAATTATTTTAAGATTTTTTGTTTTGTTTTTAAATTATGCTTTAGTACTCAAACAGGAGTATGGGCATTTTTAAAAGTATCAAAGTATCGCTTTGAAAGAGGGTTCCTAATTCTTTATTCGATAAGAAGCTGTGAGCTTAAGATGTTCAGAACAGTGAAGCATCTTGGGTCATCAAGCAGCCACCGACTCTCTGTTGCTGTGATTTGAGAATCAGGCCTTTTTGCTCACTAAAACGTCTTTGTTTTTAATTCATTCAAATTGGGGGCTTTACTCACAGTCTGTGTCACTGTTTCTGTCTTACTGGAGAGAAAGGAGACATCAGGAAGGAGACGTTTTTTCCATCCTGTAATCATGGCCCTCGCAGTTGCCCGTGTTTAATCTTTTCCACGTTGGGATTGGAGAAGAAAAGGGAAAGTTTCCATCACTTCCTGATCCCAGGATTACTGTGTCTAGCTAAAAATAGCCAGACCTCTACCTCGGCTCATTCCCTTTCCTTCTGTCTCCACAAAGTCACATATCATTTGGTCATCTCCTGACTCACGTTAGTAAACACTAGAAAGCTGCTTAGCCTGGCCCTCACGCAAGCGCTTTACTGTATGAGCCTTGGTCTGACTGTGACGTTGAATAATCAGAGATGAATAACTGTGGATAGTGGTAGACATGAAATAGGAAGAGAAGTTCGGCTGAACGAGGCAACAGGGGAGGAAAGAGGAATGAGAAAATCTTTGGGAGCTTCAAAGGAGAAGTTTTACATTTGTTAATTTTATTTTAGCAAAGCAGAAGCATATCCAGCAAAAACATTTTATGAAAGCAGCTGCATGATCTCTTCTGAAGCTGAGGGAAAGACCAGGAGGCCTTAACATGACAAAAAGAACTAACTACTAGCAACTTAGGAATGATGAGAGTGGAGAAGTAGTCTTCTCTGGGAAAGGGCACACCAATTGCTTACCCAGTGCCAAATGGTTAGCCCTGAAAATGTGTAAAGAAGTACCCTTATACAGACTGATCAGTTCTCTTTAGGGATATACCTGTATATACATAAACACATATGCATTAAAGTTCATGACCTTTCTGAAACATGGAGAGTGAAAACTGTATGCTTTCTGAATTCGGAGTACCAGATTGAAATGCTTGCTGTCCACCCAAGCTTTTCATATCTCATCCCCAATCACCACAGCTACGCTCTGAAGATGAGAGCAGTGATTAGTTTCATTTTGCAAAGGTAGAAAGCAAATTGCTGAGAAATGGGAAACAGTGAAGCATAGCGGAGATGCGCTCCAGAGCTGGTTATGTCACGGACAGCAGTGACGATTTAGTCCCCATGCTATCCTGTAGCTCACAATTCCCACAGTGACTTTAGCGATGTCATGTGGTATATTTTAGGCCCTCTCACATGATTGGTGCATGCTGGCTGTAGTGTCTAGGCAGCTGGTCTTGGATCATCTAGTTAGCACGTGTCTATTTCAGCTTGCCTATTATACTGTAGAATCCAGGTATATGGCCGTCTTCTGCCTTCCCTACTCCCCCAAACTGTTAAACTACTTTCAGTTGTTTCTCTCATTGACTTAAACACATCAAAGCTTCAAATGCAGGCCCTCTCTTAAGCATAGGCCATAGTGAGAGGCTCAGTCATATTTATTGTACAAGTTAGCAGATAAACTGAGGAAATAAGTCTAGGCTTATTGCCCAGTCTTCTGGAAATGTGTAACTTCTCCATAGCATCTCTGATGGTTTTGAATCACTGTCCCTCATCTAACAGGGTCTATATGCTGTATGACCGAGAGCCTTTAAACTACACTCACTATTTTACCCTCAGCCAGTAATGATTAGTATTGACTAAACCAATATGACAAGAATAGCTTAAAAAACACAATTTTAGTGGTTTGCCCAACACTTTGTCTCTTTAACCGTCTTCTAATATGGTTCCTGCTTTTCCTCCTTTCTTTTTCTTTTGCTTTCTTTTTTTTCCTCTTCATCCCTATTTATTGATTGGATATTTGTATAGCCTTTACTGTGTGATAGATGGAAGTCTAAATAATTCCTTTTATTCAGATAATACTCTGTGTTTTATAGCTGGGAATATTAAATTCAGAAACATGCCACGGGCTACAGAACTGACATTTGGACTCAGGCATTGTGCCCAATCTGTGGTTTTACACCATGGTGCTTTATAACCGTTTATTTATCCTGGCTCCTGAGACTACATCGAAAAAGAAATGAGGCCTACTTTTTCCTGACAACTTTCCACACTGATTCCCCAGGTTAATTTAGTACTAAATTTTATTTAATTACATTTTGTATGATGTGTGTATGTGGTGTGTGTGTGTGTGTGTGTGTGTGTGAGAGAGAGAGAGAGAGAGAGAGAGAGAGAGAGAGAGAATGGTATAAGTACACGTTCATGTTGGATGCATATGAAAAGGTGGAGGACATACACATACCTACACCTGTGTGTGGAGGCCAGAGGTGGATATCGATGTCTTTCCTCAGTTGTTCACCCCCTATTCTTTCAGATGGGGTTTCTCACTGAACTCAGAACTCACTGACTTGATGCATTGCATTGCCTTTTCATAAGATGAAGCTAGAAATGCTAATTCAGAGGCATGCAAATATTATACATATATAAATAAATTTAAAAATATGCACAGTTTTATTGCAAATTTAAAAATAAAACAAAAGGAAACATTGTTTTAAAAACCAATTTACTAGTAATACAAACTCCAATGAAATAGGGACATCCAACAACAAAAGCTCTAAAATCTAACTGTGCGTAGTAGCTATCCAAAAAACAACCTACATTTTTTAAGAGTATTTTCTTTATAAGCAATCTTACCAGCTATACAAGAACTTATATCATGTTGATACTAAAGTTAATGGTGAGCCACACCTGAATTTCACGTTCTTAGTAAAATAATCTCGTTGATATGTTTTTTTTTTTTTTACACTTTGATTGAGATGACAGGTATAAAATCTAGTAACAGGATGCCTTAGTATTTCCATTGCCATGAAGAAACTCTATGACCAAAAGCAACTTTGGAAGCACCGGGTTTCGTTCTTTTTACAGCATGTAATCCATCATCTAGGGAGTTGGATCAGCATCTGGAGGCAGGAACCTGGAGGCAGGAACTGAGGCTGAGGCAGTGGAGGAGTGCTGCTCACTGGCTTACTCAGCCTGCTTTCTTATATACCTCACAACTACGTAAACATGAATGGCAACACCAACAGTGAGCTAGACCTCCCCTATCAATCACTGATTAAGAAAAATGCCCTGGTTATGGAAAGAAACCTTGTCTTGAAGAAGAGGAGGAAGATAAATAAATAAATAAATAAATAAATAAATAAATAAATAAATGAAGGAAGGAATGGAAAAGAAAGAAAGAAAGAAAGAAAGAAAGAAAGAAAGAAAGAAAGAAAGGAGGGAGGGAGGGAGGGAGGGAGGGAAGGAGAAAGAAAGAAAGAAAGGAAGGAAGGAAGGAGAAAGGAAGGAAGAAAGAGAGAGAGAGAAAGAAGGAAGGAAAGAAGGAAAGATGGAAAAGAAAGAGAGAAAGAAGCTCCTACATGCTTGCCTACAGGCCAGTTTTACTGGATGCATTTTGCCAATTGTGGTTCCCTAGTCTCAGATAAATGCTAGCTGTGTCAATTTGACAGAACAACAGCACACCAAACAAGACACAGGGTTTTTCCATTCTTCACTGTAAAAGTAATTAACCTCCCAAGGCTTAAAACCCATTCACATAGTTGTAAATAATTTGGACCATTTATCTTTTTCTTTAGTAAATTCTTATCCAAATCAGTTCATTAATACATTTGTCAGATGCCTGCTGTTTAGCCAGTCTGTATTGAGAACGGATGTAATGGTACTGGGGTTGTTTAAAGAGTCATTTTCACAGATATTGGAGATTTGCACAGCCCTTGAACACAGTGATTTTTTTTTTTTGTCTTAGCAACTGCTAGCAGATGATGGATGTAGAATAATGGGCAGACCAGCTGAATGAATGAAGACTGAACATTTTTAAATGCATCTTTCTCTTCCCTGCAGGAACTTCTGCTTGCAGAGAAGTGGGCTAAAATGAACAAGCTCCCCTTTCCAAAGATTGATCCTTATGTGTTTGATCGGGAAGGATTAAAGGAATGCTATGTGTTTAAACCTAAAAATCCTGATGTGGAGAAGGATTGCCCAACCATTATCCACTTTGTTCTGGCCAACATCAACTTCAGAAAGTACAAGGCCCCAGGTAAGTTTCCGTAAAATTGAAGTCTGGCTGGCAGGCTGACTGCTGTTAAGCTGTTGATACTATTACACTGAGATTGTCCCATGAACTATGACTATGAGTGATGTGCCTCTTACCATGACAAACAGCAGTTACTTTGGAGACCAAGCCCTTCTTTCTTTTTTATCCCAAGGTTTTGTGTTTCTTATAATAAGACACTGAAAGATGAATGATAAGCTTAGCTAAAGTTGATAGGACCCTGAACCAGCATTTGGGTTTGATAGGAGTCTAATTCATAAAGGATGTTTTAAATAGTTTGACTTTCACCTTTGTGAAATCATGAAACACAACCATGGAAAATGCCTTGGGAATATTAATTGATCACAAAACTGTCTAAAAATATGCAGCGTATCTGAAGATTTTGGGCTGCCACAATGTATTTTACAGCAAAGGAGATCTAGTTCAAGAAATGGTTACTCTGTTTTCCCATATCTGGAGCAGTAAGTGGACTCTAGTGCATCCTAAAAGATACTCATTAACAAAAGAAGCATTCTCCCATCCAAATACTAACCAGGCCCAACCCTGCCTAGCTTCTGAGATCAGATGAGATCCAGTGAATTCAGGGTGGTATGGCGTCCTTAAGGCTTTAAGTGATAAATATTTCTCAAACCAGAAAATACAGTTTTCTATTTTGTGAATGGAAACACCCCTCCCCCGCCACACACACAGTGGGTGGTGATGGGACATAGAAAAGTTTTTTTCCTAGATTTCTCAGAATGATAAAGAAGAAGTGAGAGTGGACTGGTTAGGCAAGCCTCATCCTGCAGACGGAAGGCTGGCTGGCATCTTTCGTTTTCAAACTGAAACTACAGTTTCAAATTGAAACCCTGATTTTAAACAGAAAGCAACCTAGATAATATTCTATTACTGGTAGGTCTTGGGGAGAAACCAAGAGGTTGGTAAGTCCAGGGACTTCTGATGATTGAATAGGATTCAATGTTTTGGTTTGGATTTCCCCAGAGGAAGATTCTCAGGACAGGCTTCAAGTGCAGATGCTTTATTTGTAAGGGAGGTAGGAAGTGATACTGGGTAGGGACACAGACAACATAGCACATGTTCGTATGCCAGCTGCTCAAAGAGAAACATGACCCATCTGGGAAAGTGCATTAGGCAGAGCACCCAGGATATAGGGTCATCTTTCCCACCCATACGCCAGCAGGCAAGGAAGTTGGGTATTATCCCAACTTGAGTGTGGCTGACTGGGGAATAGAATTATTATTGTTTTTCTTGAATCACAGGCTTTCTGATGATTCTCAGTGCTGTCTCCATGCTTGTTTGTATGTTTTGGATTTTTTATTTAAATTTTTAAAAGCAAGATGCATATTCTTTTTGGCATGTAGGTGTTCTAAGGGAAACCAAAGAAGAGAAAGAAATAGCTGACTTCGACATTTTTGATGACCCTGAATCGCCATTTTCAACCTTCAACTTCCAGTATCCAAATCAAGCATTCAAAAGGCTACATGATCTGATGTACTTCAATACGCTGAACAACATTGATGTGAGTGTCTCCCACAGCTGATAACATGAACAATCACTAGCCTACACATGAATTCAGTAAGAAGACAGATAAGGCTCTGAGGTGAATTATTTCATTAACTCTAGTGGACACTAAAGTTGCAAATAAAGACATCACTGTCTGCGGCTAATCAGAACCCATACTTTATGCATAGTTTGGTGAAGTAAATGTTCTTTCCCAACTTTCCTGATATATATTATCTATCTATCTATCTATCTATCTATCCATCCATCCATCCATCTATCTATCTATCTATCTATCTATCTATCTATCATCTACCTATCTATCTAGTATCCATTTTATGATAAAATAATTTATGAAAAGAGGGAAGTGAGGGAAGAACAATATATGGGTAGGAGAATGTAACCATGAATGTTGTTATTGCAGAAGTCAATAACAATGGGGTAATGTTGTCAAAATGTTTGGTTTTTGTAGCTCTTGGTTGTCGTACAGTGCTTGCGCCTAGGGATCGCTGGCTGACGGAACCGCCGCAGGATACCGGGTTGGCGGCTGCTGCTCCGGGGTCGGGGGCATGGAAGGAGCCAGCCGAGCCGGCCCAGGGCCTTCAGCAGCTGACGGGGTGGGGCTCGCTCCACAGCGGCCTCTGGTCGCCCGAAAACCGGGGTGGGACCTCCGTCCCAGTCCCCAAAAGCGAAAAAGTGTTGTCAGCTCTTTTAGTTCTCTCCTTCCGGGAGTCGCTCGTGAGAGCCCATGGAAGAAAAGTGTCTCAGCTCTTTTAGTTCAGCTTGCTCTTCCCGCTGAGGAGAGAGGAGAGTGTTGTCCTTTGAAGTGCGGGACTGGCGACTGGCGAGGGATCGCGAAAACACTCCGACAGCAGGAGACCTTGCACCGCACAGCAGTAGTCGTTTAATTTGAGCTCTGGAATTATATATATACAGTTTTGGGGAAAGAACAGGTAGCCCCTATTGGTTTGGCTTGGGTGTTTGAGGATGCCTTATTTGCATGGAGGTGTTATCCTACGTGATAAGGGTCACAGGTCTCTTTGTGGGAAGCGGAAGCTAAGAGGGCCATCAGCGTGGGAAATCTGAAGCAACCTTCCATCCTGTGACCCTTTTCAGGCTGAGGTTTCCTGGGCTTCGAAGATTTCTACCAAGCTTTCTGGCTTTCTCATAGCCCACTGCCCCACACTTGGTAATGCTGCCAAATATTCCAGTCTCCTGCATTTCAGCCTTTGAGATAGCCTGTGTGCTTTGTGAAAGAGACTTCTGAAGCAAGTCTTTCCCTGAAGCATCAAACATTCTTATCACTATCATATCTGCTCCTGAAAGTCTTTGTCTGTGAGACTGCAGTGTTAAATGCAGTGTTTTAGAGTGCATGTTGTGTGATTGAGATCACCAGCTTGTGGGCCCAAATCAAAGCATCTAACCAATGATTATCACCTATGAAAACTGAGCTCATTGGATTTTGTGCATTAGGAAAGAAAATAAGAAATGGGAGAGAATTGGAGCGGTGTAACATGTCTGATTTGGTGGTCTCTTTGGAGATTATGAATGATTGTGGATTATGAATTATGGAAGTCTATTATGAAGTCCTTGAAAAGAACATATGGCTGTTCTGTTTCTGTGAACCTAACTAGATTTGTGCTAAAGGACAACTGACATACATCAGTGTGCTTGCTTTTTAGTTTGTTTTCCTTGAGACAGTTAAAGACAGGTCAAATGCAATCATGACATGGTGGCCATAATATTTAAAAATCAATGCACTTTTGTTATCATAGGAAAATATTCCAAATGAACTTTAGTTCTTATAAATTCTAAAATTCCTTCTCTTTTTGCCCATATTTCCCAGTATATAATGACTAATACGTAATGTACTTACCAAAAGTTGCAACACATTATTTGTTTAACATATGCTTAATAAATTTTACACGGGAATGCTTAATAAATTTTATGTAGGAGCAAATATTTAAAAACCTCATGCTAACTTATTTCTGTAGGAATGGCTAAAATTTAAAGAAAATAGAACATGAATTTCATGACACAAGAAGCACAGAGAAATTTTCAAAATAAAGTTGTATTTTATGTTATTTAGATTTCATTTTATTTAGGTGTGTAGGAGGGGACATGTGAGTGCAGGTGGCCCCAGAAACCAGAGGTGTCCAATATGTATGGAATGGGAGCCACAGGCAATTATGAAGTAGTTTAAATGGGTGAGAGGAATGGATCTCAGGCCTTTATGAAATCAGGATGTGTTCTTAATTGCTGAGCCATCTCTCCAGTCCACAAGTAGGGTTGTATTTTATAAAGCTTATTGATACCGAAAAAATAAAAGATAGCTAAGGAGATCCTAATATTCTCTTTTAAAACAAATACACTCATATAATCTTTTGGGTAAAAATATATTAAATTTGATAGATTATCCTTTAATGAAAAGAACTAAAATTGTAGGGATTATAAATATCCCCTTAGAAGTAAGCATACTCACATATGTATTTTAAACAACTACATTTCTCCTGCTATTTTCAGCTCCCATTTATATTAAACCTGATAAAACATTTGCTGTAATTGTATAGTTCTACTTACACACTTTATAAGTGTTCCTCAAGGTAGTTTATTTGATGCAGACATGAAAACTTTAAAGCCTGAACAAAAATAGACTGATTTCCAAAACAATCATCCTGACTATAGATCAATAAATATTGTGTCTTCACAAACTATTAATTAACTATATAATAAATATATAATATAGTATATATAATATATCAGATATTTTATATTTATAACACTTGAGAATTTTACACATCATATTTTTATGATAGTCAGTGTTATCCCCAAACTCTTCCCAAATGAATTTCGCAATTCCATCACACCCAACTTTGTGTCTTATATTTTTTAATATGTCAAGTCCTCCAGTTAGTGCTACCTATATCCTCTTGGTTATATGACTATAATATCCTTAAAGTAAAAAAAAAAAACCAAAAAAAAACAAACAAAAAACAAAAAACAAAACAAACAAACAAACAAAAAAAAACCCAAACCTCTTCTATCAGTTACCAATAGCTCCTGAGCTATAGCTACCCCTCCTCCCCGCTATATGATAGGATTTTGTCTGGTTTGAGCTTGTTCAGATTATGTGCTTGGTATCATAACCACTGTGAGTTTCTGCATGCAACTACCCTCTGCCCCCCTTTGTGTAAACCAATATTTTTTATACCTTCTGCTAACATTTGAGGCATGACATTTAGAGATAAAGATAGGAGTTTTATAGTATCTTCACATAAAAGATAGGTCATGTCTTAGTGATGTTTTTATTGCTGTCATAAGATGCCATGTCCAAGGCAGCTTATAAGAGAAAAGAGTTCCTTGGAGCTTACTATTTCAGAGGATGACTCTGTGATGGCCATGGCAGGGAAACATGGCAGCAAGCAAACAGGCATGGTACTGAAGCATTAACCAAAAGCCTATAGCTCGAAGCAGAACCACAAGGCAGAAAGAAAGCTGACTGATGGTGGTGTGGACTTTTGAACATCAAAGCCCACCCCAGTGATTCACAGATTCTAACAAGGCCACACAATATGATCCTTCCCAAACAGTTCCACTAACTAGGGAACAAATATATATATTCAAATATATGAGCCTGTGGGAGCCTTTCTCATTTGAATCACCACGGGCCACTTGTAACTGAACATACTACTCAAACTTCAGGAGGTTTGGGTTCTTCATCTTGAAAGCAGGAACAGTAGGATTCATCACAGGGGCAGTGTAACTATGAATGTATAACCAGGTAGGGCAAAAACAATTCCTTGCAATCAGAAGCCACTTAAACACGATGATCTTAGCTAGGCATGATAGTCTCCTGATGTCCTGAAGTGCATGGAGAATCTACAAGAAATGGTGAAAATGTTAAGGATTTACCATATAAACAAGTTGTATAGATGGTGACAGTGTAGGCATTAAGCAAATGTTTTAAATTAATGAATGTAAGCCTTTTCCTAAGTTAAATGGCCATTTGACTTACATTTAAGTAGATATACTTGTGTGTGTGTGTGTGTGTGTGTGTGCATGTGTCTTATTCTATTTTTAATGATATCTTAATTCTTGATGGCCTCTTGCATTGCATTTACTCAAGAATAGACACATTTTATCATAAAAATTATTGGTAAGTGATGATGCATAAAAATTTTTCAGGTTTTGCTGTTTATGATGCAGTAAAGTATATTCAATTCAGGTGGTTAAAGCCTCCCATCTGAGTGGGTGTAGGACATGGATTTATACGTAAGCAAAACTGCATGTGGATCATCAGAGTGGTTTTCATGTGGCATAAACTGGAAGAAAACAGGATGTAAAGTTGTTAATCTACCAAATCCTAAGACAGTTTTCAACCCTGTGGCCAGAGGCACTGTGGCTTAAGGTGTATTCTTGCAATTTGGTTTCTGATCTGGTTTTGGTTTGAAAAGGCCTCTGCATATCCAGCAGCTGGGAACTCCTGCTCATTCTCTGAGGACGTCCTTTAGAGTGCTGTGCTTCTGCGTTAGCTCACTTTTTGACAGCGGTCTGGCTTTTTCATTAGCATCAATTTTCTGTACTTACTCAGTCCTCCCAAATTCCTTTACGATGAGCACTGCTGTGAGGCTTTTACAGTTAGGGAATTTTGTGGGATTCAGACTTTCTTTTCTTTATTAGAAACGTAGGGTATAGTGACTTAGACTGGTGGACGTGTGGTATGTGGTATACAGAGGCTTTGTGTGTCTAGTCATTGCTCAGCTGTCTCTTAACTGGGTGACCTTGAACTGGTAGGTTAATTTCTTCTTTTGAAAGGGGAAACAGTGATGCATTTTATAGGATTAGGGTTTAGTTAACTTAAGGACTTAGGACATAATAGGAACTCAGGGAATTGAAACAGCAAATATAATGAATAATGATTAGTTTTTATATTCTGTTCTACTTATAATTATAAATTATGTACTCCATAAAAAAGCATGACATTTATCTTCTGTACTCTGGGAATAGTGATCATAATGCCTGGTACCTCAAATGAATATACAATGTATTTTTAGGTATTTATTTAGGTATCTATAAGTCATTGACTGCTTGAATATAAGGAAGGTAAGGATAAAAGTTGCCACTGGTTGTAGATCAAGTTGTTGACCATGAAGCATGTTTACAGCACATACCTGCCCATGTATCATGTACACTCAGAAACCATCACTTCGATCTGGAGGGAACATGCATTTGAAGGACTGTTTTACCGTACCTGTTGACTTGACTTGCTTTCCATTCTTATTCAGTAATCAATTTAGTAGGCAAATTCAGGCACATTCTGTGATACCCCTTCTATATCACTCAGTTCAATACTTGCCTGTGTGCATCACCCGCTTAAATATTTGTCAGATGATTTTATAAATTGTTTTTTTTATTAGTTACTTCTCTTGTTGATTGTGTGACAGAAGCAGGAGATGTTTGTTTTGGTTCTTGAGTTGAGGGTATCATCCATGATGGTGGTGAAGATATGACCGCAGGATCACAGTCACAAGGTGCTGAGGATGACGGTTCATGGGATGGCACTGCTCACTTCTGAGTTGATTCTCCCCACCTCACTTAACTTACCAGGCCACAAACATGATAAGAGATTTATCTTCTAGATGATTTTAGATTGTGACAAAATGGCAGCTGATGTCGACCATCATAGTGTTAAGAAGTATGTGTTAATCAGAAGGAGGGAAAGTACATGTTTTAAGTATTAGTAGTTAATTTTTAGTCTAACAGATTTCATCATTAGGATTACAATGGCTAGGTGCAAATTGCAGTTTTTGCCTATGCAAAAGATAATCTGCAAGTTGAATATTCTGACCTCTTTCATTAGGCCTGCAGGGGAGGGGAGGCAATGCTTCCTCTTGCTCATCACACACAGCTTTGCCGAATTCCCTAAACAAAATGTAGATCAACCACAGAAAAGCCTGACGGATTCATTAGAGTATGGTTCTACACAATATGGGATCCTTTAGAGTAAAGATTCAGAGTTATAAAATGAACTACCTACTTTTTTTTTAATTTTAGGTTTTGGGATGCGTGGATAGACTATAGAAATATGATTGTTTGACTTGAATGTGTAGGATCTAATTCTGAGAGGAACCCATAGAAGTCTGTTTGTTTGAATTTTTTCTAGTCTCTGTGCAGCATTCTGTCCTGGGTATGAAGCAGGGTGCTTTAAAGTGTGTGTGGGAGGGTATCTTAGGGTGTGCCATCACATGGGGAAGAGCATTCCTTTCTGATTGTTTCTAGGGAAGGAAAGGTGGGAGTGAGGCCAAGACTTTCTTTCAGACTCTGGGCTTAGACAATGGGCATTCTAATGTCTATATTCCCTTGTAGGGAAGAGAGACCCTACTTGCCCTGGATTGTAGGAGGAGGGATAGAAAAAGGACCAGGAGACAACAGACAAGAGAACATGTTTAAGGCTTTTTTGAGACTTTCATCCGAGGGTGTGTTTTTCTGAACCCCTGTACCTCCATACTAATCTGCCTTTCATGCTCCACATGACGTCATCCTATCTCATTTGTATATTGGTTCAGTGTGTCTTTATTATTAGCTGTGCCATGCATCATTCAGGGACACAGAGACACAGAACACCAAAAGAACAAAATGCCCAGGCTTGCAATCTTATCACTCAGGGAGCTAAGGCAAGAGGACACTGAGTTTGCAGCCTGCATAAATAGGGAGATTCTATTTCAGAAAAAAAAGAAGAAAAAAAAAAACAAAGAAAAATATAAATACTATTAACCAGATATTTTCTCCTAAATATTCAACAGTCAAAATTATGCTAAGAAGCATGCTGAGAACATGCTAAGAAGTATGATGGATAAATGGAAGTGTGTGTGTGTGTGTGTTAATTTATAAGCACAGGAGTTGAGTAATAGATTAACTAGGAAAAATGCTAGAAGCTACAGTTTTAGAGTGAGGATTGGACTTAGGTCATAAATATTCCCTACTCTTTCTTCTGTCAACCTTTTCTCCCCCAAGTCGCCTTATTTCTTAGCGTTCTACACACCCTTTCTTTTCCAACCAAGCCAGCTAGTTTCCATGCGTTTCATATGCCCTCCATTTACCACAACACTCCATCCTTAGCTTTATATGGTTATTCATAGAGAAAATTGCTTGCCCCTTCTGCTTACTAAATCATGTGTGTTTAACTCCAGTTACAGTTTCCTCATGGTTTGTCCTGGGCATTTATTAATTTAGAAAATATTTGTTATATGCCTTTCAGAGTCTCAGTGCTGCAGTCAAACACACACAGTCCTGGTTTTCATGATATTTGAGACTTACATAAAACCAAACATTAACCAGGAAACTCACAGCCATTTTTATAAAAATCATAGTCGTTTCTTATACTGGTAACTTTTTTATTCCTCTCTAAAGGTGTGTCTCATCTATAAGGATAAGTTTCTCTCTTGGATTACTGTTTTAATTTCATACTATAAGCATTCCACACTTGTCTATAGATAGTTCAGTTGGACGCCTCCAAAATTGTTCATTTTGATGGAAAGGAGGAAGATCTCATTTTCCAAGTTTTAATCTTTTTCCTATTTATCTACCCATAGGGCTGAAATATTAAGAGAACTATTTTAATAAGGAAATTGGAAAGTTCTTGAATGGAATAAGCCCTGAGAATATAGATTAGCCTACAAGGGTTATTACTAGAATACACCTGGAAGGGACAGTTTGAAATCCCATGGAGGGATAAAAGCAATGTATAAACCCTCTAAGATCATTCCTGGTTAAAAAAAAAGTTATAAAGATACAAATACCACATAAGACACATCCAGATATACCATGTAGCATTCTAATAGCTTTACAACTAGCAAGTGATTTAATACAGAGTTTTTCTTGGTATGGAAGCTTTAGGTTCCCAGGGCAGCAGTAGACTGTCTTATGAGGATTCAGAAGCCTGTTCAGTAGTTTCATAGTGTTACTATGCCACCTAGTGGTTCAACTTGCACATTCTTATCCCAAATGATTTGGATTTTTTAGTTATAATGGCAAACACTAGATTTCATAATATATATATTTCATATTCATACCTCACAAATTTGTGATACCAACATTGCTAGTTTTTCTATGTTCTTTATTTTCTTATAGTGTTAAGATATTGAACACAGGGCCTCATATACACTAGGTAAGTAGGCTACCAATTGAGCTCAAAAAATCTTGGTCTCAAAACTTTGTTTTTCTTTCTCTCTTTCTCTTTGTCTCTGTCTTCTCTATTTCTCGCTGTCTCTCTCCTCTCTCTCTCTCTCCTCTCTCTCTCTCTCTCTCTCTCTCTCTCTCTCTCTTTCTCTCTCTCTCTCTGTGTGTGTGTGTGTGTGTGTGTGTGTGTGTGACAGCCGTTACAAGTGTATTATTTTCTGGGTCTTGGTGTTTTCTGTTCTAAAGCACTTTGCACTTTGGTTGGTTTGTTTCACCTGGTGCTTCCCTGCACCAAGGGGATACATCTGTGGCTGGTCTGAAGGAGGAGAACTGACTGGTAACATGGTAGCAAGCTGGAATCTAGAAAGACAGAGACTCTTAAAAGAAGAAGGCCACTTGAATAGCAGGATTGGTTTGCTGGTTCACACAGTGTAGTGAGCCTGTTCTTACCCATGTTGATTTCTTATAAGCTTTATAGCCTCCTACCTCCCATCACACAGAGTTTATAAGCAGTGGTCTGAGCACATGTCTGTTGTAGGAGGGTTCTATGTGACAGTTACTGTCCACAGCGCTTCACAGCAATACTCTCCAATTCCCAGCAACCCAAGATTAATAATGTTATTCTTGTCTTAAAGAAGTGGGGAGTAGAGAGATGGGTCAGCAGTTAAGAGTCCTGGCTGTTCTTTCTTGCAAATGCCCCAGGTTCGGTTCCCAGTACCCATGTGGCAACATGCACTGTCTATAAATATTTCAAAGGGATCCAACTCCCTCTTCCACACTCCACAGACACTGCAAACACATGGTGCACTTGTATGCAGGCAAAACACTCAAACACACAAAATAAAAATATGAAAACTTTAAAGAAGAAGAAACAATCTGAAGAGTTTAGGCAAATTTCCATCTATTTCACACAACCTGGACACGATTGGGCCAAGGAGGCCTTTGACTCAAGTCTTTTTCAATAGAAATGAAGCACAGAATTAGTTATGTCTCCCTTATGTGTGGGAAAATGGACTCTGCCAGCATGCACTTAAAAGACTCCGTAATATTTGAGTCTGTTTCTACAAGTAGAGACTGACACCAATTTTTTTAACCATATGAAAGACTCAAGTTCTTCTGGATAAATTCTTTTTTGTTGTTTGGTTTGGTAATGTGACAGCATATTTAATTAGCCACTCTGGAAGAAATAGAGGTTTCTGCCAATGGGTGTGATAAGAACTTGCTGGATACTGACCACATGTGCACATAACTGAGTCCTCTATCTCTATTCTAGGCTCTGGAGCATACTTGCTCAGTGACTTATGGGGTTAGGAAAAGCCCTCTCTGTGTGTGTCTGTGGCCAGATGAGCCACATGAGGCCTGAGTAGGAGGAGGACATGGGTCTTGAGCTTTTTCAACTTTCCAAGCCTTCCTACTAACAATATCGAGTTGAAAGAAATCAGTCAATGCTTTAACTTTATGTAGCCGTCTCATGGAGGATAAAGGGGCCTTTGGAGTAGCCCTGTAACTTGTCTCTGCCTCCAGTGCCCCTATTTTACCATCTATTTTGTTGACAACTCTTGAGGGGAGGTTGAGGTTTTTGATGTTGATAGGGCTCTAAAACAGTAGCAGAGTCATCTAGAGCTTCCTCTCACCCTACTCCCAAAGCAATTCCCCATCTGCGGCAATGACTGTCCAAATCCAAATTATCCTCTCTCCTAAAATTCCTTACAAGGTTAATTTCATACCAGAAATGGTGTATATTACCTCTGATCATCATTAACTTGGATAAACATAAGGTAACTCTGGATGGATAATAGCAAAGTATTTTCCTGGGGGAATCACAAAGTATGGTGTCACACTTGTTCTCTACTTATTAGTGAGGATCAGGAAAATTCTCCAGTAATGCCTTCTCTCTTCATTAGGAGACATCTTCCTTCTTTGGGGGTCTCCCATCCCCTCTTTAACTTTAAAACACAAATTGCCAATTTAGTATTTCCTTTTCCATTATCACTTCCTAGTGAAGGATTGATGGAACGTAAATTTACCTTGCTACAATTATTTCATTCTCAACGGTACTACTAGAGTGCATCTTCACAAGAGTAGAGTAATGAGATCTTGTAAAATCTGTGCATGAAAGAATCATATTTCTCTCAGTAGACTTCAAAAGACACACAAGAAAATAAAGGAAGAAAAGAAATAGGGCTTTTGTGTTCATCCAACAAATGTTATGCTTCAGAGATTCATAGCCGTACTCATCATCTACCTTCTGTGTCTTTTGGCAGGTGATAAAGGATGCCATTGTTGAGAGCATTGAATACAGAAGACAGAACCCATCTCGTTGCTCTGTTTCCCTCAGTAATGTTGAGGCAAGAAAATTCTTCAACAAGGAATTTCTAAGTAAACCCACGGCATAGTCTCTGTGCTGGAATGATCAAGCCATTTGAATTCCATGACGACTGGAGTTCAGAACACATTAGAGATCATCTGACTATAAGAAGAGACTGGCTGCTACTCAGAGTTGTGGGGATTTAGCTATGTGTTAGGTGAAAATGGTGTTGATTATGCAATACTTAGCAACGGTTTCTGACGGTATGAATTGTTTGACATAAGCGTATACTGTATTTTAAACATTCCTCACATTTTTTACCTGTGCTTTATATATATATATATAAAAGTCTTTTTCTTTTTTAAATATTTAATAGTTTAACTCAGTAAAAAAGGCTTCCCATTGTGTGTGAATGTTATTCCGAACTAGATTTGTTCATGTCATGTTACAACACTATTTTTATTTAAATGCTCTACACATATGGAATAAATACTTTGCTGTACAAATTACCACTAGAAACTTGAGTCTTTTCTATCATTTAAAAATCTTTATGAGTGGACTTTATGTGATGTGTGTGATGTGTGCCTATTTATATGTGTGATTCCAAGTGTGGTCATGCCATTCTGTGTGTGTGGAGATCAAAGGACAACACAATGTTAGCTCTTCCACCCTGTGTGAGACAGGGTTGCTTTGTTGTTGATGCTGTGTTGTGTAAGCTAGGCAGCTGCCCTTGAGTTTCCAGGGCCTGACCTGTCTCTGCCTCTCAGCTCAGCACAGGGTGCCGAGGTTGCCGACGTGCAATGCCAACCTTGGCTTCTCATGGGGATTCAAACACAGCTCTTTCTTCTTATATGCTGAACACTTTACTCCCTAGCCCTTGCTCTTCTTTGTAGAAAATATTTTTACTTTTACCATGAAAGTATTATTCTTTTACTATGAAAGGTTTTCAAATTCACTGATGGCAAGCAATGCAATTGTGAAACTTAGAATCTTCTTAAGTTTTATTTTTATTTTTAATTGTATGTGTCTCTTTCTCTCTTTGTGTGTGTATGTACATAAATGCAGGTGCCCACTGAGGCCAGAGGTATCAAATCCCATGCAGACAGTTACAGGTAGTTGTGAGTCAATTAACATGAATGCTAGGAACTGAACTCAGGTTCTCTGCAAGAGCAGTATGTGTTCTTCACTGCTAAAGAAGCCCCGTGAAACTTACATTTTAATTGTTGAATTCTTCAGAGGGAAAGTATATATAATTTGTTCATCGTGGCATTGATTGGTATTCATTTGTATAAAAATGTCTGATGTAGTACATTATTCCATTGAAAGTATCCTGGACTACTTATTCAGCCAGAAGAGCTGACTCCATAGAAATGGTGAGGGCTGAGCCTGGCTTAAGTCAGTGCTCCAGGACAGCCAGTACTGGAGGCCCCTGGTTTCAGGAGCAGTTGGATTGCTATGATTCAGAGATAACCTTCTAAACATAACTTCTTCCTCTATTTTCTCTGCTCTCGGCCAATATTTTTTGAGCTAACTTTAAGCTCTCTGTTCTTTTGTTCTATAATTCTCTTTCCTCTTACATTCTTTCCTATGAGCAATGACAAAAAACAATAAAGAAAAAAATGATAGATTTTTAAATTGATTTATGCAAAAGACAAAGGAGTAGTCATTATACCTCCTTTAGCATGCTGTAGAGTCTGGGAGGCACAATATTGATTAACACGGGTAGAAATGCTTGTCTTGGGCACTTCAGAGATATTTTAGCTACTTTCATATCACTATGCAAAACACGAGCCATAAACAGTGTAAAGAATGAAGGATTTAGATTCTTGGAACATCATGCTAGCAGGAGCTTGCCATCCAGGAGGGCGCTCACCTCATGGCAGAAGGTGATAGGAAGGCTCTCAGGATGAGATGTAGTGCCAAGAACACACTTCAGTGGCCTTATTTCTCCACCCAACCCCCCGCTAACTTTTCCAGAGTCTCCAAAAATAGGTCATCAGCTGTAAATTATCCTTATAATATGTGAGCCCTTTTGTGGGATGCTTCCTATCTGAACCATAATTAGTTTTATTAGCCAACAATAAACAAGTCAAGTATGTCAAAGCATGGTAAGCAAAGAATGGGAAAGTTCAGAAAGCTACTGGACATGTGAGACTTTAAATGGACTTTGGGTACTGACTATGTAAAAGGACAGGAAAGCAAGGATGTGAGGAAAGCATCCCTGAAGGAGACTGAGCACAGTGTGCTCTGCAGTGCAGCCTCATGCATGCTTTGGGAACCAGGAAGGGGCTGAAGGCCCAGCGTAGAAAACTTGACAATACTGTTTATTTTTAAACAATATTACGGTGCTGGAAATCACATCAGGGCAATAAGGTTGTTTGTGTTTCTTTTATTCTGACTATCCCTGTGAAGGATCCAAGCGAGATAGTTACTTAACTTAGCTAAAATTCCTCAAAATCATGTCGGACCTGGGGTCTTCTGCTGTGTGGCCTTTATGTCACCATCTATAGGAGTGAATGGGGTGAACATGTGAAAGATCACTGTGTGTGAATGCATAATATAACCACAATAACAGCAGTTTCTTGTTTAAAGGCAGCTTTGTAAATTTTCTGTTTTGAATTTCCTGGAAAGCCAATTTTATTTTAAAAGAAAACACATTGATGACACACTTTTAAAGGAGCAGTTGTATAATAGGATAACTGAGAAGCTAATCAATATGAACAACTTTAGTGATGAGCAGGTATCTTTTCACTACCGGCTAGAACGCCTCACCTCTGGGATTGTCTTGTGTAAGATACACTACCTGAATCTCGTCACAAAGAGATATCAGTCAAAACCAAACTTGGGGACTACAGAAGGTAACTACCCCTCTGAACTGTTAAAACAGGAAGTCAAGGGAAAGTTGAAGAATTTTTTTTCTTTTGAAAACTAAAGAGATGTGATGACTGAGAACCACGTGATCCTAACCTGAGTTCTTCCTCTAAGGATGTCCGTGGAACGATTGCTGGAACCTGAGTGTATATCAGAGGCTTTGATCACAGTCATGTAGGAAAGCTAGCATTCTGATTTTAAAAAGGTGTTTGAGATGGCATCCCTTGATGCAGTTCAGGCTACCTTCAAATTTACACTGAAGCACAGGCTGACCTTGAAGTTGCAACTGTCCTGCCTCAGCCTCCCTAGTACAAGGATTACAAGTATATGCCACCACACCCAGATCAATATCCTGGCGTTGATGGTTGTATTGTAGCTTTCTAGCAGATTGCCCTTATTTTAATAGATAAGCATTATCCAGATGACTAGAACCTGAGGTTGACAACATACTTTTGAGAGATAGACAGACAGACAGACAGACACACACACACACACACAGTCACACTCACATACACGGGGGGGGGGAAGAGAGAGAGAGAGAGAGAGAGAGAGAGAGAGAGAGAGAGAGAGAGAAAACTAAACATTGGTTCAAAGTGTCACAATGGTTCAAAATATTGGCAATAAAATTTAAGTCAGAAGATTCTCTCAAAAGGGATTTACATCAATATTCATTACGTCATTACCTTGTTCATATCCATAATATTCTCTTTAACCAATTTTTCTATATTGAAAAAGCCCTAAGAAATAAATCATTGAGTAACATTTTCACAGAATTAATCTCAACAGCTTTTAAATACTTTATATATATGTATTATATAAATATCATTTATACTTATATATAAATTATACATGTACAATTTGTATATAAATATACAATATATAATATATAATATATATGTGCATATTTGTGTGTATACATATGTGTGTATGCATATGTAAATATATGTATGTATATGTATACATATACAGCTTCATTCTTCATCAAAATATTACAAAACACTCTCTAGGCCATATACTAACAGTCTTCTCTTGTTGAGCCAGGCACCCACAGTTCAAATCATCCTCAACACCAGTGTCTTCCGTATTCCTACTAGGATCTCCCATTAAGCCCCACTTAAAGCATTCTACCACTTTCCAAATATGAAGTTCCCAAATCAACATTCCTCCAAACACAAACATGGTCAGACAGTAATAAGTGTGTGTGTGTGTGTAGGTGTGTGTGTGTGTGTGTGTGTGTGTGTGTGTGTGTGTGTATGTATAACAGTAAATGAGAAAATTGCCCTTTTTGTTGGACTCTGAACAATGTATGTTTATGGGCATTTATTGTTTATCATACTTGTAAAAAGTCATGTTCGGCGTGAATGACTAGTATTCTTCCAAATACCTTTTACTAAGGTGTAAAACTCATACTTCATGTTTTCATGGTACTGACTGGATTCTTGTGGGAATTGCTCTGACCTGATAACATTGGTTTGGGTGGTTATTACAGACTTGTTGGAAACCTATAACCATGATTAACTGAAGTGGAGTACAGTGGTCATTGTATCTCAAGATGGGGTCATTCCCTGATATCTTTCATGGTCCAAAGTTCTACGTTAAGACTTCAAATAAACCTACTTGTGGTGGTTTGAATATGCTTGCCCCAAAGGGAATAGTACTGTTAGGAGGTATGGCCTTGCTGGGAGAAGTATGTCACTGTGGGGGTGGGCTTTGAGACCCCTCAGTGGGAGTAGCTGCCCATGAAACAGTCTGCTCCCATCTTCCTTTCAATGAAAATGTAGAACTCTTGTCTCCTCCTGCACCATGTCTGCCTACACACTGCCATGCTTCCTGCCATGATGATTGTCAGGAGCCATTAAGGAGAAACTAAAAGCTGCAGCTGATCTTACTGAGATGGTTCCACACGCTGACTGTCAAAGTCAATGACAGCTTTGTTTCTCTAGGCAAGGCCAAGAAGCATTTCATTTTAGGAAAGATTCCTGCTATTAATATGCTTTTCCTGTTATTATTAAATATAAATAACAATCACTTCTATATTAGCTCACCTTTTTGAGTAGATCTTTGCAGAACAACAAAGGTGTATTGTCTTGTCATGATACTATATAGACAAATAGATGATTTCTTAATTCTTAATGGTGATTCTGTAAGAACCCTTAAAATTATATTACCTTGTTATTGCTTTCATTTGGACTTATAATCTGAAATTAAATACAATTCAGCAGTAGATGGCATACCTGTGATCAAGATCTTAAAGCTGAAAGACACCGGCTTTTGATCCAGCTCTTGAGAAATAGTGGCCATGAAAAGGTTAAGTCCAGGCCTTTAATTTGAGCATTCAGGAGACAGAGCCACGTAGATCTCTGATTTCAAGGTCAATCTACAGAGCAAGTTCCAGGATGCCAAGCTTAGGCAGTGAAGGAGTTGGAAAACAGAATACTGATGATAATGATGTATAGAACAAGCCCCAGCAAGGATCGGAACTCAGCTTTTTTTCATGGGACTCTAGTTTTAGAGTCAGGAATAGAAGGGACTACTGGGCCAATTGATGCTGGTTAGTTGGAGCTAAGAAATTAGCAGTGATTAAGAAGAGATCAGCATAAGTGAGGTGGAATTTTCTGGGAAATGTTTTCAGAAAGCACAAACAAGCTGTGTTCCAGAGATAGCCAAGGTTATACATTGTGCTGCAGCTGTACTTGGCAATGTGTACAGACAAAGAAAAAAAGTGTAACTCGTGAAGTAACGAATGACAAGCACACAAACATACATTGCTGTTGAGGACTGTTCTTTAAAACTAGATAACATGGGGAATTTTCATGATACATCAGCCTTTAGGCTGAATATTTAAAAGATAAGCAGAATTGCAAATGGGATTTGGGAGACAGGTTATTTCTCTACCAAAATGAGCTTATTTCTTCCTTCTGGATTCTGTATCTTTCAACGCATTCTAACATTACTTTAGGGATTTGGGACACTGATTCACTGATACATTCATTTAAGAAACTCTAAAGCTTCAAAATATTTTTAAAAGTCAATTGCTCATATGTTGCAACAAGCTAAATTTAATCAGATGAAACAGAACAAACCAAACAGGGAATTCTGCACTGAAATCCAGTGACCCGAGTATGCGGCTGAAAGGAGATGCCTCACTCACATATGAAGGTAGACTTAAACTATAATGCCTGAATAACGATGACTTCCCTGACCTCTGTGAGCAAACCCTTGAGAAGAACTAAGTCTGGCTCACAGTTTGAGAGGGAATAGCTCATAATAATGAGAAGGCATGGAGGGTTGGGCTCAGAAAACATAGACAAGTCTAGCCCCCAACAGCAGACTCTCCACCTCAGAAAGGTCCCATGATTCCCCCAAATGTACTACCATCTGGGAACCCAGTACTAAAACACATGAACCTATGGAAGATATTTCTCAGAAACATAAACAAGGGCTAGAAGCAAGCTTAGAAAATTTTAATAAGATTATTCTATGGAGTAAGTGTTTATAAGGGAATATTTCAAAACAGAGGTGATGGTATTATGATAGTCATCTCTGAATAGTTTGATTTGCTAACACGTTCTTCATGTTGCCTCTCTCCCTTTCAGAATTCCTGGCAGACACAGTCTTTGAATCATGTTCAATGATGAATCTGGATAAACTTTCATTTCCTGCTCAGTTTGGTCTCACAGGTCAGTCACACATATGCATCAGAATTGAGGTGATTTGAAAATTACTTCTAGGTCTCTTGCGACAGTGGAATTCAACAATGATACCGTTCTGAATAAGGAAATATTCTTACTGGTTAGATTTATTCAAAAGTAAAATGAAACCCATGGCTAATTCCTTATCCCAGTGCTTATCACTTACTTAGAGGGTATGACTTCAAGGGATCTGTTTACTGGGTGGGAAATAAGTCACAGTTCAGGTGATTGCTTGGTACTTTCCAACTAAGAGTATGAACTTCTTCAGTTTGGTTTGTATTTTCAAGAGGGTACCTGTTACAACATAGAAATATATCTATGAGGATCCAGGGAAGAAACTGCTTTTGGTAGACTTCCACTCCTTACTGGTTCCTAAAACCCATTATACAAATTACATTTGTAATTTGAATACAGCACCTGCCTTGAGCTAAGGAGTTTATTATTACCTATAACTATCCATAATGTATTAGACTAAGCTAATTTCTATGTCTCTATACTGAGTAAGGATGTAAAGAAGGTGATAAATAAAATGCCTTAATATTGAAAATAGCATATAAATATTTTATGGCTGAACAAACCCCCAGACCCATTGCATATCTGACTTTTGGCTGATCTTTTCCACCCTCAAACTTTCCTTATGTTTCTTACCATATCCTTATCATTAATAGCACTGTTCTCACTCTTATTTCACCAATTTAATTTTCTCCTTTGGCTTGTTTTTCTAGAGACGGGTATGCTGTTGACTTCCAGTGTGCAAAGCTTCAAACACCCCTCTGCACAACTGAACATGAGTCAGTCTACTCCCATGACCACTTGATGACAGTATAATAACTCTGTGCTCATTTTTTCCACCCAGGAAATAATAAAACCATATGAGGACTGTTTGCTAATCTTTAATCAGCCTAACTGTTCACTCAGTAAGTACCTAGTTTTGATGTTACCAATTTCATGTTACTACAGCCACAGATATAAGCATTATAAGCACATCCAAGGACATGGTGATAAAATTCATTGGCTCTTGAGACTTAGGATATTAAAGACTGACTTGAGATTAAAGACATGACTCTATTAGTCATAATGCTAGGGGGAAATATCACCACTAGGTTGATGGCCACAATATGGTAGAAGACTCTTGTAGGTGTCACTTTGGCATTTCTCCACTCCTAATCCAGGTTTGAAAATTGATCTCAAAGTGTTCTTTAAAGCATTTAAATTTCATATTCAGTGCAGTGGCTCAGTTGGCAAAAGCCCTTGCCCGGAGTATCCAACAACTTGAGTTCAGTTCCTGGAATCCATGGTGGAAGGAGAAAGAGAACAAACTTAGGAAAGTGCAAGTTTCAGAGCTATGAATGTAGTCTTGCGGAAGAGTTCCTGCCAGAGGGAAGTTTCTAGATTCACTCCCAGGACAAAACAAAAGTTTTTTTTTTCTTGTTTTGTTTGCTTATTTTGTTTTGTTTTATATTTTACTTTTTTAATGAAAATTCAATTGCCATTTACTTTTTAAAAAGTTTTCAGTATATTTTCATTCACTCCAGGACAAAGTCAAGACTCCGAGGAGACACAGGTAGTTTGCTGCTGTCTAGCCTTTATCTTGTTACTGTGATCACTCGCTGTCTTAGTTAGGAGTTTCCATTGCTGTGAAAAGACACCACGACCAAGGGATGGAACTCTTATAAACGAAAACATTTAATTGGGGCTGACTTAAAGTTTCAGAGGTTCAATCCATTATCATCATGGCAGGCAAGCAGAGTGGTGCTGGAGGAGCTAAGAATTCTACATCTTGACCTGAAGGCACCCTGAGAGAAGATTGTCTTTGGCAGGCAGCCTGGAGGAAGGACATTCCACATTGGGTGGGATTCTGAGCATAGGAGCCTCAAAGTGTAACCCCACAGTGATAGACTTTCTACAAGGCCATGCCTACTTCAACAAGGTCACACATCCTGTTAATGCCACTCCCCAGGCCAAGCATATTCAAACCATCACAACTTTCCTCTCTTATACCACTCATACTATCTTGTAATATACAATCTAGACCATCACTCTGCATCATTTTCTCCTAACTCCTGCCTTTGATTTTATTGGTCATGGCATCAGCAATGCTTTTCTGGTCCCCATCCTACTGGTCCAAAGATGTACCTCTGTATAAAGACATCATGCCATCAGTTCTAGAAGCTTCCTTCCTGCATTTCCTTGCTTCTCCATCTGAGACAGGACTCGGCATATCATCAATTTTTTTTTATTGTTATTGTTGTTAATTAAATGAGAAGATTTTGGAAAGCATTTAGAATTAGCTGTCTGATGTGTTTGGAACAGAAACAAAATGGATTTTAGCCTGATTTTTTGCCATGGTACCATACAAGCTTGCAGAAAATGTAAATGACAGTGAGCTGCAGTCTTCTTTGACGTTAAAACTTTTTCATTTCCTGTTGGAATGTTGCCTTTTTCTGAATATGCATATCATCATTTTTAAGGGTCAGGAACCTCATCCCACACAACTGGTCCCATTTCAATCTCAGTGGCTTTGCTGGAGCCCTCAGAGCTTGGGCTCAGTTCACCTGCTCGGCTTCCACACCAGTCATGGTGTACAGCTACTATCTGAGCTACTCAAGATGTTTAAAATTCGCAGTCCTCTCAACATTCAACATAATCATGGCCTAATTCATCAAAATGAGTTATTGGCAACACAATGAATGTCCTTTGTGTGAATTATAGCAGCCCTTGTTAATTGCCTGAAATCTGCAAACCTGCAGGAAACATTTGCAGTAAATTGATTTTTTTGCAGACATTGCCTTAGTAATAAATAAATCCTCCTGGTGATTAATAAGTACCCCTTTAGATTTTGTTCCTTTTTAATTTAAAAAAAAACCCTGAAGTCAATCAAGAGAAATCTCAACACCACATCTGGCAAAATACAACAAGTACACAAAGCAAGCCTGAGGCCCTGAAACTGTTCTCCCTCTAATTGCCACTGTTGAGATCATCTCAGTTGCTAACGACAGGAACAGAATTCAGATGAGCAGGCAAAGAAGACATTTCAAATTTACATGAGTAGTAGTGTCCAGTCTCAGATTTCATCAGAAAAGAATGTGAAGCATACCGTCAGTATCTTTCTTCTCATTCATCTCTGGGGATCCTTGCCTTGGAATCTCTCTGGCAAGCTTGCTCCTGTCCACGAGAGTCAGTCATGTCAGTCTATATAACTCTGTGGACCTAGACAAAGATCTTCTTTCTATACATTGCCTTTTAGAGCTGAACCCTGAAGTGTCTACTGTCTACTGGATGCATCCACTTAGGTCATAAGTGGAATAGACATCAGGATGAAGTGAAAATAGTTTTCCTGAGGACCTGTCTGCATGCAAGGTATTGTCCTACAAGCTAGTGATAAAATATAGGAAAAAAAAAGAAATGAATTCCTTCCAGTTCTAAAATTTACATTTTAGTAGATGATGACATGTTAACTACTTGGCCAGAAGATTTTCAGTAATAGTTTTATACTGAAAACATGCTTTGGAAAATATAACCCACAATACAGCAATGGTGGTGTCTGCAGCATTTTAAGGGGAGGAGTCAGGCAAGGATGGTTTTATGTATGCAATATGTGAGCAGCAATAGCATCCAGTCCCACGGATCTCGTTATGTCTTTCTGTTTACACTAGAGAAAATTCAGTGTCAAAAATAAAGACTATCAAACTCAGAGGCAATATATTCTAAGAACTTCCCAGCTAGGCAAGATCGGGCACCTAAGAAAGATTCAGAGCTGGGAATATAGTTTAGTTAGTAGAGTGCTTACCTAGCATTCAGAAATTTCAGGTTCAATCCTAGTACTGCATAAACTAAGTATGCTAACACGAACCTTGATTTCCAGCACTTACGTGGTAGAGGTAAGATGAAAAAATTAACGTTATTCTTATCTACAAGGCGCGTTTCAGGACAGCCCCATCTTTTCAGCCCCTGTCTCAAAAGTGACAACAAAGGTCTCATGTAAGAGGTAAGATTTTTTTTTTCTTCCTGAGGCTTTACTAGCATGTTAAAGACAGTTGGATTCATCTATGTATAAATGGCAAGATTTTTTTTAAGCTTTAAAAACTAGATGATTCTGAATTCTTTCTCTACAAAATTCAGTAATTCATTTTCACACATTTTGTCACTCAGTACTGTCAGAATGAATGATACAAGGACAAAATTAAATCATAGAGTCATACTTGGTATTATTCAAATTATAGAAGGACATTATAAATAACCTTATCTAAAAAGAGAACAAAAGTTATACTCTTTGCTGACTCATGTGTCAATATTTGTAAATCCCATTAAGGGACTTTGAAAATGTCTAGTGATACAGAGTAATGATTTATTTTCTAGCGTGTGCAATCTGTGATTAGGTTAACATCTCTCTGATCAGTAAACAGCCTCTAAATGTAGTTGGCATGACCTTGGCAGCCAATGGGACAAATATTTGAAGAGAAAGAATCCTAAGTATTTCTGACTTGTGTTTGTTAGCACTGGTACTCTTTGATTTAATAAGAATAAAAGAAACACCCAAGGAAATGCTATCCTAGAAGACTTCATTTTTTGTCATTCGTGCTTAAAAATGCAAAATACCTGGAACAAGAACAGTAGAAGTAGCTAACATTAGTGTTTCTGTATAGCATTGATGTATTTATTATATATGCATGTATATATAGTATATACAGACTATATAAAAACTGCTTTTTTGAGTGCTTTGCATCATGATTTATTTTAATTCTTAGCCCTAAGAAATGCTGTTAGTGTTAGCTTATCTTTCAGATGGGAACAGAGGTGACAAGATGACAGAAACTTCCCCAGCTCAACATTGCATTCTTGAGAATTCCATACTTAACTCTATCTGGGAGCCAATGCAATTTTTATTACTGTTTGGACCCTCCAGTGTCCATCTGTTTTATTCTACCACACTTAATACTCATGAGATTCCTAAAAAAACTTATTTAATTGTCTAGAACTCAGCATCATCTTGCATTCTGGTTTTTGTTTCTCAAGAGGACCGAGCTTATAGTACGTTTCCTGCAGAGAAAAAAGCTTTGTCTGAAGGGACTCAGATTTATGCAAGAGAGTGGGATAAATATTTTGAGAGTCTCATTGAAATCTCATTGTTGAAGCAAATCTACCTATTTAAGTGGCTTCCCAGTGTTTGGCTTTGTAGGCAAGGGTACTTAAGCTAATTGTATTAAATATTCAAAATTGTGAACTGGCAAGGGATAGAACAATTAATTGGATATAATTTCCCAGGATGGTCGTAGGCCACAAGATGTATCAGACAGCCATTGAAAAGAGATGGGAGAAGAAAATGAAGTAAAGTTTAAACAGTTTTACTAACTCTCCCTGTAACATCAGACATAAAATGTTACAAGCAAATAGGGCAGCGTGGCTCACCAGCTAGATGGGTGCTTTGGGTTAAATAAAATGCTTGATTGTCAGGCAATTGGAAGCTCTTCATTTTCCTGTGCAAAATTCTCTCTGAGTAGCTGAAGATAACCTTAATCTTCTAACCCTCCTGCCTTTTCTCACCGAGTGCTGGGATTTCAGGAATGTGCCACTGCACCTGGTTTATGTGAAACTAAGGTTTAAACGGATGGCTCCCTGAATGCCAGGCAAGTACTTTATCATTTGAGCTACATCTGAGGTATGAAATTTTCTGTATAACTTTCTGATGGTTCAATAAACCCTTTTGCAGAATGGCTTGACAATGAAAGAATTTCTTCTTCTTTAAAATGCGAAACACTGTAAGAAATGTCAAAGTAGTCAGTAGGTGTTCAAATTCTAGTCATCACCGTCTTCCTCCATTAAACATCATGTAATCTGAACTAAGTAATTAAGAAGTAAATACATAGAACATTGCAACAAGGAAACTTTCCTCCCTGGACTGACACCTTTCCCTCAAGAGAGGGCATGTGTTTCCCACATGTCCATTGGAAAGCTTCACTGTTTCCCTTCGGTACCACACTTGATCTGCTTTCTCATTTGTAGCGATTGCTCTCTCCCACACAGCAGTAACTGCTGAAAACAGGTAAGTACGTACAGGCAATGCAACCTCAGAGTCCTGTAAACGTGTATGCTGCCAGAGGTTTTCAAGTAACCTGCCTATGGTTGTTGTGTCAGATGCTCACCCCGGGATTAAATAACAAATCAGCTACTCAGAAATGCTCAATGACATTCTAGTCTAGTGATCTTCTTGTTTGCATATGCGGACAGGTCTTCCCTTTTTCCTGACTTCTTTTTTGATTGAAGATAGAATTTTCATTACAATACGTTCTGATTATGACTTTCCCTACACCAACTCCTCCCAGATGACTTTTCTATTTAACACAAAGTAAATAATGCTAAGAAGCAGAACCTTTCTATTTTGTTCTCTCAGTGTTTTCATTTTAATATGAGAACCTCAAAATTTCGATTCTTTACAAAGAATTTACATAGAATCATTTCAGTCCTTATTAAATGATGTAAGTGATAGTTAGTTTTTGTCCCTTTTCTTTCTTCTCTTAGATAGTTTCATATCGTCCATGTAGCCTGAGCTGGCTAGGTTAATATCAATTAGACACAAGCTTATAGGAAGAAAGAATATTAGTAGTAATTCAGGAAATACCTATAAAAGGGTGGTCTGTAGGCAAGACTGAAGGGCATTTTCTTGGTTTATGATTGATGTGGAAGGGTCCAGCTTATTGTGGGTGGTTCCAATTCTGAGCAGGTGATTCTGTGATCCTGATGGTATGAGAAAGCAAGCTGAGCAAGCCATGGGGAGCAAGCTAGTAGGCAGCGCTCCTCCATGGCTTCTGCTACAGCTCCTGCCTCCAAGCTCCTGCCTTGAGTTCTTGCTCTGACTTTCCTCAGTGATGGGGTAAGACATGAGAGCTGTCTGGTAAAATAAATCCTTTTCTTCCCATGTTGCTTCTCATTATGTGTTTTGTCACAGCAATAACAACATAACTATGACATAGCCCAAGCTGGCTTTGAACTCACTATGTAGGTTGTGATGACCTTGAACTCCCGATCTTCTTGCCTCTAACCCACTAATGGCACTCATTACAGTCATGTGCCAACCCACCTGGCTAACAACCTGTTCTTGAAGCACTGTGTCTCAGAATAATGAAAAGAGAATTTCATAATGCTCAGGCTATTTTATGGCACATCATAAATATTAGCTCGCAAAGAATCATGCATATTGACTAATTTTCAGGTTATTTTCATCTGTGTATTCATGTATGAGAAAATACACATTTTAAATTCTGTCTTCAGTTTATTCACTGGTTCATGGTAAGAATCTGGCTTTCCAGTCTGTGTTGTAGGACATCTTAGAGCTCACTGGGTTCACCCTGGCAGATCCTTTTCCAACGGGGCTTTCCCTCTTCATTCTGATCTACTTGTCTGACATCAGAGTGTCCAATTCTGGTCTGACTTTTACTGAATTCACTAGAAGGAACAGTTAGCATGATTCATCTGGAAGCCACAAAAGTGTTTATCTTCTAAACCAGAAATATAAGTCAGAGAAAGAATGATTACAAAGTTTTGGCTGTCAACACAAACGCTTGCTTTAAAGCTTTAGATTAGGTTGCCACCCCACCCTCAGGACCTTCTGCTTCCAAACATTTTAAGCAGTTTATAAAAAAAATTAATCACACTGAAAAGTTTATTACAAAGTACTTATGTAATTTAGACTCTCTTAGCTCCACATTTTAGGTGAGTGATTTGAGGTGTTTCCTGACATCTTACTACATTTCACTCCGGTTTCCCCTTGATTAGCAAATCAGTTTTGTGTAACATGTAATGAGTCAATAGTCTTAGCATAAGAAGAGTCTTGCCTAAGGATGACAAATATCTAACGGGCACTCTGAGGTGGTGAGGATTATCACAGATGAAACCTACAAACATTTCGATCCAAGTCTGGCAGAACAGTAAGCAGTCTGTCAGTCAGCTCTAAATAATCACTACTAGTGTCAGAGATAGCTCTGAATCTACTTTGTGAGGTGTCACCACCTAACGGTGTGGGAGCAATGCAGTGTGCACACCACCAAAGACCCTGACAAGAGGGAAGATTTTTCACTTTAACCCACACAGTTCTCTGATGTATGCAGCAGTTTCACTCAATTATAATTAAAAATCAACTTTATATTATTTTTCGTTCATCCAGTACCAAACAGCTGTGATGGCTACAAATTATGTTATGTATATTTTTATTAGTGCTCTTTTTCATCCTTCTTGTAGGAGGAAGAACACAAAAATGTTTCAATTTAGCAACTCAAGTTTACACACCTAGAGAATGGTAGATCTGGGTTGCAGAAAACATTTTGAAATGGGCTAGTATAATATTTTGATCTACATATTACCTGTTAATTTCTCTTTACTCTAGTGCTTGATATCAATGGTTTGAACTCTGATGGTGCTCATTAAATCTTGAATGAAGTTCAGACTGATTTCCACTTCACAGGAGTCAGGGTGCCCAGCCCTTTGGACTCAGAGTTCATCCAGGATGGCTGGAATATTACACCTCCAAAGATAGCATATCCCTATAAACTGCGAATGCTTTGCCTTGTGGGAGAGAGTTGATTTTATGAATCGGATTAAAAATTTTAAGATGGACTTATCTGAATAGGCTCAGTGTAAACACATGGATCTCTTCCCACCCCCTTTTTATTTTATGTGCGTGGGTTTTCTGCTTGCACGTCTGTGTGTCCCATGTGTGAAGTTCCCAAAAAGGCCAGAAGAGGACATTGCATCTCCTTGGAACTGGAGCTACAGACAGACTTCAGGGTCACTCTGGAAGGGTTGCTTCCTGTGCTCTTACAGACTGAGCCACCCCTGCTGTCCCACAGGGGTCCTATTAAAAAAAAGAGAAAGAGAAGAAAGCCAGAGATGAGGGGAAAGAAACAAGGATTTCAGAGTGCCCTGCCAAGATAGAAAAGCGTTTTCAGAATACAGACTTAGATCCTGGCTTCTCAATCTTCCTAAGGGTGCAGCTTGTTAATATAGTTCCTCATGTTGTGGTGATCCCCCAACCATAAAATTAACTCTTTTTCTGCTACTTTATAACTGTAATCTTGCTGATTGATTAACCATAAGGTTACTCTCCATGTTTTCCTGAAAGGTTTGAAGGAGTTAGAACCCCTAGGTTGAGAACCCCTGCTTTAGAGGCTTGAAAGGGAATTTTTTATTTTATTTTTTCTTTTTCTTTCTTTTTTTGGTCAGGGTGTCTAAAAGGAAGCAGCCATACCACGACCTTTTTTAGTCCTGTAGTTGCCATTTTTGACGTCTCCCCTTCACATCTGTATGATGTTTGGGCTTGTTTAAGAGTCTGTTTATTACAGAAGCAGTAGAAAATGAACTAGTTTCTTTGCCACACGTGTCTGGAGCCGATTCTTTTCTATAGGCACTCTCACAGGTCAGTGTGTCAGATTTATTCCCATCTAGATCAGGGTTCTGAGTGACTTGACTACAACGTGTATGTGAGGTTGTGAGGTATTCAACTCTTTTTTTTTTTGTCCTTAAAGAGTTTTTGGAAATTCAGTATGAGAGTCTAGGAGAGAGAAGGATGGGAGATGGGACACGGCACTTTAAAGCTTGTGGGAGCTCCAAAGTGGCTTTAAGTTCTCTACGGAATTCTGACCAGGCCTTAGGAGGCATTTATCTTGTACCATTAAAAAAAATCATTGAACCATCAACAGGAAGAGCCGCGGTTCGTGATTCCGGGCTAACTGCAGTTTGGAGAGCTTTCCTTATGTAGAGCATGCATTCATCATGACTTAAACACGTGAGAAACACACTCTTGATAACTTCTCCAATTTATAAATTGAAATAGATAGTTTGCTTATGATTAACCTTGAACTAATTGTCAAGTTGTAAAATAAATAAACTTTTATGACCATAGAATTATTTTCAGTTTAAAATATACACGTTTAAAGTATTTTGGGTACTGTTTTTGTCCTCAACTGCAGGACCTGTTTACTGGAGTGTTATTTAGAGCATAATGGTTGAAGTAGGTTATAAATGATTAAACATCTTTGCTCATCAAATGATAAAAAAGAAGATGCCATTTCACAAACTTTCCACTGGGTGGCAGTATCTTACAAGAACAAATGGAAAATTTATTTTGGTTGGTAAATAGTTAATCTTTGCCATTCTGTTTATTTTGAAGAAAGTACTAGGGTTGGGTGGGGTGCGAGATCTTATACTGTATTTAATATCTTTTCGAAATAGAAAGAATTTTAGCAGTGCAACAACTTTGATTTATAACATGCTTTTTTAAGTGAGAATTTACTTTGAGATGCTTTTTATGAAACAACTCATCACACATAGTTAATAATTGAGTCTATGAAAAAAACCTTTAGACGTCCTTTAGCATGACCTGAATAGGCAGGTCATGATAGCAAATAACATAACCTGTGGTGGTATTGGTATGACATTTATGCTAAGTCTTCTGAGAGTTTTCAGGAAAAATATTACATGACATGCATTTATCACAGTCAATTACATAACTATTTTCTTTGCTAGAAATCAAAATCCTCCATGTTAATGACAAAACTCTCCCAATCAAGACATTGTAGTGCTGCAATTTGTGGTCAGATTGAAGTTATAAGTTGTTGTTGTTTTTAAGGAATAATCCAGGCAGGAAACAGGCTATTCAGAAAATACTTAGTGAATGCCTGAATAGCATTTCTGTAATAGTGTGTGAGTGAGGCCCTAGGAAAAGGGTCACCTGACCTCCTCACCCCCCACACCCCTAGTACCTCTGTCTCATACCCAAGTCTTTCTCCTTCAGTCTCTCAGGCTGCGGAGCAGGCTGTTAGCACACTATTCTAAGTGCTCCTGAGATGTCACAGTGGCTTCTCAATGCCTCATCTTCTCTGGATCTGAATGGATATTTGAGGCTCTGGTTCATTAGCTTCCAGTATGTAATATGTTGATTAGTGAAAGTTAAAATGTGCTTTAAAGTGATAAGTGCCACAGTTTCCCCTAATCACGAATAAGAAACGACTCTGTTCCAGTCACCCAAATTTCAGTGTCAGCAATCTCACAGTTAATAGTTCTCGCCTTGACTATTGGGATGAATACGAGCTGAGTTTTTGAGGTATAAACATTCACAGATATTTCAACTTTGATCCTTCTGTGTGTGACCGCACAGCACACAAACTAGATGAAGCCTGCCAAAGTATTTCCCATGGTGGGGTAGCTGTTTCACACAGCTAAGAGGTGACTTCGGTGGTATTCATTTTTAAAAATTCATTTTTGTCACTTTTACTTATGTGTAAGTGTACACGTGTGTGCAGATGCCTGAGGAAGCCAGAGACATCAGATCCCCTGGAGTTGGAGTTCCAACCGGCCTGACCTGGGTGCTGGAAACAGAACCCCCATCCTTGGGAAGAGCAGTAAGTGCTTCCAAGCACTCAGCCACCTCCCATTAGCTCTTATATGGTGGGAATTGATTCATAGATGTTTTAGCAATAATCATCAAATATGAAAAAATGTCTCAGCAATGTTTTCACTGAAATGTCACTCTTTTGAATGGGGACAAACCTGGAAGGTCTGAAAAGGAAAGGCAGTTCAGGGAGACAGAACCAGGCTCGATCAATCGACTGGAAGAGACCAACTGAGTGTGCATTCAGTGGGAAGCTTGCACTTGGCCCTCGGTATCCCTGTTATTGATTGGTTGGTCATACAGTGGGGAGCATGCAGTGGCCACTTAGTATCTCTGTTACTGATTGGTTGATCACACATGTTTCTTTTGGTTAATGTTAGTCCTTTATTTCAAAATTAATTTCCTGTAAAGAAAATATCAACAGACATTGGTATGTTTTGACCTGTTTCATTTGCTGTCTCATTGTCTGGAACTTTAGAAAAAGCAGAGTCACACAAAGCAATGGTAAGACATTTAGTGTCGTGGTCCCTGATATGTAGCATTGAGCAGTGTTGGCTGTGCTAAGCCTACAGGATTTTCCATGTTTTTTTTTTTTTTAATTACATGATCCACTGACTTCCATCAAATAACTCATAAACTTTTGGAAAAACAAGACACACACAACTGAACATTCTGCTAATAAAAAGAGACATAATAAGTTCATGTGTCAAAATATATAATCTTATTCTCCTCAATGGAACTGACACCACATTCTGAAAAAACTTATTGCCTCATATTCTATGTGGAAAACATATTTAAGAGAAATCCTTGTCAAAATCACTTAACTTTAATGTTCATGTTGGGGCTGGTTATAGTAATGATAAAAGCTAGCACCAAACATCTGATTTTATTTTTTTCTAATGTTTTTTTCCCTTGTAATCTAATTCTTTCTCCAAGTTTTCTGCCCTGAGTTGTCCTTTTCCATCTTGCAGCCTTGTAGCCTGAGGAGGGGATGATCTGGCAAGAGGAGGAGACAGACTGTGAATGTTCCATGTATTCTAGTGTAACAGAAACATGCAACAAGGACCATCAGAGGCAGGCTGTTTTCATGTGCATGAGTTAGTGGAAAAGAACAGCAAATGCTTTGTGGCTGCACAGCTCAGTTCTGGAGTGGAAATCAAATGTCATCAATGACTGCTATTGGTTTTTGTTCTGGAGTAGAAATCAAATGCCACCAATGACTGCTGTTGGTTTCTTTGTATGACACCCAGGGGTAGAATCCAAAAGGTTAGGTCAGGTCTCGCTCAACTCTTCCAATTTCATGAAGAAAGAGTGTAGCTTCCTAGGCTTGAATTATTTTAACATTTACTCAGATTTGTATACAATGTTATTACTGTTCAAAACCCATAGTCCTTTGTCTCACAATATAGTCACAAAGTGCTACATAATTTTTCAAAATACTTTATTACTCCATTTTCCCAAGGTGTTTATACTTGAGTCACACCTTATTGCTGTAAAACCAATTACACAAACCATAGACTCCCACAGTTTACTTATATAGTCTTTGTCACCCTATCAGTTTTGGGGAGAGGGGAGGGTATCTCTGCAAATGCTATGGCGGGCAGAGTACAGATACAAGTAAGGCAAGAAAGAAATCTTCATTAGCACAACTCAGTAACTAGTGTTGGTTCAAATTTCTAGAGTCTGACACTGGGCAGTTTAATTTAGGCATACGTAAGCACAATTTTGGAAAAAAAAGTTACCTGATGATAACTCAATCTAGTGTGCAACAGAGCTTAAGATGTGGTTACATTGAAACTCTTTTCAAAGTACACACAACCTCATTCATAAAGGTGGGTTCTATCGACTGAGAGACAACACTCAAAGGCTTAGGGAGAATGACAAAGTCCAGGGAAGCCAGATGTAGCCTGGCCATACAGATATCACAGAAGTCACTGGCTTATTAACCACCTCTGTTCCATTTGAAAACTGCATGGGACATTTTACATGGTAAGGGTTCTATTGAGTGAGGAACTGTGGTCAAGACAAAGGTCTGGGGAAGAAGAGTCTGATGAACCTAAAAATCTGGAGAGTTCAGGTATGGTGTGACTCTAAAGATGCCACATAGATCACTGGGCTATTAACCACATCCACTCCCAGCCTTCTGGACTGAAAACAAGTTAGATGCCTCTTTCTTTGAAGAGACAACCCTGTGTGTTTAACATGGCTGGTTCCCCTAGTGTTTATCTGTGAGAACTAGGAACTCAGCATGCCCTCAACAATTTTCATCTGGAAGACTCACATTCGCTTAAAGGAAATAACCACACTGTCTCCAGAAAAGTTATAGGGCAGGTGGTTTGGCTGATTTAATTGAAGAGCTATGGCTGCTTTAACATCATCTGTGAATCTTGCTCCAGATCAACTCTTTGAGGATCTTAAGGCATTTCACAAGGGCCCAGCTTCATATGCAAGCAGGTCTATAAATAGGGGATAAAAAAGAGACTTCCCACTGCCTCTTTTATCTATAAGAGCAAGGAAACCATTCGTTACATTCTCCTCTCATTTCCATGAATACAATGTCCATATCTAGACCTAACGCTGGCAGCAAGAACATGAGGCCATTGAGTACTACAGATAATCCCATGAAAAGAAAGTTTGCAGGGGAGCCTGTTGTTATAGGTCTGTTACAGAACTCCCTGGTTCTGCTGTTTGAACCGTGCTTTTCCCCCTGGATCTGTTCCATGCAGAAGGGAAATTTCAAGGGGAATGTCAGTTTGAATGATTACTGTCATAGAATCTCTGCAGTGAACATGCGCGCAGACGCTAGTGTGCAAATGGACCCGAGAGATTGCCATAAAGGATGGGTCACACAGTTAATCTTTCTAATTCTCACTCCTTCATTTTGTTTACTTTGTCTTTGAGCTCTCTTGGTTGTAAACCAGAAAGTTATGGTAGTCATTATAGTAAAAAATTGGGCCTTTTAATTCCCTGTGCATGTTAATGAAGTGCCCTTCAAAGTTATGCACATTAAACTTGGTCTTGCAATTAGATTTCTGATGTTTAGGGGGAATGGGAAAGGGCTTAGATATTTAGTGGCATATCTATCTTTCAGAGAGACAGTGACAGACAGCAAAGCTTGCTTGCTGCTCCTTTCAATTTCTTGGCCAGGCATAGCTAAATCCTGTCCTATTTCATGCCAAAGCTGGTGAGTTAATGGGAGAAAGAGGAATAGCTCAGACTCTGATGAGCGAGCTGGGACACTTTGATGTGAATCTCTACTCCTGTCTGTGAAACAGATCCACATTCCTCAGTCTCTAAAGAAATAGAGGATCCTGGTTTTTTTGCTGGTATTAAAGAAACAAGTATAAGAAAGAAAAGAGGCATTCATTATTTGTGGGACAGTTTTCTTTAAATTTAAAGTTAGTAGTAAAGGATGATGTTGATTACTGCAATATGGTTCTCAAATAAAGACGTTTGTTCACAATTGAATAGATTAATTAAAGAATTTCCTGTTACTGCTTTAGTGTTTTAAAGTGACAGTTACTGCTCAGATTTGCTGCAAATAGAAAAGCAAAGAAAACAACAATGACAACAAAACCTACTCAATGAATTATAGTTCACCACTGAAAGAGCAAGGCGTATTTAAATACTTTGCCTCTTTAGCCACTGGTAGTGGGACACTACCCTGAGTCTCTGCTTGCTTGTTTTTCCTTGACAGAAAGACATAGTTATCAAAACCCTGAGTCTCGGGTCAAAACAAATACTTGGTTGCTTCTCGAATTTTTTTTTTGGCCAGAGGTTGAGCAATCTTGCTGAACACACACACACACACGCACACGCACACGCACACGCACACGCACACGCACACGCACACGCACACGCACAC
>NW_021604700.1:435338-439453 GCF_004785775.1 Grammomys surdaster | reverse complement strand
CACACGCACACGCACACGCACACGCACACGCACACGCACACGCACACATCCAGTCTGTCAGTTTCATCTTAAAGAATACTTCCCTGAAATCAATTTATTTTATAAATCAGGTGAAATTATTGATAACTTAAAAGATGTAGCAATAACAGCACAACTATCCCCAGGAGGAGAGGAGAAGATGGCATTAAATAAGAACTTTCTGTATTAAATGTTTAGACTCATCCTGTATTGGCAGTAGGCTGGGGTGAAATGGATTCTTCCTTACAATTTTAACAAGTTAGCCCAGCCAGCAAAATGCCTGTGTAGTCTCCTGGATCAGAGAAAAAGGAGATTATTTAGTATTCATGTCACAGCCAGAAGTGTGCTCCCCTGCCCTCCCGTCCTCCAATTCCATAGCGGAAACTGCTAGTGTGTTCCACATTGGGGAACGTGGAGCTTGAGAAACACTCCTGATATTATATGAGAAGTTACAGAAATTTTGCTGAAGTTTTGTCAATATTTCATTAAGTTTATTGATAACCACAACTTCTCCTTGTCTCAAAGAAAAACACTTTCCCCCCAAGGATTATTATTATTATTATTATTATTATTATTATTATTTAAAGCAAACCAGTCCAAAACAAAAACAAAAGCTACTACAATGCTTGTAAAAGTGTCACGGACTTACAGAGATTGCACTCCCAATGCTAGGGCATACACATCTACACATAGTTTTGTTACAAATCGTATGCACGTATGGTGATGTATATGTGTATGTATACAGTATATAATATATTTGTTACTTTCCTATAATTTGATTGTCTTAAAAGCTCTGTGAGAAAAGCTTATCCTTCTGTCTTAGGTCTAAGGAAATCAGGTGAACCAAGCACCTTTTCTAATTGCATAACTAGGTGACATGGGGCCGATCCAGAACTTTACTGCTGTCTCCTCAACATCCCAGTCTCTTTCTGGATAACCTACACAGTGATCATCCTGGCAAGTAGGGGAAAATAAATGTGTCTATTTTTGATACTGAGTTCTAGAAACATGTCCCTTTGACTTCTTACATCACTCCCACCAGAATGACAGGATCTCCCATTGTCACTCCATTCGTGTGTAATCAGCCTCCTTACAGATTAAACCGTGTGCCTGTGACATTCAAACAAGGATGTCAAATGGTGGTCAACGAGGCAGTATGATATTTTTCCTTCAATCAAACCAATTGCTGAGTATAATTATAATCTTGGGAGATACAGTTAAAAAGATGTTGAATTAAATTGAGCTCTGAAAATTGCTCACCTCCTGATTCCTTCTGATTACGTCTTGGCATAATTCCACCAAGTTTCAATATGTAATTTAGGGATAAAGTATAATTGGTATCCGAACCATTGCGGCTTCTCTACATTTAAATGGGAGGTCGATTTTATTAGTAATAACTATAATAACTCTGCTAAATAGGTTGTACGACTTAGCTTCTCATTAGGAAATTATTTTTCAGCAGGATTACCTTGCCTTTACATATTTAGTTCAAATTTTAAATAGAAAATTTATTATCAAGACAAGTGTTTACTAGAAGACAAATATTTTTTTAAGAAAGAGCTAATATAGTTAGGTCCTAATCAAGCAATTATTTCCCCTGGTATTAAATTTAAGAGGCTATTTTTATGAGGTCTTAATTGCAAGAAAATTTTTTTTCCACTAGAGAAGCACTTTAAAGATATGCAATGAGATTTAGGACAATGGTGTCAAAATACCAGAAAAATAAATGTCTCCCTCAGATTCATTATAAAACAACTTGTTAATATGATTCATAGAGAAACATCACTTTCAATTAAAAATTCACTAAAATATCCATACCAGATATTGGTATCTACCAGCAGGAAATAATGTTACTCATGATAGACTAAAGCTAATATACTCACCTAAAGTACAGTCCTCATAAAGGGGCCTCTCAAGTTAAGTGAATGTGAAGAATTGGTTAAAGGAATTTTTTCTCAACCTGTGGGTCATGACAAGGTTTACATATCATATAACCTCAATATTAGATATTTACATTCCAATTCACATCATTAGCAAAATTACAGTTATGATGTAGCAACAAGATGATTTTGTGGTTGGGGGGTCACCACAACATGAAGAACTTCTATGCTGTGGCTCGAAGCATTAGGAAGGGTGAATGCTTTTGGATTAACACAGGTTTTTATGCAGCCCTATTACATGGTAAATACAGACCCTGAAAGATCCAACCATGAAGAAACTTGCTTGTCTTAATCTTTCATATTTCCTTGATCATAGTGTCTCCTTATTTGGTAACTGTATTGACATTTAAGGAAACTAAAAGCCCTCTAATGATCTCTTTATTCAGAATTCCAGGGATCAAAATATTGGTGGTAGGCTTTGTGTTTTCACATACTGGTTAACTCTTCTTGTTCTTAATCTTGCTCTTCTTACCCTCTCTACCCCCTCTTCCTCCTCCTCATTGTTTTTCTGCTCATTTGAAAATACTCAGTAGTCAACAGGTCCATCTTTTCTTAGGCTTTGCATTTACTGTAAAGTTTAATATGGCAGAAAAGAGGATATAGTCATGTGGGATTTAAAGAAATTAAGGATGCTACAAGAAGTATGATGGGGACCTAGAGCTCACTGGTTCTAAATGCTTATTATTTATATATTGATATCTGCATCTCTAGCATGTGAGCAATTTCTCTATCTGTTTACTATAGAGCTTACCCAAGCTGTACAGTTTGGGATGCTTCACAAATGGCAACGATCATAATGGTGGGTGCCAACTACCAAAAGGTGGTTATCAAAGTCATATGATAGGTGTTATGTTTATTTTTCACTAAAACATCCTTTTGTAATCCTTTCATGAAATATTCCATATAAATCATGGAGAACTCTATAGTACTTATATTCTCTTGGAAATTAGTATTGAGTCAGATTGCACTTGCTTAGCTCATTCAAACAATCATGATCATAATATTGTGGTACAATCATATGGTAGATATGTCTCTGGCTTCTACAGATATATCAGCAAGCCAAACAGGAAAAAAAGTCTCCCTTCTTTTTTTTTTCCTTTTTTTTTTTTTTATTGGTTTTTTTATATATATTTTATTTTTTGTGTACTTACACCATCCAACAACCACCCACGAAACCCCCAAACCCCCACCAATCCAACAACCCATAACCAGATAAAACCCCCACAAACCCAAACACTCCCATCTCCCCACCCTCAAAATTCCCACCCCCTGGGGCATCCAGCCTTCATGAGGTCAAGGATCTCTTCTTCCACCTATGCCCAGCAGGGCCCTCCACTCTTACTTATTCAGCTGAAGCCCTGGATCCCTCCCTAAGTGCTCCCAGGCTGGTGGTTTAGACCCTGGGAGCTGTGGTTGGTTGGTATTGTTGCTCTCCTCATGGGGCCACAAACCCTTTCAGCTCCTTCAGTCTTCACTCTAACTCCTCCATTGAGAACCCCATTATCAGTTCAATGGCTAGTTGTGAGCATCTGTCTCTGATTATGTCAGACTCTTGAAGACCTCGAGGAGACATCCATATCAGGCTCTTATCAGCATGCACTTCCTGACTTCCACATCAGCATCTACCTTTGGTGACTGCACATGGGATGGATACTCAGGTGGAATGGTCTTCAGATGGCCCCTCCTTCAGTTTCTGTCCCTCACTTTGTCTCCATATTTGCTCCCTTGAGTATTTTGTTGCTCCTTCTAAGAAGGACCGAATCACCCTCACTTGGTCTTCCTTCTTTATGGGCTTCATGTGGCCTGTGAGTTGCATCTTGGGCATTTCAAGGTTCTAGGCTAATATCCAATAATCAGTGAGTGAATACCATGTGTGTTCTTTTGTGATTGGCTTACCTCACTCAGGATGATAATTTCTAGTTCCATCCATTTACCTAGGAACCTCTCGAATTCATTGTTTTTAATAGCTGAGTAATACTCCATTGTGTAAATATACCACATTTTTTGAATCCATTCCTCAGTTGAAGGACATCTGGGTTCTTTCCAGCTCCTGGCTATTATAAATAAGGCTGCTATGAACATAGTTGAGCATATGTCCTTGTTATATGTTCGAGCATCTTCTGGGTATATGCCTAGGAGTGGTATAGCTGGATCCTC
>NW_021604700.1:423896-434938 GCF_004785775.1 Grammomys surdaster | reverse complement strand
CTCAAAATTCCCACCCCCTGGGGCATCCAGCCTTCATGAGGTCAAGGATCTCTTCTTCCACCTATGCCCAGCAGGGCCCTCCACTCTTACTTATTCAGCTGAAGCCCTGGATCCCTCCCTAAGTGCTCCCAGGCTGGTGGTTTAGACCCTGGGAGCTGTGGTTGGTTGGTATTGTTGCTCTCCTCATGGGGCCACAAACCCTTTCAGCTCCTTCAGTCTTCACTCTAACTCCTCCATTGAGAACCCCATTATCAGTTCAATGGCTAGTTGTGAGCATCTGTCTCTGATTATGTCAGACTCTTGAAGACCTCGAGGAGACATCCATATCAGGCTCTTATCAGCATGCACTTCCTGACTTCCACATCAGCATCTACCTTTGGTGACTGCACATGGGATGGATACTCAGGTGGAATGGTCTTCAGATGGCCCCTCCTTCAGTTTCTGTCCCTCACTTTGTCTCCATATTTGCTCCCTTGAGTATTTTGTTGCTCCTTCTAAGAAGGACCGAATCACCCCCACTTGGTCTTCCTTCTTTATGAGCTTCATGTGGCCTGTGAGTTGCATCTTGGGCATTTCAAGGTTCTGGGCTAATATCCAATAATCAGTGAGTGAATACCATGTGTGTTCTTTTGTGATTGGCTTACTTCACTCAGGATGATAATTTCTAGTTCCATCCATTTACCTAGGAACCTCTTGAATTCATTGTTTTTAATAGCTGAGTAATACTCCATTGTGTAAATATACCACATTTTTTTAATCCATTCATCAGTTGAAGGACATCTGGGTTCTTTCCAGCTCCTGGCTATTATAAATAAGGCTGCTATGAACATAATTGATCATATGTCCTTGTTATATGTTCGAGCATCTTCTGGGTATATGCCTAGGAGTGGTATAGCTGGATCCTCGGGTAATGCTATGTCCAATTTTCTGAGGAACCGCCAGACTGATTTCCAAAGTGGTTGCACCATCTTGCAGTCCCACCAACAATGGAGGAGTGTTCCTCTTTCTCCACAGCCTCACCAGCATCTACTATCACCTGAGTTCTTAATCTTAGCCATTCTGACTGGTGTGAGATGGAATCTCAGGGTTGTTTTGATTTGCATTTCCCTGACGACTAAGGATACTGAACATTTCTTTAGGTGCTTCTCGGCCATTCGAGTTTCTTCCGTTGAAAATTCTTTGTTAAGCTCTATACCCCGTTTTTTAATAGGGTTATTTGGTTGTCTGGAGTCTAATTTCTTGAGTTCTTTGTATATATTGGATATTAGCCCTCTATCAGATGAAGGATTGGTAAAGAAAGATCTTTTCCCAATTTGTTGGTTGTCGTTTTGTCCTATTGACAGTGTCCTTTGCCTTACAGAAACTTTGCAATTTTATGAAGTCCCATTTGTCAATTCTCTATCTTAGAGCATATGCCATTGGTGTTCTGTTCAGGAACTTTTCCCCTGTTCCCAAGTATTCGAGGCTCTTTCCCACCTTCTCCTCTATTAGTTTCAGTGTATCTGGTTTTATGTGGAGGTCCTTTATCCACTTAGACTTGAGCTTTGTACAAGGAGAAAAGAATGGATCAATTTTCATTCTTCTACATGTTGTCCTCCAGTTGAACCAGCACCATTTGTTGAAAATGCTGTCCTTTTTCCACTGGACAGTTTTAGCTCCTTTGTCAAAGATCACGTGACCATAGGAGTGTGGGTTCATTTCTGGGTCTTCAATTCTATTCCATTGATCTTCCTGCCTGTCTCTGTACCAATGCCATGTAGTTTTTATCACTATTGCTCTGTAGTACAGCTTGAGGTCAGGTATGGTGATTCCTCCAGAAGTTCTTTTATTGTTGAGAATGGTTTTCGCTATCCTGGGTTTTTTGTTATTCCAAATGAGTTTGAGAATTTCCTTTTCTAACTCTGTGAAGAATTGAGTTGAGATTTTAATGGGGATTGCATTGAATCAGTAGATTGCTTTTGGCAAGATGGCCATTTTTATTATATTAATCCTGCCAATCCATGAGCATGGGAGATCTTTCCATCTTCTGAGATCTTCGATTTCTTTCTTCAGAGACTTGAAGTTCTTGTCATACAGATCTTTCACTTGCTTGGTTAGATTCACACCAAGATATTTTATATTATTTGCAACTATTGTGAAGGGTGTCATTTCCCTAATTTCTTTTTCAGTCTGTTTATCTTTCATGTAGAGGAAGGCTACTGATTTGTTTGAGTTGATTTTGTAACCAGCCACTTTGCTGAAGTTGTTTATCAGGTTTAGGAGTTCTCTGGTGGAAGTTTGGGGGTCACTTAAGTATACTATCATATCATCTGCAAATAGTGATATTTTGACTTCTTCCTTTCCTATTTGTATCCCTTTGACTTCTTTTTGTTGTCTGATTGCTCTGGCTAGGACTTCCAGTACTATATTGAATAGGTAGGGGGAGAGTGGGCAGCCTTGTCTAGTCCCTGATCTTAGTGGGATTGCTTCAAGTTTCTCTCCATTTAGCTTGATGTTAGCTACTGGTTTGCTGTAAATTGCTTTTACTATGTTTAGTTAGGGGCCTTGAATTCCTGATCTTTCCAAGAATTTTATCATGAAGGGATGTTGAATTTTGTCAAATGCTTTCTCAGCATCTAGTGAGATGATCATGTGTTTTTTTCCTTTGATTTTGTTTATATAGTGGATTACATTGATGGATTTCTGAATATTGAACCATCCCTGCATTCCTGGGATAAAACATACTTGATCATGATGGATGATTGTTTTGATGTGTTCTTGGATTCGTTTTGCTAGAATTTTATTGAGTATTTTTGCATCGATGTTCATAAGGGAGATTGGTTTGAAGTTCTCTTTCTTTGTCAGGTCTTTGTGGGGTTTGGATATGAGTGTAATTGTAGCTTCATAGAACGAATTGGGTAGTGTTCCTTCTGTTTCTATTTTGTGGAATAGTTTGAAGAGAATTGGTATTAGGTCTTCCTTGAAGGTCTGATGGAATTCAGCTCTAAAACCATCTGGTTCTGGGCTTTTTTTAGTGGGGAGACTTTTAATTAATCCTGCTCTTTCCTTAGGGTTTATGGGACTATTTAGATGGTTTATCTGCTCCTGGTTTAACTTTGGTACCTGGTATCTGTCTAGGAAATTGTCCATTTCATCCAGGTTTTCCAGTTTTCTTGAGTATAGGCCTTTGTAGTAGGATCTGATGGTTTTTTGAATTTCTTCAGTTTCTGTTGTTATGTCTCCCTTTTCAGTTCTGATTTTATTAATTTGGATAGTGTCTCTGTTCCCTCTGGTTAATCTGGCTAACGGTTTATCTATCTTGTTGATTTTCTCAAAGAACCATTCTCCTGGTTTTATTGATATTTTGCATTGTTCTTTCTGTTTCTATTTGGTTGTTTTCAGCCCTGAGTTTGATCATTTCCTGCCTTCTACTCCTCCTGGGTGTATTTGCTTCTTTTTGTTCTAGAGCTTTTAGTTGTACAGTCAAGTTGTTAGTGTGTGCTCTTTCCAGTTTCTTTTTGTAGGCACTTAGAGCTATGAGTTTTCCTCTTAGCACTGCCTTCATGGCGTCCCACAAGTTTTGGTATGATGTGTCCTAATTTTCATTGAATTCTAAAAAGTCTTTAATTTCTTTCTTTATTTCTTCCTTGACCAAGTCATCATTGAGTAGAGAGTTGTTCAGTTTCCATGTGCACGTGGGTTTTCCATTGGTTGTGTCATTATTAAAGACCAGTCTTAGTCCGTGGTGATCTGATAAGATGCAAGGGACTATTTCAATCTTTTTGTATCTGTAGAGGCCTGATTTGTGACCAATTATATGGTCTATTTTGGAGAAGGTACCATGAGGAGCTGAGAAAAAGGTATATTCTTTTGTTTTAGGATGAAATGTTCTATAGATGTCTGTTAAGTCCATTTGGTTCATAACTTCTGTTAATGTCAAAGTATCTCGGTTTAGTTTCTGTTTCCATGATCTGTCCATTGCTGAGAGTGGGGTGTTGAAATCCCCCACTATTGTTGTGTGAGGTGTAATGTGTGTTTTGAGCTTTAGTAAAGTTTTTTTTTTTTAATGTATGTAGGTGCCCTTGGATTTGGAGCATAGCTGTTCAGAATTGAGAGTTCACCTTGGTAGATTTTTCCTTTGATGAGTATGAAGTGTCCTTCCTTATCTTTTTTGATTAATCTTGTATGAAAGTCGATTTTATTTGATATTAGAATAGCTACTCCAGCTTGTTTCGTGGGACCATTGGCTTGAAAAATTGTTTTCCACCCTTTTATTCTGAGGTAGTGTCTGTCTTTTCAATGAGGTGCGTTTTTTGTATGCAGCAAAATTCTGGGTCTTGTTTGTGTATCCAGTCTGATAGTCTGCATCTTTTTATTGGGGAATTGAGACCATTGATGTTAAGAGATAGTAAGGAAAAATGATTGTGGCTTCCTGTTATTTTTGTTATTAGAGGTAGAATTATGTTTGTATAGTTATCTTCTTGGGTTTGTTGGAAGATTACTTACTTGCTTTTTGTAGGTTGTAGTTTCCCTCCTTGTATTGGCGTTTTCCATCAATTATCCTTTGAAGTGCTGAGTTTGTGAGAAGATACTGTGCAAATTTGGTTTTGTCATGGAATATCTTGGTTTCACCATCTATAGTAATTGAGAGTTTTGCTGGGTATAGTAATCTGGGCTGGCAATTGTGTTCTCTTAGGGTCTGTATGATGCCAGTCCAGGCTCTTCTGGCTTTTATAGTCTCTGGTGAGAAGTCTGGTGTAATTCTTATAGGTCTGCCTTTGTATGTTACTTGACCCTTTTCCCTTACTGCTTTTAGTACTTTTTCTTTGTTTTGTGCATCTGATGTTTTGATTATTATGTGACAGGAGGCATTTCTTTTCTGGTCTAGTCTATTTGGTGTTGTGTAGGCTTCTTATATGTTTATGGGCATCTTGTTCTTTAGGTTAGGGAAGTTTTCCTCAATAATTTTGTTGAAGATATTTACTGTCCCTTTAAGTTGGGAATCTTCATTCTCATCTATACTTATTATCCTTAGGTTTGATCTTCTCACTGTGTCCTGGATTTCCTGGATGTTTTGAGTTAGGAGTTTTTTGCATTTTGCATTTTCTTTGACAACTGTGTCAATATTTTCCACCGTATCTTCTGCATTTGAGATTCTCTCTTCTATCTCTTGTATTCGGTTGGTGATGCTTGCGTCTATGACTCCTTATCTCTTTCTTAGGTTTTCTGTCTCCATGGTTGTCTCCCTTTGAGCTTTCTTTATTGTTTCTATTTCCATTTTCAGATCCTGAATGTTTTTGTTTAATTCCTTCTTTGTGTTTTCTTGCATTTCTTTAAGGGATTTCTGTGATTCCTCTTTAAGGGCTTCTACCTGTTTACTTGTATTCTCCTGTATTTCTTTAAGGGAATTACTTAATTCCTTCTTATGATCCTCTATCATCATCATGAGAAATGATTTTAATTCTGAATCCTGCTTTTCAGGTGTGTTGGGGTGTCCAGGGCTTGCTATATTGGGAGAACTGAGTACTGATGGTGCCAAGAAACTTTGGTTTCTGATGCTTATGTTCTTACGCTTGCCTTTCGCCATCTGTTTAACTCTAGTGTTACCTGCCCTCACTGTGTAAGACTGGAGTCTGTATTTCCAGTTATCTTGCTTGTTGCAGAGCTCCTCAGAGTCCAGATGTCTCTGTGGTCTTATGCTCCTAATTTCCTGGGTGGAAGAACTCCTGGGACTCAGGCCACCTCTTGGATCTGGAAATCCTTCTGCTCTGGGTGCAGTGGTTCCTCTAGGATGGCTCAGGATATGATGTCTCCCAAGTGCAAACCACCTTGGTGTCTGCTGCTCTGAGTGCAGTGGCTCCTTGGCTGCTCTGAGTGCAGTGGCTCCTCTAGGATGGCTCAGGATTCAGTATCTCCACAGGAGCAGACCAACTCTGTGTTGGCTGCTCTGAGTGCAATGGCTCCTCTAGGATGACTCAGGATTCATTATCTCCACAGGACAGGAGCAGACCAACTCTGTGTCTGCTCCAGCCTAAAGGACCAGGAAGGGGCGGAAGGGAAGTGGAATTCTGGAGGGGCTGGGTTTGGGTAGCTGCTGTGTCCTGAATGTCCCTGGCTCCCAGATGTATCTCTGGGGCTTAGGGAGTGAGATGGAGTTCTTACTGGCTGCTCTGAGTGCAGTGGCTCCTCTAGGATGACTCAGGATCCAGTATCTCCACAGGAGCAGTGTCTCCTTTCTTATAGTTGGAATTATAAGCAGGTTCTTATAATTTTAGTGAAAACAAAGAGAAAATTTTAGAAAATTGGAAAAGTAACAATAATAGCAAAAGTGTGATTGCATTAAAAGTAAATAAAGCCTGGTGTTTCCTAAAAGAAGCTTGTTTCCAGAACTGACATGATAAGGATGCCTCTGGCTCCGGCTGGTCCTTCCTTTCTAGTTCCATATCACTTTACTAACTTGAAGATACAATTTGTCTCATGTCTCACTTCCTTTTCAGGAGGCAAGTAATGTAAGATTAATTTTTATTTTCTGAAATGTGTTTATTACTATTTATTCTGTGTGTATTTATCTACGTAAGCAAATGTATGCATGTGCACTTACTCACACACATGTGAATGCGTGCATGCCACAACGTGAAGGAGTCTGTTCTCTCATTTCACCCTGTGGCTTTGGGGGAAAAAATCAGCTGGTCAGATTTGCTGCACATACTTTACCATCAAGCCATCTTGCCAGCCCTTATTTCCATTTTAAAGCCATTAGCTCTTAGCAGATTACATGTAGGAGAAGAGGAGAGCAGCTCCCTATTGCTGAGAGAGTAGAGAAACCTGATATGACTCTTGGCTGAGGGTGCTGGCTACCTCCTTGCTGTGGAAGGACAGGGTAACACTGTTCTTCACATATAATTGCAGAAGAGCATGGCAGGGGCTGATTGCTAGCATGCATGAAATCTAAACATCCTTTTACAGAGATCATTTTTTTCCCTCCGATAAAAACAGATAGTTCCATGGAAACTAAGATTTTTGAGAATGAGAAACTAAGATTTTGAGGTGAAGATTGTACAGTCTTTGGTCTCATGTTGTCAGTTATTCTAGATGTAATTCACAATTTTATGTTTTTAAATAAGTCCTAGGATTTTCCCTGGGTTGCGAATGTAAGTCCACACTCCATGTAGCTTTATTCCTGATGCAGATGTCACTGATAAATAACAAGTGATGATGAAATTTAGCCCAGTGGCTCATTATCCTATTCTGGATAATGTGGTTCTTTTTTGGGATGCATGGTGGTTAGTGTTCTTGTTAATGAAGTTACAGGTCCTGCTAAAGACTGTCATCTGTCTATTCTTTTATTTTCAACATTCTGTTTTATTGACTATTTGGGAGTTTCACATCTTGATCACATTTAATTGCCAGTCTTCCCAGGTCCAACTCCTTGCCCCACCCTTGTGACCTCTGCCACCCCCCCCCCCCCAAAAAAAAGAAAGAAAGAAGAAAAAAATCACAAAGTCCAATCTGTGTTGCCCATATACTCACTGGAGCATGGTAAACCTCCCAGTGGCCAATCCCTTAAAAAGACTCTTTCCTCACCCCTACCCCACCAGAATTCTACCCTGGTTCTCATCAGTGTTCAGTGATAATAAAGGTGCCTGCTTTATGAGTATCACTTGATTTATACTTAACAAAATACTTGCCATTTTTGACAGTCTACCTCCTGTCTATTTGCTTATATGAGTATTTGAGAAATGTTTTGTTATTATGAAGACCCTTCAAATACTGCCACTGTTAAGATTCGAAGTCAAGATAACCAAGTGATCCAAAGAGTCAATTTTAAGCATTCTCCCATTTGCCTCTTGCTATATATATGTATGTATATTACAAACTTTAAATTTTAATTTGGAAATTAACATCCTCTGTCTCTCCTGCATGCTATCTATTAGAATAACAACGAATCACACTTTCATACTGTTCCTCTCTTGACTTGAGGTCGGTAAGACTGGGAGAAAACCAGAAATCAACATGAATAGATTTAGATCCTGGTGTAAAGGAAAGAAACCTGTATCCTGGTGCAGAATCCTCATTTACAAGCTTACAAAAAAAAATGCCAAAGAATTTCCTGTTGATCTTTCATTGTCAGGGAAACATTCTGAGAGAGATTTCTCATGTGCATCAGAAATTTCATAATACATTGCTCGGGCCTTAGACTCCTTATCTAAAAAGATTCTTTCTCAGGTCGGTTTGTTTTTTAATTTTCTTTTTTGTTTTCAGTTTTATTTCATAGGAAACAATGTAACAGAATCCAGCAGAGCATAAGAATGTTAGGTCCCAGTCTCCCCGGGTTCATATTGTGGCTATGACGCTTCCTAATGCCGTGGTGGGGTTATAATGCCGTGGTGGGGTTATAATCTTTCACTTCCCGACATTTCTCATTGACAACCTTATTTCTGATAGTTGTGTAAGACAATGCATATAAAGGATTTATGTGGTATGTAACACTTGTTTAATCTGTGCAAGCTCTTTATTGTTCCTGTGATAGATAAGAAAACCGTTATTATATAATCTTACAATTTTAGCCCCTCCCCCTTCAATATTTTGTTTAATCATCATGGTGCCGTCTAAGGTAGAAAGTTCAGAAGTTCTTCTTGGGAAAATTAAAAATATTTGAAATCCAAAGCTCTTAAGATTCAATCATTTCCTTAAAAGTGTCACCTCTTAATACTATTGTGTTGGAGATTATTTGAGTATATTAATTTTGTGGTGACATCAACTATCAAACTGCAAGAATTGACCATATCATATTAGCTATATAGTGAAGGGTTAGTCTTTCTGCTTTTACATCAGTTTATGTAGCATATTCAATACATGATGATTTTTTCACAGGCTGTACATTTGGCATTATCGGCAGAAATGATGCAGAGGGCATGGTTATGGGTTCAAATGCAAACAGGGGAGAATAAGTAGGGAGCCGATGAGGGAGTTTAAGGTACAAGTACTGCTAATTCTGAGTCTGGACGGAATCTTTTGTGGTCCAGCAAAAATCCAACATGATTGCTGAATTGTTTAACATGGAAAGAAAAATAAGCTGAAATTTAAAACAGTTCATATGGCATTAAAAATGTGTATTATACAGGAGACCATATTAGCTAATGAGTAATTTCCATATCTCTCAAAACAGCCACTTCCCTGCTTTGTTTTTAGCTTTGCAAATTTCAGTGGAAAGAACAGGCTATATTCTCATATTTAAGTTATCCCATCACTCACTATAAATTGCCTGCCTTCAACAATTATGGAAGATATTAGGCACAGCAAGACAGGAAGAAAATTGAGTCAGTTCTGCTAAAGGAAATATTGCTTTTTCTATAGCGTTTACTAATGTCACTTTGAGAAATCTAGAGTATCTGTTTTTCTGTTCAATTATTAAAGACAATATGCTTATGAGACTAAGTCCATTAGTTTTGAATTTTGCCTCATGCTGTTCTATATAGGGAGATGCTGCTCCAATTATTCTGGGAAGTATTTGGCCTTTTGATATTTTTCTTTCTGCTTATTACACTATGACAGTGATTTATAAATGTTCTGATATATTTACTGATTTTTTTGTATATTTAAAAATAATTAAAAATGTTAAAATGATTTCTAGAAAACTAGTGACTTAAACATAAACTCTATCTTTGTGTTCCATTAACCTTTCTATATAACCCTGAAGCACATGCATCTTTAGAACGAAAAATGCTCTTTATTAAAAAAAGGATAAGACACTTGACAACATGTATCATGCCACTTTAGGGATGCACATGTGATAGCTATAGAAAACATACGGTTTTAAAATATGACCCATTAGAATTTTATTCAATATTATTTCCAAAATGAGTTCATAAGATTTATTGTATTATGACTGCTATGATAAAAAAAATACAAAACTAAGGATTTTGCTATCTTTAAGATAAAATCAAATCCCCTGGAAAAGAATAGGTAACTCTTTATTACTTGCTGTATTTTTGCCACCAGGCACGGCTTCTAGAATTTCAGATGTGACTTTCTTGGACAATAAATACCATGTTATTCAGAATAATTTTTAACTATATTTAGACTAGGAAATCTTGGGAGGCTCTGAAAAAAAAAACAGTTTATATAGAATAATTCACATGACAACTGGTACCAAAGGAGACTAGCTTTGGGAATCTTTAATTCGGTTACCACATATGTAAAGTGTTCTCATAATCGTGGGGGAGATGAAGTTTCCACCTTGGTTTCTATAGTGTCGTGGGAAAGACAATACAGTTGCTGAGTACATCAAAGACTTTCCAGAAAAGGTAGAGAAACAGAGGAAGGTGTGAGGAAGCTATCAAGTGTGGTGCTGGTGAGCCTCTGCTGGCAGCAGCTGCTGAGCCCTGCCTTTCAGCCCGAGGTGATGGATTTCAGGATGAAGGATTGTGTCGGGGGAAGCAGTTGCCAGCTACTGGACTCTCAACATCTTCCTCTTTCATCCAAATGGTAAGAGAACGCCCTCATACAAGCAGATGAACTAGACAGCTTGAGAAAACAGAAATGATTCTGTAGTTAGCCCCGTTAGCCAGAGGTTGAGAGAAGTTCTGATTTGGATTTGTAAGAAGGGGATCTCCAAAGGAGTCTAGAGGTAAGAAAGAACTCTTCCAGATTCTCATTCTGCAGCGTGTATATGTCATTCCAGAGCTCAGGTGACTGATGCTGAATGCTGAAAATCCTCTTCTAGTCTGAACTACAAAGAGAGATAAGAAGAGAAAGCCAAGGGAGAAGGAGAAGGAAGTGCGGGAAGAGAAAGAGATAGAGGGAAGCCTGTAGGGAAGGAACAAGAGAGAGAGGGGAAGGAAAGGGAGGAGGTGGAGAGGTGGGGAAGGAGAGAGAGGAGAGGAAATAGCAGAGACAGACAGACACAGAGAGGCAAAAAATTAATTAAAACTGAAGCTGGCATTCTAAATATAGCATTGAGAAATATAAAGCAAAAATGTCTCTACAGAGAAGAAAAAACCAAAACCAAAACCAAAACCAAACCAAACCAAACCAAACCAAACCAAACCAAACCAAACCAA
>NW_021604700.1:421340-423886 GCF_004785775.1 Grammomys surdaster | reverse complement strand
AAACCAAACCAAACCAAACCAAACCAAACCAAACCAAACCAAACCAACCAACCAACCAACCAAACAAACAAACAAAAAAAACAAACCAAGAAAAATGACAATGTGGGGTTGAGGAAGGAAAGCTAAAGAAAATGTGACCAGATTTGAAAGAAGCAGAGGCCAGTATCAGCACAGGTGTAGGGATGGGAGAAATACATTGGGCCTCATGGCAGCGAATGCCCAGGCTTGTCTGGAAGGTGCTACCCAAGGACAGGCGGAGAGGTGTGTTTTACAACTCCTCATAGCCTCTCATAACCCCCCAAAATGACCAGCTCTGGTGACACCTTGGCTCAGAGTTTCAGTCTCCAGCTCTGAGAGGAGAATCATTTCCTTGCAAGCCTTTCTGGCAGCTCTGAGAAACCACCACACACCGAATACTATGGAACTCATTAATCTGTGCAGCGCTGGCCGTTTCTGCTATTTTTTTGGTCTCCTTATACATTTCAGTGAGATTGAACTCATGCTGACTAATTTTCCATTTATAGTTTTACAATGAACATTAAGCTGTTTTGCTCTTCCAATTAAATATATTCATGTTAGATTTTTCAATTGTGGTTTTATTTTTTTTTTCAGTTCATTATTTCCACCAAGCCTGTTTTCCCTGGATTAAAAATTGAAAACGTAAATTTTGCTAAATAGATATAATTTATCCAACACATTAGCCTTATACAGTTGTGGATATGGCAATTTTGTTCTTATGCTCATTTCTACCAACAATTTTTTTACCAATGATTTTTATAAATGACTGTGGACATTTATGTCATGAGAGAACTGAGAATACTGTAAAACTGGACTTGAAGGAGAGCGAGACAAACACTGGTGCTGGAGACAACTGAGTGCTACATATAGAGATCCTTCTCAGGTATAACATAAAGTCAGCAGCCACATTTTTAAAGGCTCATTTAGACAGTTCTGGTGCTTCTTTTATGCTAGGATTTAGGCCTGTGCATGCTGAACAACCTAACTCACATCTGGGTGTGTAATACACTTGGGGAGCCTTAGCTTACCAGAGATCCCCTGAGTGAACCACGCAGAGAAATAAAAAAAAAAGCAAGAGGAATTTTAATGATCCAATGCTTTGGGGCTGTCCTACACTGAAGGTCGAGTGGCGGAGACTCCAGGCAGCTCATTTGCTCAGTTTTTTTATACAGTTTAAGGGGTGGACTAGAGAAACAGTGACTAGGCACAATATGATTGGCAGAACAGTGTGACTTTTAAACTGATTGGTCTTTGGGGAATGAGGTGGCAAGGGCCTCCCTTGTCTGTAAGTGGCAAAGGTTGGTTCTTCCTGCGAAGAATGAAGAATGTGTCTACATGCTCTGGGCCTTCCCCACCCGTAGGTGGGTTCCCTTCCATATGAGGAATGTTAATCAGCCTCTCCCTTCTTCCTCTGAATGTTAACCCAGCAAGTGTCCTCTGACTAAGGAATGTTAATTAGCCTTTCCGATGGGGAAGGGACAAGTATTTCAAAGTGTACCTCTTCAGGTACAGATGTAGTCTTTGAGTCAGTCCATAGCAACATTTACTCCATCTACAAGATTCTGGAGTGAGTAGAGGAGCCAGTACTGCAGAACCACATGTCATTTCTGAATAAGACTGGTTCTAAGTCCACTGGCTGGCTCCCAGCATGGAGCCACTGTGGCTGCAGCCTGAGCTGCTTGCCCTCCTGGGAGACAGAGAGCACCAGGCATGGTGCTATCTGCAGCCTACAAGCACAGAGAGCCTTGTTGTGGTTGACAGAGAGAACAGGTAGGTGTGCTGCAGCCTCGAGTTCTCCAAGAACCTGTCCACAGACACCCTGACTAGCCACAAGATCACCCTGATTCTGGGCAATAGCAGTATATCCCAGAAAATTCTCAGTAATGGTCCAGTCTTTATGGTGCTTCAGAGACCAGAAGCCTTGAACCAGACCAACAACTTGTTGTAATGAATATTTTCATGTAAATCTGTTTAGACAAAAAAAAAATATACTGTAGGACACACTCTAGTTTCCCAAGCCACCATGACAAATGATATCCATGTCATGAAATGGAGACAAATGAGATAGAGAGGTGGGAAAGACGAAGAAATGATCAGTCATTGGGCAGTGAGGAGAACTGGATTCACAATGGCAGTGATAGGTGTGGGCAAGGGTTGCAGTGGACTGGGAAATGCATTGCTGCCAACAGGATTGTATACAGCAGCCTGGAACTTGGATTCTAACTCAGTCCCTGAATATGCTAGTTCTGAGCAACAATAGGATGTCCGAGATGAAGAATAGTTCATATTCTGGAGTGGGCCTCCATGAAAGGTCTCTATAGTTTGTGCTGCCCCTAGAGGCCACTTTGGTATCTGTGGTCCACTGCCCCAGGCCATGTACTAGCCAGAGGTTCATGTGAATGGATGCCCATGATCTTATTACAGCCAGGTGTCACGTTGATATCCCTGACCTCAACCTGCGTGCAAGGGCTATGTAGATGTTCTTGGTTTAGCTGTCACCAGAGGCCATTCTAATGTCTGTGTACTGT
>NW_021604700.1:412361-421330 GCF_004785775.1 Grammomys surdaster | reverse complement strand
TGAAGCCAGAGTCTGTGTAGCCCATGTTACCATCAAAGGCTATGTAGATGTTTATGGTCTGTGCTAGCCTGAACCCATGTTTATTTCAATGGGTTCTGCTGCCACCAAGGACACTGCTTCTCACAATGGGCTTACCACTATCACTAATCTATCACTAATTCAGAAATTGTCCTATTCATTTGCCTGAGGCCAGATCATATGGAGACACTTTTCTTTTTCTTTTCCAACATATTTTTATTAATTATTTGGGAATTTTGTACAATGCACACCATCACATTAATTTTCCTTCCTCCCAGGGCCTCCCTGCCAACCTTGGACTCACCACCCCTCCAATCAAAGCCAACTCCAAGTTCAATTTGTTTTGCCCATATACACATTGGAGCATTGTCAAACTCCCGTCGACTGTTTAGAGCTACACTTCAGAATCTTTATCACAGTTTTAAAGGACTCTTTTCAATAGTTTCCTGTCTAAACTATTTCTTTTTTGGGGGGTGTCTTAGTTAGGGTTTTACTGCTGTGAATAGACTCCATGACCAAGACAAGTCTGATAAGTGACAAGATTTAATTGGGGCTGGCTTACAGGTTCAGAGGTTCAGTCCAGTATCATTAAGGTAGGAACATGGCAATATCAAGGCAGGCACGGTACAGGAGGAGCTGAGAGTTCTTTTTTTTTTTTTAATTTAATTTACTTTTTAAATCAAATCATAATTTTTACTTATTCAAACAGGGGTTATAAACACAAAAAGGCAAGATGTGGGGAAGGGGATAACACCAGGGCGTGGGTGTTCAAGGGGAGTACAGATATCTTTCAGAACATGGTATTGGCTGGGTGAAGGTTCAGGGGACAGGTCACTATGACTCTGCCTATGATTCACTTGTCCTTATCTAAGTTGGTATTATCTGTCAAGGCTACCTATTTACAAGGTCTATGACTACTCAGGCTGGTAAATTTCCACAAAAGCTGCTTGTTTACAATAGCTTATAGCCATCTGTTTCAATGTTTTTCCACAGAGACTCAAGACTTGGTATTAGTATGCATGTATGACAGGCCTATTGCTGATTTTAGGCCTATGACTGATTTTAGGCCTTCAATGTGTAAGCAGGGCTGCCCCTGACATCTCTTCCCTTCTCTAAGTATAGAAGGGCTGTGGCGATTCTAATCTTTCGAAGGCAGGGATAGAAGCCTGACCTCCAGAAATTGAAGGGGACTTTGTAATGGCTCCAGTCCCCCTGTTGTTATACAGTAGGGCATGAGGGCCATACCTGTCCCGATGTCTTTTTCCTGGAGAGGGGATACTTTTGACATCAACCCCTATGGAGTCAGGTTTGTCCCTCAGGGAACCCAGAGAGATATTTTTAACTTTTATTGATATTCCCTTGCAGTGCGTAGCCTCACAGCCTAAGCAAGAATTCAGATTGCCAGTAAGAGGGGGTTCTGGGTGGCCCCTCTCTGCTTGGTCTAGGAGCAGAAGTCCCTTCTTTTAGGTTGGGTGGAGATGGGTTTTGGGAACACCCTGGATAGAGTAACAACCTCACCTTGAGTCTCATGGTCCTCCTTAGCTAACTTATGATAATGTATCTGAATAGGTTTTGCTACCAAATTATTTATGTGTTGTTTCACAAAGTTAGTCAGCTTATTTAAGGCCCAGGGACCAAAAGAAATAAGCAAAAAGAACCCAAATAATGGTCCCAAGATGGAAGGAAGTAGGGTTGACAACCATGGAGAGGTTGAAAGCCAATTTTTGTACCAGCTCTTATCTTTTTATTTCTCTCTCTGTCTTTTCTCAGGGCCTTCTCTGACCTTTTTCATGCTCTTTAACCATCCCTGTCTTGTCTATGTAAAGGCAACATTCTTCTTTAAGGGCTTCTTTAACAGTCAAGGAGCTGAGAGTTCTACATGTTCATCTGAAGGCTGGTAGTGGAAGACTGACTTCCAGACAGCTAGCATGAGAGAGTCTTAAAGCCCACACTCACAGTGACACACCTACTCCAACAGAGCCACATCTACTCTAACAGGGTCACACCTTTTAATAGTGCCACTCCCTGGACCGAGCATATACAAATAGTAACAGGGGTGTGTTGTGTCAGAAGCTTCAATGTCTCTCATTCTTAGTTATGAGTCTGTAGTCATTGATGTCATCGCTGAAGCTTACTCATAGCAGCCAGCAGCAGCATGGATCATGAACTTCACACAGTTTCCAGCGGCAGCACAGATCACTTTCTTCGTTAAGGTTCCCTCTGCTCAGGTGACTTCAGCTGGTGAATGGAGTGCCCCATTTGTACCAAGCTCACAGAGCTGTCTGCGCAATGGTACAGTGTGATCTTAATCTGCATGGTTTAACAGGGTCTGGAGTGTATGACATCATTATGAATCTTCCACCCAGTGCAATAGACAATATAATTGTCTGATGTCTTTCTGCTGATTGTTTACAGAGCAGCAAACAGTAAGCAAACTAATATGGTAATTTGAGGTCACTTTCCACACACAATTAAAAAGAACCATTCAATTGGTAAAGAAACAAAACCATCAGTGTGGGTCTACTGTACTGTCTTTTTTTGGGACATGCTCTGTTTCAACCCTGTTCCTTCTCAACCGGATGCCATTTTGAACTAAAGCAATTACCTGTCAGTTTGCCAGAGGTGGTTGATTTTAGTCAGAATCAAGGACTTTATGCTTTTAACAAAACTAAACAAACAAACAAACAAACAAACCAAAAAACCCCCAAAGCCCCAAAACCCAAAAAGCCATGGTTACAGTTGTTAGACCTGAGACAGTGTTACTTTGTATAGAGAATTGTAAGCTTGAAAATACCTTTTCATTAGTATAATATTTTCGAAGAAAATTATATAGGTTTTTAATATTGACATGCATACATTCTAGGGGGAATTAAAAAAAATCTTTAAATTTTGAGATCAATTACAGCAGACATGAACTGTTCGAAGAGTGGACAATTTCATCCTTGAATGGTTTATTGAATTGGTTTTCTGTTAATGTTTTAAATCTCAAAATGTTTACAATTAAAGAGAAAGGACTCCTTTCTTCTGTAGTTCTAGAACACTGGTTCTCAACATTCCTAACGCTGCTACCCTTTAGTAACCTATCCTCATGCTGTGGTGACCTCCAACCATAAAGTTATTTTTGCTGCTACTTCATAACTGCGATCTTGCTACTGCTATGAATCATAATGTAAATATTTGATATGTAGGATATCTGATATGCAACCTCTGTGAAAGGGTCACTACTCACATGTTAAGAACTGTCTAGACTGCAAGTGCAGTTTGCCACTGGAGTCCAAACTAGTCCAGTCAATGTGCAATTTACTTCCACCACACATCTATTATAGACAGAGTTTTGCCTGCTTACCCCCTGTACACAGATGTCTGTAGGAAAAGTACTTACAGTTAATATCGTAAGGTCTGCTGCAACAGTTTTTTGAAGTCTTAGAATCTATGATGTTTCTTTCCTGTCACACAGATCACGTCTCTCAGAAATTCTGACAGTTGGCCAGAGCTGAAAGTGTTACCTTAGCTTATCTTCCGTCCACATTCACAAATCCAAATTTGACACATCTGTTGGGAAACAAGCATGTTCTTCATGGACGTTCATTTTTGCTTTCATTTTGGGCAAGCCTAGAGATACATTTTATATAATATGTATTTTGGCAATATATATTCCTTTTCTCAGTCACTTAAAGAAATATTGACTATCTAATTACTTTCTGTTTTGTGTAGAGGCGATTTGCCTGCATGTCTGTCTGTGTTTCTCTGTGTGCCTTGTGCCCTTGAGGGCCAGAACAGAGCATTTGAGCTCCTGAAACTGCAGATGCAGACATGTGTCATGTGGATGCTTAAATGAAACCAGGGTCCTATGGAAGAGCAGCTAGAACTACCACGTTTTCTCAGCCCCTTCTCACTCATTTTTAAAACCAAAAGGAGATGCAAATAAACAGTATGAAATTTGCATAGTTTTGTGGTGCTATTGTAGTAAGTGTAAGTAATTGTGATGATGATGATGATGATGATGATGATGAAAGTGTGACTTGGTTAAAAAACAAAAGCTATTGTGAATTATAGGGAGGAAAATATAACTGTAGATCATTTTTATCTTTATCCTTAGCTCTGACTTAAATTTGTGATAGAGGTCCAGGCCAATTTTTCTCAGTTTCAATTTCATAATTCTGTAAAGTTACAGAGTTGGGTGCAATGATTTCTAAAATTTGCTTTAGTTATCATAAGCCAATGATTCTCAGTAGTCATGCTATCTTATCCAGACCAAGCATTTATGACCTTGACATCTGTTAATTCACTTCATGCCTATCAGATGTATCCTCCAGTAGGAGATGAAGCTAAAACTAACACCTCCATGCCACCTCTGTGGTCTCGTAATGTCAGGTATGTGACCACAGCCAATGACAGTAGTGTTCATGGCTCATCTCAGTATCCCTTTCAAGGCTTAGATATACGAGGCAGCCAATAGACATGAAGACAAGCCCTTTAACAATCTTTAAAATGGATTTAACTTTGTATCCTCATCATTTTAAGTCTTTGTCATATGAATGATGGAGAAGGAGAAAGGGGAATGGTTTGACGTTTGCACTGGACAAGGCACAGATTGCTGGCATTTGCATTGTATTACAGAAAAGAAGGCAGGAGGAGACAAGGACTGCAGGGAACATCTCCATTTTTCTTAACAATTGCATATTTTGACAGTTTATGTGAGAGTCCCAGCTGTGACCAAGGGAAACAGCATGGTGTCACTTTGACATTGCAGTTGCTCTTGGGGCAGGTTGAGTTCTGTGTTAGTCTCAGGAAGACACTATATAACATTGAAAAGTATGCCAGAACCTTTCGAGTCCTTAATGAGCTGACTGAGGAAAGGAAGTCTAGAAACACTATAAAACCATTCCTTTGTGTATTCCACCCCAGTTTCCCCCAAAATGATAAGAGATGAAAGTGATTTCATAGTGTTCTACATCTACTCAAAATAAATGGACAAAGGAAGGAAAGAAAGATATACATGTATACACACACACATACACACACACAGACACACACACACATGCACACACACACACTCACAGACACACACACACATACACACACATGCACACACACACTCACACACACACACTCACAGACACACACACACATACACACACACAGACACACACACACATGCACACACACACACTCACACACACACACACTCACAGACACACACACACACAGACACACACACAGACATACACACACTCACACACACACACACACTCACAGACACACACACACATACACACACACACACACACACACACACACGAAGTTTTGGTAAAGTGTTAAATCAGAGCCAGTTAGTTTAGGTCAGGGGAGAATGTGAACATCTGAAGCTAAACACTGAGGCAAGAGGGTAAGAATGACTTAGCTAGTGACAATCCTAATAATGACAACTGCTATAGTGTCTGAGCACTGTATCTGGAGTAACTACATGATATTGCAAACTCCTGAAAAGCAGCTTTAGGATTGTTTAGGATCCCTATCTCTTCCTTGGAACCACAGCAGTAGACAGCCGGGTTTTTCAAGTTGTTGCTATGATTGTTACATATCACTTCTTCCCCACCAGGCATTGCCATAGATATAGCTTTTCTATTATCGTCCTGTCTTCATCTATGGAATTGTGTAACAAATGATGAAGTGATTACCAGTGGCCATGCTATACACACGCTTATTAAGAGCCTCTAGCATACCAAGTGTTATAATGCTCTTACAGATGTGGTCAAGTTACTATAGCCAGAACCTTTTTGCCACATTTCCAGATTTCCAGACAAAATTGAGGGCAAACCTATATCATTTCCTGCAGAGACCCTTTTTAAATGTGTGTGTGTGTGTGTGTGTGTGACATATGTGTGGGTGCCTGTGAAGGCCTGAAGAGGGATCAAGAATTGTAGGCAACTGTGAGAAAAGAGATAAAAGTGCAAGGAACAGAGGTAGAGTCCTCTGTGAGATCAGAAGCACTGTCAACTGTTACCCCATCTCTTCAGCCCTTATCAGTTGACTTCAACTTCCATCATAGTTTACTGTGTCTACTAATAAACTAAACAATAGTATGCATGTGCTTCTGTTAATGAGAGAAAGAAGCATTAGGCTGTACAGGGGTAGTTCTTAATGTTTGTGATTTTCCTGCTACATCCATTCAGGGCAAAAGCCTTCAGCACATGATTCTCTTTCCCTCTACTCTTCCTGTCTTTAATGCTGAATTTAATATTGTTGAAATATAGTTGAGATTAAAAGTCATTTACTTGCAAGAAGGATATTCTTAGGAGATGTGAAGAAAACTCTTGAAGAAATTACTGTTTTTAAAAAAATGTGCTTATGAAGGAAAAGTCATATCTTTACATTGGTGATTTATAGCAATGCTTACATAAACAAATTACTTGTGCACGTCACAGACAAACGGATAAATTAATGATGATTGGATTTAAAGTCTTTTCCTGAGGTGATATATATAAGATTATTCGAACTGCACCATTTGTGCTCCATAAAAGGGCAGCTACGAGCAGTTTGTAATTCCTGGGACATGTATTTCTGCATTCATTTTTCCTCAACAGATATAAGCTTGGATATCACACTTTTAGTTTTGGTTGAGATTGGCTTAATGCTGGAGGAGATGGAGCTACCTGGAGAAAATTTGATAGTAGCACACACATTTGAGGTTTCGTAAGGAAATAACTGCACGTCCACGCCATTGCAATGCAGCACTTCCTTTTGACTTGAAGATTCTTTAAAGTATGTGGACAAAGATTAACAAAAGACTAAGCCTTGTAAACAATAATTACATATATGCACATCACGACAGTTAGTGGAGAAAGACACTGTGAATTTGGAAGAGAGAAAGGACTTCTAGGAGGGTTTAGAGAGAGGAAAGAAAAGGAGAAAATGATATAACTATATTATAATATCAAAAATAAAATAATCAAAAGAAATTAACATTAAAATGTATATCACATAATAGCATTAACTAAATGATATGGGATTGTAAAAGAGTCATCTGGATTTGAAAAAAAACATTTAATGTTTGTTGCAATAGGAAGATTCTATACAAAAATCAAAATTGCATTATTCTCAGAGGATCTGACTATAAATATTCTGAAATTAGAGCTTAATTCTTAGTATCTATTTAATGTATTTATAGTACTATTACCTGGACATTGCCAGTCAGTTTTGAAAAACTGTCCTCTGGTGCCATTACACTACTAGAAAAGGGAACACTATAGAATTGGCGGAAAATTTGTGCTAACGGAGACATTTTCTGCAGTAAGTTTGCATTTGTTGTGTAAATTGTGTCAGATAAGTTCCATCAATGAGGAAGAACATTTACTTAAATGGTCCTTTCAGGAGAGAGAATGGGATTATTCATATCTCAGTGACCTCACAATAGTTTCCAGAGGAATCTGAGTCATCTTAATTTAGAAACTGTCTTTCAAAACCAATGTCGTAGGACCCTACATGAACAACTTCTCTTGTGTTACCATGTAGAAAAACTATTAGAAAGTTCTACTCATCCTAATCTCCCTTGAAGGTCTTAAAATATGGCTAAACCAAGAAAAAACTAGATTTTAATGACTCTGGAACTTGCTTAATGAATTAGACAATGGAAGTTAAGGGCTGGGTGGGGGTAGCACAATGGCTGAAGTGCCAATGAGGAGGATGAGGAACTTAGTGTTAACCCATTCTCTTCTTCCTTCTCTTTCCCTCTGCCCCTCCTTCCCCTCCTCCCTTCTTTCTATCCTCCTTCCCCATTCCTCCCTCCCTGTCTCCCTCCCTCCTTCCCTCCCTCCTTCCCTCATGTCTGTGTGTGTGTGTATTTTGATCTATCCTTCCACTTAACAAAGGTTTATTTACAATTTTATTTTTGGAGACAGATTTTCTTATAATGCAAGCTTGCTCTAGACTGGCAGTGGCTTTGAACTATAGATTCTTTTGCTTCAATCCTCCAAATCCTGAGATTTTAAATGAACACCAGCACAGTTAACTAGTATCTTTACTTACTTTTGAAAATAGTGTTTAGAGTGCCCAATTTTCAGCTTCTCCAACAGTCAAGTAGTTGAGGTCAGTGAGATGTTCTTAATCTGAAAACAATCTAGTTGCTTCTGACATTGCATTTTGGCATCAAATAACCAGAATTAAAGTTCATTCAATAAATCCAAACTTCAGTCCTTCCTTCCTTCCTTCCTTCCTTCCTTCCTTCCTTCCTTCCTTCCTTCCTCCTTTCTTTCTTTCCTTTCTTCTTTCTTTTTTTCTTTCTTTCTATTTATTTTTTATCTATTACCTGAGTAATGAGATTACTTAGTGACTTGTCTTTCTTGCTCACTTGTAATCAGATATGGAAAATTATCCAAGAAATGTAGCAGTTTCACTGACATTAGTTTTGATGGCATTTGAGTAATACTAACAAAATAGAATGTGTTATTGCCAAACTTCTTTTTATTTTAGGAGGAAAGTTTCCATACATTTGACCTTTGGCACAAGTGTTCCTGAGAGAAAACCAAGGAGAGTATGGAAGAAAATCATGAATTTTCCAACTAAAGTTTGTTTCAAAACAAGTTGATCTCGAATTCTCTGGTGTCTGCTGAATAGTAGGCAAATGGTAACTGAAACCTTTTGCTGAGTAGTACATGTCCCAGAATATTTATTGTCTTAATAATTGTTCTATTTCTATGAAGAGACACTATGACCAAGGTAATTCATAAAGGAAAGAGTTTAATTGGAGGCTTGCTTCCATTTTTCAGAGGTTTAGTTCATTATCACACAGTGGGAAACATGGCTTCATGCATGACACTCCAGCATTAGCCAAAAGTTACATCCTGATCTACAAGGAGAGAGTGAGAGAGAATGGAGAGAGAGAGAGAGAAAGAGAGGAAAGAGAGAGAGAGAGAGAGAGAGAGAGAGAGAGAGAGAGAGAGAGAGAGAGA
>NW_021604700.1:411912-412351 GCF_004785775.1 Grammomys surdaster | reverse complement strand
AGAGAGAGAGAGAGAGAGAGAGAGAGAGAGAGAGAGAGAGAGAGAGATATTTGGCTTGTCATGGTGTTTTGAAACCTCAAACACCAGTGACACCTTTCTCCAACAAGTCACATCTTCTAATCCTTCTAATCCTTTGAAAGAATTCCACTTCCTGGTGACAACACATTCAAATATATGATCCTATGGCAGTCATTTTTATTCAAAGCACCAAAAAGTATTTCCCATCAGTGATCCATATAAGAAAAGTCATCCTAATCTTTCCCCAAACAGCTACAATCTGCAAAAGCACAAAACTTTTTCTGAATCAAGTTGAAAAAGATTAGCTTGTATCTAGAGGTTATGTACAAGGTGAGTAGAAGTTAGAGTTGGTTGGTAAATCTGGAGAAAGAAGTTCTGCTTTACTGAACTTAAGACATTATTGCATGATTGTGTAAATGCC
>NW_021604700.1:391326-411512 GCF_004785775.1 Grammomys surdaster | reverse complement strand
CTCTCAATGATAACAGTTCAGCTTCTGGAGTAAGACAATGGGTGGGGGATATACTGAATGAGATCTTTGTATTGAAAGTTCAGTGAATTAATAAGCAAATATGTGTTATCTGTTGTCTATAAAACTCAGTATCGTAATTTACTTCTATAATTGTATCTGAAATACAGAATTTAAATTTGACAAGTAGAAGGACTCAAGTGGTAAATAGTGTCCAAGGAAGAAGAATTCATCCTAGCAGGTGTAGCAGAAGAGGAACAGGCTAAATATAGCTCCTGACTATCCCAGTAAAAGCAAAGGCTTTCACAACTCAGCACTGAAAACTTGCTTAAGACCCTTTCTTTCATTTCCGTTTTGTTTTTTTAAAGGAAAACAAAAATAACCCCCAATCGTACTCTTTTTATCTTTCTTTGTTCAAAGCAATTAACAGTTAACCACTTTGGATAATGGCATTTTTTTCTTCTTCTTTTAACTGGTGTAAATTTATTGCATATTATCGTGGGTTCATTCCTTCCTACAAGCAATGACAATGTGTACATGTGTGCTTAAATCTGTACATGTGTCTAAGTATAGATTCCAAAGATGAGTAATATTGTTGAACATGAACTTTAGTTTCACTAATTGTATTACAAAACCATGATTTCAAAGGAAAGGGGTCTACAGAAGAGGAAGAAGAGGTCTAAAGGAATGGGGTATGCTGGTGAGCAAGATAGGGCAATGGGATATATGAAGCATGAAATCAGAAGGGAGGACCACTTAGACTGAGGAAGTAAATCAACTGGAGAAGAAGATAGGAGGAGGCATAAAGGAAGGTGAATGATGTTTACTAATAATGATGTATCTATATGAAAATGCCAATATGTGTTTTAACTTTGCATAGTGAGATTATGAATTTAAAGAATGCTGCTCTGCTGAGCATTGATGTATCAGACAGATACTGCTGATAAAATTATTCATGGCCTCAGGTCAGTATTTCTATTTTGGTCAAGCTTTATGAATTGCATATATAGCCTGATCAGGACCCTTTTTGTCCTGGAAATACTTTTATTCCTTCCCATTGTGTTAAAGCCTGTCTTTAACAACTTCAACATGTTGGCAGCCAAAGTACATGGCTTGAAACTGAAAATGGACCCCAAGTCAGAGTTATTAAATTAATAGGCTGACAAGCCACAGATGGGTAAGATTCTACACAGAGTCTTACCAACCTAAGACAGAAGTGCATTGCTTTAGATAATGCTTATTCCATGACGGAGGTAAGGAAGGCATTCTTGTCAGAACGACCTAAGACAGGCTCAGGAGAGGTGGAGAGCTTTTAGGGATGCTTGGCAAGAATCTGACATAGGCCAAGGACAAGGAAATGGGCTGCTTGGTAGGAATATGACATTGGCCAAGGACAAGGAAGCGGGCCTCAGGCAGGAATCTGATATTAGGCTAGAACAAAGAAAGTAATTTCTGACAGGAATCTAAATCTTAGGCTAGAACAAGGAAGTGGGCTTCAGACATTAAAATGACCTTGCGTTAGGACAGGGATGTAGGCTTAGATACTTTGGTGATCCTGAAAAACCTTTAGAAACAGTGATCACAGGAATGTTCACATAATTGGGTTTAATGCCTTGCTTGTTCTTTGATTATTTCTGTTTATTCTCTTGCTTGTTCCTTGACTATTTGCATCTATTTTATTGCTAGTTCCTCAATCTAGAACTGACTTTAATACTTGCATGTAATTAAAATGATATAAAAACAAAAAGGAGGAGGGGAGATGGGATAGGGGTTTTCTAAGGAGAGGAAATGGGGAAAGAGGATGACATCTAAAATGTAAGTAAATAAAATATTCAATAAAAACCATAAAAACAAAAGCAAAACAAAAGAAGGAAAATGTCAATGTAAAATTCATTACTTTGTATACTAACTTTGATAAAGGTTAGAAAAAATATACACATGGCTGAATTAGTAAACATTTTTAAATGTTTAAAATAAAGTCATATTTCTTTCAGAATATGTTATAATAATAAACTATGTCTGAGTAGAGTATGCCTAGCCTCTGCACCTTGTGCATCTTTTTGTAGAGCTCACTTGCAAGTCTTGCACCATCGAGCAGCTGGAAGACTGCAGGGAGTGGCACTGCTCCTCTTGTTCCCTGGTGGTCAGCTGGAAAACAGGGCTTCCAGGGCAGTTTTCTAATACACCTAGATGTATAATATTCAGTCTGTTGGTGCCAGGGTAACCTGACTTCTGTGCTATCCCAAATTCCTAAAAGCCAACAGAAAAGTGAATGTCTCTGTGTGTGTGCGATCTCTCAGATCTTTATTTCTGTTACATTCTATTGTTTGAGCTTGTCTCATTGAGGTCAAACCAAATTAATGAGATTTAGAGTCCACTTCCCTATGAAAGACATGTCTTAAACCAATGAGAAGCTCTCAATGGGAGTTGAACACTGAAACATATGATAGCTATAAATATCTTAACTACATTCTTTCTAAGATTTGTTAGTGGTTTCTGGTGGTCAAAGTGTTATTTTCTTCAGTAGTGTAGCCACTGATAAATTGTTCATGTTCTAGTAATAACTTCTTATCCATGCTTGTGCAAGCCACTCTAACTGGCTTATTTCATTTAGCCAATCTAATCAGTGGGACACACACACACACACACACACACACACACACATGCACACACACACACACACACACACACAAACACAGACACAAACTTAGGAAGGGAACTGGGAAGAAATGTTTCAGCAGGAATAGGAGGTGGAAGAGTGAAAAGAGTGGTGGGGGTGCAGAAAATGACTAAAATTTATGACACACATGTGTGAATCTCTTGAAGAATTAAAAAAAATAACATTGAAGAACTAATTAAAAAAACACTGTAGAATTAATATTTCTCTCTTTCTTTGCAGAAATTTTATTTCTATACCATAAAGAAGAAGAACACTTTGAAAAATCTGACCATATGTTTCATATTATTATTATTATTATTATTTATATGTGTATGGTAGTGGTCAGAGTACAACTTAGTGGAGTAAGTTCTTGAATTCTACCTTAACATGGGTTCTGTGGCTCAAATTCAGGTCACTAAGGGCTTGTGTGGCAAGTGCTTTAATCTGCTGATCCATCTTGCAGGACCCCTACATTCTTTTTTAAAAATAACATATATTTAGAACATTAATTTGGCTTATATTTCAATATTTATAGAATGTTTAGTTTTCTTGGTTGGATTCGACCTTCCAACCAATCTGAGGCTCCTGGGATCCTTTGGTGTCTTGATTAGCATTAGCTGTAGGTGTCAATTTTAAGCAAAGCTGAAGCAAACCAACCATCACTAGGCAGCCCCTGTAATGATGACCTGTTTTTCTCTCCTGTACTCATTAAGGAGCTATATGTGTGGCCATGACTCAGAAGGTACCACCACCTCTGACAGCTTTGATTTAGGAATAGACTTATTTTGTGACTTTAGCAATAAGTCTTTAGATAGCTTGGGAACAAGAGTATGTGATCTAAAGTTTAAGAAGTATAACTCTGTGGAGCTCAGTAGCGATGTAGCTGAAACTCACCAGGGGTGCTAAAGTATCCTGCAGTCATTGAAAGGAAAGTCACATTTTGGGAAACAGATGGCAGAACTGATGGTTAGTTTATATGGAAACTCATCTGTGACGAATAATGAGACAAAGTTTTATAATGAAGAGAATACAAAGAAGAACTAATGACTAAATATGGGGTTACTGCTATCCTGAAATGCAAGGAAGACAGCAATTACGAGACAGAGATGTATGGGTAGGCTACAGAGAAAGCATTAGAAAAGTACAGCTGCCTCCAATCATTTTGAAATGAGATAAGGTATAACTTTACTAATAAATGAATAGTTTTACTCAAAAAAGACCTCCAGACAAGAAGAAATGTAGATAAATGAACAGAGACATATCTATCAGACGTGCAAATGATCAGATATCCTCTCTCATTCATATAAGACATACATATGAACATAGAGGCATGGGGGTCTTATCTATCTACTTTAGGCACTTTCTGTAATGAACTAATATCGAAAGGTATTCCAGCAAGAGAGATGTGCCAAGGCAGAGACTCAGCAACCTGTAAAAATACATTGAGACACAGCTCACAGAATTTCTGAACTGCTCTTTCTTATAATGATATACCTACCCCGGAGTCTTTTAGGATTTTGTATTAAAGCCATTTAAAACTGAATTTCATTTTAAACTCTTCTGACAATACTGCCTCTAGGCATTTGCTTCACAAGCTAAATTAAAGTTATCAAAAGGTAAGTTTTGACTCATGGACCAGGGAGATTTCCCACTTCTCACTTGTAGTAATAAAATCAGTGGATATCACCATTAGCTTGCAATTATTGGCATGGTTTAATACATATTAAAACCGCTAAGGATGGCTGTTAATGTCCTGTTTCAGTAGGGTGTTAATGATTGTACACGCCATAAGGCATCCACATAGTCTAATTCCTTTATATTTGTTCAGGCACAATAGGCATTTTTAGTGGAAGAGAATATAAGAAATGAATCATTCTATCGATAGCTATGCATTTACTCTTTCATGAAGCTTTACATTATTTAAGGATTGATTTTGTTTGAATATTACCTGTATATGTATACTTCTATATAAAAGGAAAAAGTAAGTTCTTTCAACTTTTCAGTATTATTTTTCTAAACAAAAATTAAAAATGGTCGCCGGGCGGTGGTGGTGCACGCCTTTAATCCCAGCACTTGGGAGGCAGAGGCAGGCGGATTTCTGAGTTCAAGAGTTCGAGGCTAGCCTGGTCTACAAAGTGAGTTCCAGGACAGCCAGGGCTACACAGAGAAACTCTGTCTCAAAAAAACCAAACCAAAAAAAAAAAAATGGTTACATTTCCCTTAACACTAGCATTGCTAGTCTGACAGTCTACTTCTGATTTCTGCTAATTCATTCCTTGCTCCACTGTTGCAGTTTGTGATCATATTGTGTGAAAATTGCCTTCTAAAATGTATGCCATGCACACATAAAGATAGGTAGTATATAATGGATAATTAGAAAAAAAATTATTATGGATAGAAAAAGATTACATGTTATTTTAGAAGAGGCAAACACTTTTTATGTTGTCAAAACAGAAACATAAAATTTTCTTATCTAATTTTCAGAGATAGTGTAAATCTCATACATTTTAAAGACAGGTGTTAAAATGTCAAACAGTATTAATGTAGACTTTTTAGAGCATTATATGTTGCGAAAATATTTTTTAAACTTCCATTTTCTCAACTTTTTACTAAATAACACATTGTTAAACTATTACATGAAATTCCAATTACCATAAAATATAAACTATCATATTATTGGTAGAAAGCTTAGATAAATTAGAGACTATTAAAGACTGAAATTTCATGAATCACACTCAGTCAAAGTTGAGGTATGAACACTCAAAGCAAGAAGTTCCCAAGACACCCTCTCATTCATTCCCCCTTTGGATGATGGAACATGATCGCTTGTTTAACTAGTAAGATACTGAAATAAGATAGACTGTGGCTTCCATAGAAATTTCATGAAATATATTGACTCTCTCATTTTGTTATCTTAGCTCTGGGGGCTAAGCCAAGTCGTAGGACTCACAGCCTCATAGAGGTGAGTGACCTGTCTTAGATGCAGATTTGCCAGCCCGAGTCATGCCTTCAGATAATTGCAACCCTGATACAACATCTTGATTGCTCTCTTCATAAAAATCAGCTTACTTCATAAAGTACACTGAGTTGAGATAATTAATGGTTTTGTAATGTCATTCTTGAGTTCATGATCCAAAGAAACAGAGATTATAAATGTATGCACTACTTGACTGTATCGTTCACTGCCAAGTTCTGCACAGATCTTCCGGATTGTTTAATTTAAGCACACATTGGTCTTATAGTTCTAATTCTAATATTAAATGCATGGATGGCATTGTGATCAGTACTGGCTTATTCTGGGTCTCAACTATATCATTTTTACATTTATATAATTAGAAATTATATTTAGATGATATCTATATTTTCTAGGTTTATGTGTATATGAGAGTATTAGCATTGGGTTAGTTAGGTCCACTGATTGAGTTTGAATATTGAAAAAGCCTCTACATTTATTAATATTAATAACTTGTTCTTGTTTTGTATTTAGGATCACTCAAAAGCTAATAGAGTATTTAAAAATAGATTTAGTAATCTATTATATACTAGCTTCCGTTTATTATTGACATTCCTATTACAGAAGATAAGTTGCAAGATATATGACCTATTGATTAGGAATGAGGGAACAATGAGCTACTGCACTGCTCTAATCTAGAGGCACATTTAAATTTAAATAACTGAGAGAGTTTTAAAAATACGGATCCTGGAACTTCACCTCCTAGAAGCTAAATCAGAATTTCTGGTAAGTTCTGGTAATTTCTGGTAAGGAGATTAGGAACAGTTTTTTTGTACTTTATATGCAACTTCAATGAATGGTCAATGATGAAGACCTCTGATACTCATGGGCAGTCATTACCACATGGAAGCCATTTAGAATGAGTCCATTGCACACAAGAAGGACGTTCACAGCTGTGCTGGAGACCTGAACACAGGAGGAAGAACCACTGGCTCAGGCTACCATGGGCAAGTAGAGCTTGCCATATGGTAGATCTACTTCTAGCTGTTTGAGAATTCTCCACATTAATCTCCATAGAATAGTTTCTATTTTAATCACTACATGAAGGAAAAATGTTACAGGTAAGATTTTTGGAATTGATAGTTTATGTTATCTTAAGATATTAGTGACGTCTAGCCTGACTTTTGACAGGCAGCAGTAACATTTCAGTAACTTTGCAAATACTGTTAGAAGTAAAAACTTCTTGTTGCAAAAATTAACATTTAACTTTTAATGCTAAAAAGCTTCTTCTACAAAACAATAAAATTAAAACGAAAATTAGTTTTATCCATAAAATTATGGGCAGAAGGCATGAGTTGTGAGCTAAGGAGCAAAGCAAAAGGAAACACAAAAGTTTATAAATGGAAGAGAGATGGTTCACCCCAATAAGCAAATGAAACTTACCATATGTTGCATTATTCATTTTAAAAAAGAATATATTGTTATCATATTCATTCACTTCTACAGAGTTACATGCTTCAACCCAAAAAACAACTTAAAAATCAATTTTCCACTTCAATATGGGAAAATACATTTACATCTAAACTTTAAATTCTAGGAATATAAAATAAAATTATTTTATTTTATGTGTGTGAGTGTTTATTGTGTGTACAAGCACCATGTATGTGCAGAGTTCTGAAATGATCTTCTGATTCTCCTGGAAATAAGGATGGTTTTGCCCTGGAGCTGGAATTTAGGATGGTTGTGAACGTCATTTAAGTGCTGGGAACTACACCTGAGTGATCTGTAAGAGCAATACATGTTCTTAAATCATGAGCCATTTCTCCAGCCTCCTACCACCACCCCAGGAATACATCTTTAAAGTGCAGGTAGTCAGTGAGACAGCTCAGTGGAAAAAGTTGTCTGCTGCCAAGATTGAGGGACTGAGTTTGTTCTTCAGAATCCACAGGATGGAAAGAGAGACTCTACTTCTGAAAGATGATCTCTGGCTGCTGTGTGCATGGGCATCTGTAAACACACACACACACACACACACACACACACACACACACACACAACCACAGGGAACAACATTTTAAAAAGGAACATACAAATGTATACTTACAAAAATAACTCTCCAATGAAACTCATTTCATCATGTGACAATGTTAAGTGGTCAAACTGGCATGGCTAATGGACAAATAATATCTATATAAGGCATGCATGACAGCATAAGACTCCTGTAATAATATATGATATATTTGATGGAATATACTATATATAATGTATAATACATGTGAATAGACTTACAGTCACCCATAATGAATACTGTGACAGAGATTATGGGAAAAGATGGTCATAGGCTCTGTCCATTAAGTCACAGTGGAAAAGCTTTTACCCACTCTTTAGTCAGAGATCATAGAGAAATCAACTTGGTCCTGACCAGGAAGGAAGTCTTTTCCCTTTTGGCTACATTTCATTTGGTTTTCATTTGTTGTAGTGTGTGTGTGTGTGTGTGTGTGTGTGTATATGTGTGTGTGCGTATGTGTGAGCAAATGTACACATATGCATCATGTTTCTTTTTTTTATTTTATGCAATAGTCCACTTTATTCAGTGTGCCCAGCAATTTATACCCTGAGGGTTAAGAAGAGTCACTTGAGTAAAGTACACGATCACAAGGACAAGCCACATATGGCAAAAATATGTCATTCATTCCATAAGGCATATAAACTAATAACAATAGCCAGTTGTAATGAATTATCTAAATTAACTCACTCCTATCCACTAAATGTAAGAAGAGAACAACAGATTAAACTGAGAACAAGTATATATATTTTAAGAAACTGGGGTGACAAAATCTTTTTTGGTTTCTTGTAGTTTTCTCATAAGCACTCAGAAATCACCTCATACAACTCCATTCTTGGATTGTGTTCTGATACATATAAAATTTATTTACATTTCAAATGTTGTCTTCCTTCACAGTTTTCCCTCTGCAAACCCCTTATCCCCCTTCCCCCTGCTTCTACAAGGGTGCTCCCACACCCACCCACTCACTTCTGCCTCACCGTCCCTAGCATCCCCCTATGTATGCTGGGCATTGAGCCTCCGCACAACCAAGGACCTCCCCTCCCATTGATGCCAGATAAGGCCATCCTCTGTTACATAAGCAGCTGGAGCCATAGATCGCTCCAGGTGTAGTCTTTGGTTGGTGGTTTAGTCCCTGGAAGCTTTGGGGATCTGGTTGTTTGATATTGTTGTCCTTCCTATGGGGTTGTGAACCCCTTGAGATCAGAAGACAAGTTGTGGAAATGGCCCTCTCCTTTCCTGTTGGAACTGGGGACTGAATTCAGGTTGTCATCAGTCTTGGCATTAAGGGGCTTAACCTGGTCAACCCTCTTACTGCTTTTGTCCCTTTTACAATAAAGTGTGTGTGCGTCTTTCAACTCACACAGCATTGTGGATATGAAAACAAATGAGACAGAGAAGAGATTGTAAAGTCTGTTTCAAATAATAATTTTTTCCTTTGTTGCTGCCTATATGATACATGATATGTGATATGTACAATCTAATATATGACATATAACATAATGAATACATAATATAATGAATATGTAATATACAATTAATATATAATAAATATATAAGTATTTGATGTATGATATATGATGCATGATATATAATGAGTGATATTATGACATATAATATATAAAAGTGTATATACTATATACTACATGTTACATACTATATTATTATATATTATACACCATATTATTATATTATATCATATATTATAATAGATAATATATGATACTAGATACTAGATAACAGATAAAAGACAATAGATATATTATGTCACACATCTTAGTATAATATATAATATATGTATAATATGTATATTCTTAGCTATTGCTAGTAATACTTGAATGAATATTAATTGGAGATATCACTAAAGGAAACACATCAGCAACAGTCCAATGACTGATGATAAGTAAAGAGACAACAATTGGGTCATATATAACTTTAGAATTCAGACCATAACCCAGAAGCAATAAACCTGGGGCAACAAACCCCATCTTGCAGCTAGTATTTGAAGCAATGCAGAGTTCAGTGACTCCAGATCCCCAGTGATTTACACCCTTCACTTCCACGTCTAATCTACCCACAGAAAAGTCAGATGTGCTATACTAATCAGCAATGGGATGTGCTCAGCCTCTTTGCTGTAATCTTCCTTCCTACAATAAGAACCTTGAATAGGAAAGTCAGCCCACTTAGTCCATTACATGATAGCATCCTTTCATTACAGAGCATTTCTGCTCTCCCTGCCTTTGAGTTTCTGCCAGTTGCAGTGATGGTGGCTGAGTTCCCTGTAAAACAAATTCTAAACAAATAGCCTGTTCGCTTTCAGATAATTTCTGATTCTTTACATCATAATAGCATGTAAACTTTGTGGGTGTTTACATGTGAAAGATCCATTATGCTTGCATGATTTGAAAATCAGTAATATCTGCAAGTTTGTCCCTGATATCAAGCCTAGGTAGCTGTGAGGTGAGGTGTGAAGGTGTTCTGTCTTCACGGTATTTCGCATTTGCTTTGCTTTTCAATGAACACATAAAAGTCATATGTGTAGGAACAAAATCACTTCAAGGTCTAGGTCAGGTTATTGTTTTTAGTCAGTTTTCCAATGCTGTGATAAAACACCTGAGGTAGATATCTAGCAACATAAAAAGGTTTCTTTTCATCCAAAGTTTCAAAGGTTTCAGCTCATGGCTGCAACACTATCATCTTGTGCTTGTGGATGCTAGAAGTCAGAGCAGAGGAGTTGTAAGGAAGGGACCATGGTCCCTCATATAATATTGAGAGACACTTCCCTAATAACTTAATTCTTTTCTGCTAGGCCCCATTACCTAATGTTTTCCCCCATTTACCAGTGATATACAGGAAAAAAAGAAAATTCTAACTCTAGAGGAGATTTAGGCCTGAATTACAGCTGTAATTATGTTTAATGTAAAAATGAAAATTCTGTATACATAAATGGCATAGATATTTGTAATTACACATGACATATGCATGTGTGAATTCTATCCCTATGTGATGGTGCTTAGTTTATTAGATTTCCCCTTTACTTAATTAGTCTTGAAAATAGTTTCTTCTTTTACATGTCTGAAAAGTTTTACTATTATAGGTATTCCTTAAATATGAAAAATAAGTGGAATTGAGAAATATATTTTTAATTATAAAAATGATTAATGAGTGTGAACCATTGGAGGACTCCCTGATTCAATAGTCTCCATTATTTAGCCATAACTCAAATAGCTATTATCATTCCAGGGTGAGAAAAAAGTCCCCTTAGATTAATAAACATAAATCTTCATGGTCATCAATTTTCCCTGATGTTTCTTTAACAAAGGCCATAAAGATTAAATTTTTGAAGAGAGCATCGCTCATTTCTGTCAACATCTGATTATTTATCCAAGTTGAACAAAACCCTAGCTAAGACAAAAACAAAACTTTGAATAAATCTGCAACCTTCAATTACACAGCAAACAGAGAGGAGGTAAGCCTATAGGGCCAGTGTCTGAGCTGAGGCCAAAGCTGTTCTTTCTAGTTGAAGCCGAGGCTAAACATCTAGCCACAGAGATGGGTCTAGTCTCCTTGTGACACAGTGTGTTTCTGATCCTGTAGTCGCCCCTCATCTCACCCAGATTCTCTCTGACATTCTCATCCATAGCAAGTGAGATACCTGCCAGGTCAGAGGCAGAATATGGGGACCAAATGGTTTTCAGACATAGGTCCTAATCCTCTCTACTGTTACACAGACTTTCATAGTCACAGTGTTATGTGGCTTAACTGACACATGTACATACACACATATGCACAGTATGTATATACATATATAATAGCTATTTATTTTTAATAAAAGCAACAGTTTTATATTTTTAAAACATAGCAGAGAGAAATCTTTCCATAATATGTTCAAATAACATTTCAATATAGTATAATACCTTTATTCACCATTTGAGAATTTTATACATGCATATAAAATATTTTGCTAATATTTACTCTACCTTCCAGTTAGCCACTCCCAGATCTATTTTTTTCTTTACGTTTTTACTACCCCCATTAAGATCTACCTGTGCTGACCAGAAACTTTTTTTTAATTGATTTTTTTTATTGGATATTTTATTTACATTTCAGATGTTATACCCATTTCCCCCTCACCCAGAAACCTCTTATCCCATCCTGCTTCTATGAGGATGTGTCCTCACCCACACACCCACTCTCATCTCCCCGCCCTCGAATTCTTCCACACTAGAGTATCCAGACTTCACGGGAACAAGGAGCTTCTCTGTCACCTATGCTGACAAGGCCATCCTCCCCTATATATATACAGCTGGAGCCATGGGTCCCTCTCTATGTGCTCCCAGGCTGGTGGTTTAGACCCTGGGAGCTCTGGTTGGTTGGTATTGTTCCTCTCCCTATGGGGCCACAAACCCTTTCAGCTCCTTCAATCTTCTCTCTAACTCCTTCATTGGGAACCCCATGATTAGTTCAATGGTTATCTGTGAGCATCCACCTTCGTATATGTCAGGCTCTGGCAGACCTCTAAGGAGACAGCTATATCAGGCTCCTGTCAGCATGCACTTCTTGACATCCACATCAGCTACTGTCTTTGGAGACTGCACATGGGATGGATGCCCAGGTGGAACAGTCTCCAGATTGCTCCTCTCTCAGTTTCTGTCCCACGCTTTATTTTGTTACTCCTTCTAAGGACCAAAGCATTCACACTTTGGCCTTCCTTCTTCATGAGCTTCATGTAGTCTGTGAATTGTATCTTGGTTATTGTGAGATTTTGGACTAATATCCAATTTCCCACATAGTGATTGCATACCATGTGTGTTCTTTTATGACTGGGTTACCTCACTCAGGATGATATTTTCGAGTTCCATCCATTTGCCTAAGAATATCATGAATTCATTGTTTTTAACAGTTGAGTAATACTCCACTGTGTAAATGTACCACATTTTCTGCATCCATTCCTCTGTTGAAGGACATCTGGGTTCTTTCCAGATTCTGGCTATTATAAATAAGGCTGCTATGAACATAGTGGAGCATATGTCCTTGTTATATGTTGGAGCATCTTTTGGGTATATGCCCAGGAGTGGTATAGCTGGATCCTCAGGTAATGCTATGTTCAATTTTCTGAGGACTGCCAGACTGATTTCCAGAGTGGTTGTACCATCTTGCAATTCCACCAACAATGAAAGAGTGTTTCTCATTCTCTACATCCTTGCCAGCATCTGTTGTCACCTGAGTTTTTAATCTTAGTTATTCTGCCTGGTATGAGGTGGAATCTCAGGGTTGTTTTGATTTGTCTTTCCCTGATGACTAAGGATGCTGAACATTTCTTTAGGTGCTTCTTCTCACTATTTGAGTTTCCTCAGTTGAGAATTCTTTGTTAAGCTCTGTACCCCATTTTTAATAGGATAATTTGGTTGTCTGGAGTCTAATTTCTTGAGTACTTTGTATGTATTGGATATTAGTCCTCTATCAGATGTAGGATTGGTAAAGATCTTTTCCCAATGTGTTGGTTGCTGTTTTGTCCTATTGACAGTGTCCTTTGCCTTACAGAAACTTTGCAATTTTATGAGGTCCCATTTGTCAATTCTTGATCTTAGAGCATAAGCCATTGGTGTTCTTTTCAGGAACTTCCCCCCGTGCCCAAGTATTCGAGGTTCTTCCCCACCCTCTCTTCTATTATTTTCAGTGTATCTGGTTTTATGTGAAGGTCCTTTATCCACTTCGACTTAAGCTTTGTACAAGGAGATAAGAACAGATCAATTTTCATTCTTCCACATGCTGACCTCTAGTTGAAACAGCCCCATTTGTTGAAAATCCTGTCCTTTTCCCACTGGATTGTTTTAGCTCCTTTGTCAAAGAGCAAGAGGTCATAGGTGTGATTCATTTCTGGGCCTTCAATTCTATTCCATTGATCTTCCTGCCTGTCTCTGTACCAATACTAGGCAGTTTTTATCACTATTGTTCTGTGGTACAGCTTGAAGTCAGGGATGGTAATTCCCCCAGAAGTTCTTTTATTGTTGAGAATAGTTCTTGCTATCCTGAGTTTTTTGTTATTCCAAATGAATTTGCAAATTGCTCTTTCTATCTCTATGAAGACGTGAGAAGGAAATTTTAATGGGGATTGCACTGAATCTGTAGATTGTTTTTGGCAAGATGGTCATTTTTACTATATTAATCCTGCCAATCGATGAGTACTGGAGATCTTTCCATCTTCTGAGATCTTCAATTTCTTTCTTCAGAGACTTGAATTTCTTGTCATACAGGTCTTTCACTTGCTTGGTTAGATTCACATCAATGTATTTTTTATTATTTGTAACTATTGTGAAGGGTGTCATTTCCCCTAATTTCTTTTTCAGCCTGTTTATCCTTCGAGTAGAGGATTTATTTGAGTTGATTTTATATCCAACCAGTTTGCTGAAGATGTTTATCAGGTTTAGGAGTTCTCTGGTGGAGGGTTTGGGGTCACTTAAGTATACTATCATATCATCTGCAAATAGTGAAATTTTGAGTCCTTCTTTTCCTATTTGTATCTTTTTTACTTCCTTTTGTTGTCTAATTGCTCTGGCTAGGATTTCCAGTACTATATTGAATAGGTAGGGAGAGAGAGTGGGCAGCCTTGTCTAGTCCCTGATTTTAGTGGGATTGCTTCAAGTTTCTCTCCATTTAGTTTGATGTTGGCTACTGGCTTTCTATATATTGCTTTTACTATGTTTAGGTATCGGCCTTGGATTCCTGATCTTTCTAAGACTTTTACCATGAAGGGATGTTGAATTTTGTCAAATGCTTTCTCAGTGAGATGATCATGTGCTTTTTTTTTCCTTTGAGTTTGTTTATATAGTGGACTATGTTGATGGATTTCCAAATATCAAACCATCCCTGCATTCCTGGGATTAAAACCTACTTCATCTATCATGATGGATGATTGTTTTGAAGTGTTCTTGGATTCAGTTTGCTAGAATTTTATTTAGTATTTTTGCTTCGATATTCATAAGGAAGATTGATTTGAAGTTTTCTTTCTTTCTTGTGTCCTTGTGTGGTTTAGGCATGAGCATAATTGTGGCTTCATAGAACGAATTTGATAGTGTTCTTTCTGTTTCTAATTTGTGGAATAGTTTGAAGAGAATTGGTATTAGGTCTTCCTTGAAGGTCTGATAGAATTCTGAACAAAAATCATATGGTCCTGGGCTTTTTTTTTGGTGGGTAGACTTTTAATGATTGCTACTATTTCTTTAGGGGCTATATGTCTGTTTATGGTTTATCTGACCCCGATTTAACTTTGGTATCTGGTATCCGTCTAGAAAATTGTCCATTTCATCCATATTTTCCAGTTTTGTTGAGTATAGGCCTTTGTAGTAGAATCTGATGATTTTTTGAATTTCTTCAGTTTCTGTTGTTATGTCTCCCTTTTCAGTTCTGATTTTATTAATTTGGATACTGTCTGTGTGCCCTCTGGTTAGTCTGGCTAAGGGTTTATCTATCTTGTTGATTTTCTCAAAGAACCAGCTCCTGGTTTTGTTGATACTTTGTATAGTTCTTTTTGTTTCTTTGATTTCAGCCCTGAGTTTGATTATTTCCTGCCTTCTACTCCTCTTGGGTTTATTTGCTTCTTTTTGTTCTAGAGCTTTCAGGTGTACTGTCAAGTTGCTAGTGTATGCTGTCTCTAGTTTCTTTTTGTAGGTACTTAGAGTTATGACTTTTGCTCTTAGCACTGCTTTCATTGTGTCTCATAAGTTTTGGTATGATGAGACTTCCTTTTCATTAAATTTTAAAAAGTCTTTAATTTCTTTCTTTATTTCTTCCTTGACCCAGTCATCATTGAGTAGAGCGTTGTTCAATTTCCACGTGTATGTGGGCTTTCCATTGTTTTGTTATTGTTGAAGACCAGTCTTAGTCTGTGGTGATCTGATAGGATGCATGGAATTATTTAAATCTTTTTGTATTTGTTGAGGCCTGTTTTGTGACCAATTATATGGTCTATTTTGGAGAAGGTACCATGAGGTGCTGAGAAAAAGGTATATTCTTTTGTTTTAGGATGAAATGTTCTATAGATATCTGTTAAATCCATTTGGTTTATAACTTCTGTTAATTTCACTGTATCTCTGTTTAGTTTCTGTTTCCATGATCTGTCTATTGTTGAGCGTGGGGTGTTGAAATCCCCCACTATTATTGTGTGAGGTGCAATGTGTATTTTGAGCTTTAGTAAACTTTCTTTTATGAATGTGAATGCCCTTGCATTTGGAGCATAGATGTTCAGAATTGAGTGTTCATCTTGGTAAATTTTTTCTTTGATGAGTATGAAGTGTCCTTCCTTATCTTTTTTGATAACTTTTTGTTGAAAGTCGATTTTATTCGATATTATAAAGGCTACTCCAGCTTGTTTCTTGGGGTCATTTGCTTGGAAAATTGTTTTCCAGCCTTTTACTCTGAGGTAGAGTGTCCGTCTTTGTCTCTGAGATGTGTTTCCTATATGCAGCAATATTATGGGTCCTGTTTACGTATCCAGTCTGATAGTTTGCATCTTTTAATTAGGGAATTGAGTCCATTGATATTAAGAGATATTAATGAAAAACGATTGTTGCTTTCTGTTATTTTTGTTATTAGAGGTAGAATTATGTTTGTGTAGCTATCTTCTTTTGGGTTTGTTGGAAGATTACATTCTTCCTTTTTATAGGTTGTAGTTTCTCTTCTTGTGTTGGACTTTTCCATTATCCTTTGTAGGGCTGGTTTTGTGGGAAGATACTGCATAAATTTGTTTTTTTTTCATGGAATATCTTTGTTTCTCCATCTATAGTGATTGAGAGTTTTGCTGAGTATAATAGTTTGGGCTAGCATTTGTGTTCTCTTAGGGTCTGTATGTTATCAGTCCAGGATCTTCTGGCTTTTATTGTCTCTGGTGAGAAGTCTGGTGTAATTCTGATAGGTCTACCTTTATATGTTACTTGACCATTTTCCCTTACTGCTTTTAATATTCTTTCTTTGTTTTGTGCATTTGGTGTTTTGATTATTATGTGACAGGTATTTCTTTTCTGATCTAGTCTATTTGGCATTCTGTAGGCTTCTTCTATGTTCATGGTCATCTCTTTCTTTAGGTTAGGGAAGTTTTCCTCTATAATTTTGTTGAAGATATTTACTGGCCCTTTAAGTTGGGAATCTTCACTCTCATTTATACCTATTATCCTTAGATTTGTTCTTCTCATTGTGTCCTGGATTTCCTGGATGTGTTGTGTTAGGAGCTTGTCCATATACTTCTTATGTTCATTATATGTGCATATGAGAACACCCTCATAGAAGCAGCAGAAGGGGGGACTGGATATGGAGTCCCTGTAGGGGGGTGATGAGGAAAGGGGATAACATTTGAAATGTAAATAAGTAGAATAGCCAATAAAAATACATTTAAAACATGAGAAAGAAACTTATTTCCTTTATTGTTAAAATTATAATGAGCTTTTAATTCTAAAGATATTTTAACATTATTGTTATTTCTACCACTCTATATGCTTCACACACACACACACACACACACACACAAACACACACACACACAGGGCGGGAAATGTTTTCATATAGAAGAGTCTAATTGGAGTTACTTCATCTGGGGGATAATATCTTGTCCAGAAACCATAGGTAGCTAAATAAAAAGCTCAGGGCCAGATGTAGAATAGTTCCCTCTGGAGTTGTTGGTCAGGAAAGGTACTGAAGACCCACCAAACAATACAGGCTATTGGCATTGCTCTTGGCTTGCAAATAGAAATTGATGGTCAGAGTCTATTATTGGAAACATCACATTCTTTAGTCACAGGACATAGAGAAATCAAGCTGGTCCTGACTTGGAAATTTCTTTCCCCTTGGCTACCTTTCATTTGTTTTTGCTTCATTTGTGTTTGTGTGTGTGTTTGTGTGTGTGTTTGTGTGTGTGTGTGTCTGTGTATGTGTGTGTGCATGCGCAACAGTATACCATATGCATCATGTTTCTTGTGTACTGAGTCAGAGGATAAATTGTGGGAATAGCCCTCTCCTATTTTGTGTGGATTGAGGATTGAATTCAGATTGTGAGTCTTGGTATTAAAGGCCTTTACCTGTTAAACTTTCTTGCTCCTTCTGTCCCTAAAATAAATTATGTATGTGTTGTTTAACCCACACAGCATCATGGATATGAAAACAAATGAGACAGAGAAGAGAAAAGAAAGTCTGTGTCTAATAACCATTATTCTTTCCTATGTGGCTTCCTCTCAAATAAAAAATAATAATTCAGAATTATGAAGGGAATATTAAAAGACATTGAATTCTAATGGAAATAAATTGATGGATAGAAAATTAAATGAGTGGAATGACATTAAACCATAATATGGGACCCAAATTCTCATGAGTTAATCTACATATCTTTGTATATTGGATATCAATAATAATAAAGTAAGGAACTGCAGAGGTGGCTCAATGGTTAGGAGTGTTTCCTGCTTATGCAGAGGAACAGGCTTTGGTTTCGGGAACCCACATCAGGTAGCTCATAACTTCCTGCAACTTCAGTTCTGGGGCATCTGCTGACTTTTCCAGCCTCTGAGGGTGTGCAATCATGAGCATATGCACACAAAGCATGAAGACATACACCATACATATGCATAAAAAGATGTGATCTTCCCATGAGCTCTGTCAAAATATATGTTATAGGTATCTGTAAGTCTGTTCACAAATGTCTTATAAGCTTTCATTCAGTCTTGGGACAGAAAGAACATTTCCCAGTTAGATACTTTCTGAAAATTGCTTCCACACCATTGGGGTTGCTTTTTACTTTGTATGTCACTGCTTTTCAGATACTCCACATCCTCTTGATAGCTTCATCTGGCCACACAGTGGTGTTATAAAATTACTTCTACTTGGTCATTTTGGAGTTCCTTATTCATTTACTCAAGAATGTTGATATTCTGAAGCACCTATTTCCAGTCACATATCTTTGTATCCTTATCAAGTTCTAGACTAGTGATTATCATTCACCATGAAGCTAATTATAATTGCCTAAATGTTTGAGTTCTATGTGCCATAGTTGTACTTGTGCTTTCAAAAATGGAAAATGATGACAAAACTTAACCAGAAGCACAAATCTAGTGTAAAGTTTCTGAGTCCTACTGAAAAATTGCAGTGTATTCCTGTGATGTGTGTCACACTGCGTCTGAAGCTCACTTTTGTTAATCTGATCTGGTTTATTTTAAAAACAAGAAGCCTGTATATGGACAATCATGACAGGACTAGATGTCAGCTTACAGCTTAGGAGACACTCCCCTTCTTTCCTCCTCCTGGAGCCACCCTGGTGCTTCCTTTTGCGTGCTGAACTGATTGTGAGTTCCAGTTGGAAGGAAGCAATTGGCCAGATTCTTCCAGTATCCTCTAGAGTTTCAAGTCCTCCTCTACTTGGTGCTACAGCTAAAGGAGGGTGATACTAACCTACAATGGCCTTGGAGGGTAGGAACACTGGTGGAAGACATATTATAATAACGAAAAGAATGAAAAAAGGATGTGAGGTTTCCTAAATTTCATTTTAAATAAATTCTTTATCATCTTTAATGTGTTGGTGGAAAAATAGGTCAGAGGAGTGAGGAGATAGCTAGGCAACTGTATGGCAGAGTGTGGGCAACATGGCCATTGAGGAGAGAGAGAGAGAGAGAGAGAGAGAGAGAGAGAGAGAGAGAGAGAGAGAGAGAGAGGCATGTGCCTGTGGGGGCCAAAGATTATGGATGGCTTCTTCAATCACTAGCCACCTTTTGTTTCTTAACAGACAAGTCTTTTCACTGAATTGGTAAAATCTGGGAATCCACTTGTCTCTGCACCCTGGACTGAGGCTTGGGACACAGACTATCACTGTGTGTTGAGAATACATCAGGTGATCTTGTTTCATGGCAAGTATTTGCCCACTGAGCCATCACTACAGTCCCTATATTATTAGTTTTTACAGCTTCATACTGTTTTGCATTGTTAGGGGCAAATGTATTTTTATGTGGATCAACGAAGAAGTTTAAGTTAAACAACTATGTGGGAACCAAATAGCAAATACAGTGAACTAGAATAGCCCTTTCTCTCTTATAACACACATCACCAGGGCCAGGTACATCCTGGAAAATCATGCCCCTCCCCCAAAAAGTATTTCTGTCTGAGAATATTGTATATGTTGTTGTAAGATTCTGCAGTGATCATTTGTTGTATAGAGCCTTGTGAAATCAAAAGAAAAATATTTAAGTGTATCTAAGAATCGGCAAAAATGCAATTATCCTAGAAAAATCTTTCTCTTGTTTTCCTTTTTCCCAGTTCTGAGAACAGAATCTGGGTGACACCAGGCAGGCTTTCTGCCTCTGTGCCACACACCCAGGACCTAAACTGCAATTCTTAAAGCAGAAAAACTTGCATGTTTTGTCAGACTAAGATGTTACAAAGCTAAAAACCTTACAACATCCTCTCATTGAACCAGCAGCTTAATGCTGATAGACCGGTATCCTCCCCAGAGCAGTGTTTAGTTTCACTACAAAACAGCT